>NC_088791.1:337270924-337598135 GCF_011386835.1 Chrysemys picta bellii
GATTTTAATTACCTTTGCATTTAGTACTTTATCCTGCATAACGCATTGATCAATGTGTGTTGCACCCTCTGCTGTGCTTTTATACACAGTGTATGTGAATCTGCTGCAGCGGGCAGCTGGAGGACTCATTCCTGGAGCTCAAGCTGGCAAGGCAAATACTTCCAGCTTTGGAGATTTTCTCCCAGTTTTATCCCTATTTGTGATCAAGATGATGACCGTTACAGCCTTGCTACTAGAATCAATGGGACAGCTTTAATTGGGACTTTAGTGGAGAATCTTGCATCTATGTAGCACCTTTCATAAAGAAGGATCTCAATGGATTACAAAGAGCCTGATTCTGAGAAGTTCGGAGTATCTGCAACTTGCCTGGTAATCGGCATTTGGCTGGATCTGGAGCTCCTGGGGGAAAGGATTTGTATCCTAATCCTGCACTCACTTCTGCCAGTTTTCCACCTGTGTGACTCCACAGGCTTCAGTGGAACGTGGACTTAACTCCCGATTTATGTTGGTGTAAGAGGAGAATTATGCCTCCCTCTCATGTAGCGGATTGATCCTTCAGACACTTCCTGCCTTGTATAGTGCTTGCTATTGTGAGTAGTTCCATTGTCTTCATGTTTTTGCAGGCTAGGGCCCTATATCTGTAAAGCGCCGCGTGCACGTCCGGTGCTATTGAAATGATCATCCTTAGAAAACTATGCATGGTACAGAAGAGTCACTCCATGCACTACTGAAATGCATCTACTTTCGAGGCACGAAAAGCCGTTATGCCAATAGCGCACAGCAACACTCTCCCGCAGTTAAGGACAGAAAGTGAAGGCAAAGTACCATCTTCATCTGAAACTGCAAGGAAAAATTTTAGGTATATAGGGTAAGAAGACCCAAAGTGGAATTTAGCCATGACAGAGGTCAACATTCTCTACTTACACAAGAAGCAAGACAGGATCATTAAGGGCAAAGTTGTCTCTTGCTTCACACACTTGCACATGGAGCGAGGTGGCATCAGGACTACCCTTGTGGTTGCATGGGCTTCCACTAGTCCATCAGTTCGCAAACTGTGGGTCAGGACCACAAAGTGGATCACGACCCCATTTTACTGGGGTCGCCAGGGCTGGCTTAGACTTGCTGAGGCTCGGGGCCCAAGCCAAAGCCCGAGGGATTCAGCCCTGGGGGCAGGGACTCAGGTTACAGGCCCCCTGACTGGGGCTGAAGTTTTTGGGCTTCAGTTTTGCCCCCTTCCCCACCTGAGGCTTAGGCGGGGCTTAGGCTTTGGCTTTGCCCTCCCCCCAGGGCAGCGGGACCCGGGTGGGCTCAGGCTTCAGTCCCCCCTCCTGGGGTCATATAGTAATTTTTGTTGTCAGAAAGGGGTCGGAGTGCAATGAAGTTTGAGAGCCCCTGCACTAGTTTAAGCGTGATGGGGGAGCAGTCAGGGAGGGTAAGGTATCTGCAGGTGGGCAGAGGAGTGGGCGGAGCCCTGTCTCTGACTTCCCCAAACCCATGCACTAGCCAGCATGAAAGTGAAGTGATCTGTTAGTGGTAAAAGTCAGAAGAATAGTTCTTCCTGGAGCAAGGTGGTAACTAGGGAAGGAATAGGAGTTGTGACTTTCCTTCTCCATTCCTAGGGTGGTAAAGCCACAATGGTACCTCTTACTTCTGGTGTTGGGCAAAGTCACAGTCTTGCTCTACATGATAATATGGGTCCAGGAGTAAATTGGGCTGCGGCCCCCTGGTCTCACCCATGGACAACTTTTGGAGTGTTTTCTATTTCCTCCCATGATGAGACAGCATGGAGTGAAAGTTCACTCTCTGATGTGCTTTTCTAGGACGGCGGGGGACACAGAAGGGGGCATGGTTTAGCTTTGCATTGTAATGTCTTTGGTATAAAATGATCAAAATGTTTCTCCCCTGTTTTTACTGCTCTCACAACACTGCAGTGAAGCTTTTAAATTCCCTTAACGTTAGTTTGCTCATGCAAAAAAGTTTTCCTGTGCCTCATGCAAACTGCTTTGCCTCTCTGGGGTGCACCAATCGAAGGCATTTGCAAAATGCTCCTGTTTCCGTCTCTGATAAGTGCCTCCCGATACATTTCCCTGATTAAGAAATTCAGTCCACCAAATGACAGAGTTTGCTCAGCTGGAGTTGGCTGTTTGGTTGGGATTAATAAGCTGTGTTCCTTTTTCTCATACATCTTCCTGTTCAGCATAAAAGAAAACAAATTACTTTCGGGGTTTCCTGTTCATTTGTTCTTACACAAAGTATATTCTGGGTACTCGCAGAGTACATCTAACTCCTAGAAATAGAACATTGACAACATGACTAAGGCTTTCGGCCTGTCTCAGCTGGCCGTCATCACTTAACAAGGGCTGAGTCTGGGCAGTGTGAAATATGCCTCGTTAAGCACTGAATGCTGAGTGAGACAGAAATAACTGACTGATCTGGGTTACACAAACTCGTGTTGGGATTTATTGGTAGATTTTTGGTTTTAAAAAAGGAAAGGGGTTGGAGGGCGGATTTAGTGGTTGGATTGATAGCCCTGGAAGCTGATAATCCTTTATGCACAGGACAGGTTCTATACAGGCTATAATAGAGTAAGTGTTCTCCCTGCTGCTCCTTCTGTGTGCCTCGCTCTTTTTTGGGAGTGGGAATATTTCTGGGGGTTCAAAGGGACATAATTCAGGCTCCAGGGCCCTTTCAAGCTTTGGCCTTGCTGCTGAGATTGCCAGGGAGGGTAGCAAGTGTAATAGTAGCTCTTGTGCTGTAGACACACGGGTCCATCTGAAGTGGAGAGACCACCAACTTCTCAGGCCTCTGAACGGGCATCCAGTGGCAATGGCTTTTGGCCATTAATAACTTGGACTGAGGTTTTCAAAGGGACCTAAGGACGTTAGGATCCCAAAACTCATTGACACTTGATAGGATTTGGGTGCCTAACTCCCTTAGGCTCCTTTGACAATCCCAGCATCAGGCTGGATTTGAACCCATGAAAGATGCTGCGTTCTGTAATTGCTGAGCTACCCAGTCCCGTTGACTGTGATGCCTTGAAGGGCCCTCCCACTTCGTTTCCTTAATGCCGGGTGGTGATTGTAGGTGTGCCCATGAGCAGAAGAGTTCGACCACTCTAGAAGTATCTTGGGAAGGCATTGAGCTTCAAAAATACAGTTCAGAGGCACAATTCCTAGCTGCTCACTCCGGGGCAATAGTACTTTTCCCACTGGCCTATACCATCGGCAAATTACTAATCCCCTCTGCACTGGCACAGGTACCTAGCCAGTGAGCAGGGGACATGGACCCAAAGCTCCTCCCATTCTCCACCCACCTGCTCTAGCAAGGGAGTCAGCAGGTGAGGAACCCTGGCTGTTCCCCTCCAGATGTCTAAGTAGCTCATGTGCGGATGAAAAGGAGTCCTCTGGTACCTAGTCCAAGTCACAATCTTGGGTTTTTTAAAATGATTCCATGGCGACTTGACATTGAAATCTCTTTTCTTTCTGATTTTGTCATTAATTTATTTTAGATTTATTCCTGTGGCCAGCCTCAGTCACTGATCATTTAAGTACAGGTGACCTATTTTTCAATAGCATTGACACATTATATGTATTTTGCATTGGTCTGGGAGAGCCCAGTTACAATTAGATTTACAAATCAATTTTCATGGTCGTTTCCAGTTTTCTCCTGCTGAAAACTTTCTGAAAAACCCACCACATGGACTGAAATAGTTATGGGAGAGCAAGGAAAGGAATGCAGTTTATTTTCTAAATAATTTAGCTCTGCTTTGTTTAAACAAACTACAGGAATGTGGTTAAATGCTTGACTCAGGTGGGGCTGCAGAGGAAAACGGAGTACTGAGCACGCACAGTAGAAAGTTTAGGTAAATTGTAAGTAGAGATGGACCTGAATGAAAATGACATATCAAAATATCTCTGAACTTTGGGAGGAATTCAGATTGGGATCCATATTTTTCATAAGGGTCCCATCACTAGTTACAAGGTTCACACTTGGAGTGAGATTCTTCCTAGTGCAAAGGGTCACTAATGCATAGGCCTTATACTGTACCTCAGCAGAGGGATGAATTTCATGTCCATGAATGTGTCTTGGGATGTACACAGCTTTCAAAACCAATTTTAAGAGGCATCAATTAGGGGAACAGTTTGTCGGACAAATGATTTAAGAATGTGCCAATTAACGGCAGTGTTGGGAAGTATTTATTGCACTCTCTGAACCTGTATCTGACATATAGATATACAAGAGAATGCCAGTGTAGAGAAATCTCTGTGCCACATTATACACTAACTAGAAGAAACGGGAAGGATCCCTGTTATTAAAAGTTAGAGGAAAGTTCCTAGACATCTCAATTTCCAATACCCATTGTAAATTCCCAAGTTTAACCAGCTATTTTGGTGCATTCATATTCTTTACTGAACAGCCTTCCAGAGATGCCACATTTCATTCTTTTTGACCTGACAATCACTTATTTTGTGGTGCCTTGTTATTGAAGGTAGTGTTACTGTTACATGGGTGTTTTCTCATATCAGCTGTGTTCAGGAATCTCTGTTGTACAAACCAAAGGATAATTTTCCCTTAAGAATTATACTGCTCTTTTGAAAGGCTATAATAATTCCTATTTCATCTGTCTGTAGCCTGTGGCATTCTAGGGGAAACAAAAAACAAACGGCTAGGTAAACTCTGATTTATGAGCAGTTTTGCTGACAGCGTGAGTTAGGAAGTTTCATGCCACAGTCCGTATGCAGAGCTGGATAGTACAGCCCTATAAATGCAGTTGTGAATGTGCAGTAACTTTCTTTTTAAGAATATTTCAGAGCGGGTCAGAAATGAATAATATGAACTTTTCAAATAAATACCATGATGGGCCCTAAACTTGTCCGTTGATTTTGATAAGTATGTGCACTTAAGCTTAGTGTTTCATGTTCAAGATATTTTCTATAGGAAGATTAGAGAAGTATAAGGGAATAGTGCAGATATCGAAGTAACCTTTTCTATTTATCTTAGGTCAACTTGGCATGGATTTAAGGATCCCCACTGCATATTGTTATTCCAGGGCAAAGATTAAGTTGTGTGTGTCAGACTAAGAACACTTTTGAAGTTTGCCTAGTTTGTTTGTTTTTAAATGTGATTTTTGGATGCTTGAGTGTTTGGGTGGCTAACATGAGAGATGATTAAAAGGCCTGATTATCAGACGGCGGCGCTCAGCACTTTCTGAAAGTCAGGCCTCCTCTAAGACGCCTCAAGTTGGGCATCCAAAGTCATTTGAAAATCTTGGCCTTTGGTAACATATATATCACCGTGTGTCCCTATCCCTGTCAGCCTAGTCTTGCCCCTCATTGTTTTCTTCTTATTTAAACTGCTTGTTGAGGTAGGGACTGTCATTTATTTTATTTATCCAGTAAGAATGTTTGGTACATTGTGACATGTGTAAGAAGATAACTTTCATCCTACATGATCCCAAGCTGCTCTGTGTACTCAGCGGCACTGCGGTGCCCTCAGGCACACAGGACATTGGAGAGTACAGGTGACATTTGAGCCATGGACATACCTTTTCCCTTTGGGAAATACTCATGAGATCTTTGGGATCTTGGGCTCTTGAAGGGAGAGGGAAGCTGGCCAGGTCAGGGTTAAGTAAGGCAGTGTTGAACATAATGGCATCCCTCCATTTCTTCTCTCCATACTTTGGCTCTACCTTAGAGGTTGCAATCCTGATGCGTTAGATCAGTTGCTCTCAACCTTTCCAGATGACTGTGCCTCTTTCAAGAATCTGATTTGTCTTGCATATCCCAAGTTTCACCTCACTTAAAACCTACTTGCTTACAAAATCAGACATAAAAATACAAGTGTCACAGCACACTATTACTGAAAAAAGGCTGACTTTTTTCATTTTTATCATATCTATGACGGGGCAACTCCGCCCCACATTAGCCCCAGCGGCATCAGACCAGTAGCTCTGAGGGAGGAAGTCCCGCCCTGTTCATACTGGGCATGCTCCAAATGCTCTGGGAGTATAAAAGGAGGGAACTCAGCTCAGTCTGGGCTGGTGGCCGCACGGGAAGGACCTACCCAGGAAGCTCCTGCGGAGGACCAGCCAACACCCTTGAAGTTGCGGGGAGCTGAAGCGTCTCCTGGCCGAAGCCCTGCTGCGGGAGAAGCTCGAGGAGGCGACGGACCCCAAGACCCGCGGAGAACCTGGAGATTTGTTGGAGATTCCAACTCTCAAGACGGTAGGAAGCTACTAAGAGGGGGGGGTGATGGATTGGTACCTTGCCCCTGGTAGGCCTCAGCGTGTTTCGGTAGGACCTCCCCGCTGAGCCAGTGTCATGGCCCTACGGCCCTGTAACCCAGGGCAACTCCATAGATTCTGGCCATTAGGCCGTGCTGCCCTGTAACCCTGGGCAATTCTGTGGACTCTGGCCATTAGGCCGTGCTGCCCTGTAACCCGGGGCAATGCTATAGACTCTGGCCACTAGGCCGCGCTACCCCATAACCAGGGGCAATTCTACGGACTCTGGCCGCAAGGCTGTGCTACCTTGCAATGAGGGGCGTAAACCCTCACAATATCATTATAAAATAAATCGATTGGAATATAAATATTGTACTTGCATTTCAGTGTATAGTATAGAGCAGTATAAACCAGTCATTGTCTGTATAAAATTTTAGTTTCTACTGACTTCACTGGGGTTTTTTATGTAGCCTGTTGGCTAGGCAAATAACTAGAGAATGAGTTGATGTATCCCCTGGAAGACCTCTGCGTACCCCCAGGGATACATGTAGCCCGGTTGAGAACCACTGAGATAGATCGTCATAGCCCTTGTTTGACCCCTGCTCAGAGTGTGACTCTTGCCATGGGGAGGACAGCAAGTGCTGCTCACCCAATACTCCTTACTGCAAGTAAGCTGGCAGGGAGGGGCAAAGAGATGGGGAGTGCTGGTTCCATTCCCTGCCCCCACACTCACTGGCCACAGTAGATAGCCATCACACAGGGGCAGGGGCGGTGAGTTATATGGGCCCATGGTGCCTGTGCTGCAGCACTATTCAGGGCCCAGGGGCCCAGCTCCACCAATGTCCGGGGCTGGATCTCTCCCCCGGCCCCGCCTGCCATTCCACGTGTCTCCTCCAGCCCTGCCTGCTGCCCCCGCGTGCCTCCCTCAGAGCATCCCTGCCTGTGCCCTGCCGCTCCGCATTGTGCTCCCTCGCCTGCCGCTGCTGGCTACAAAAGGGAGTGGCATCGGCAGCAGGCTGAGGAACCGCTCCCTGTGGAGGGAGGAGGGGAGGAGGCGCACACGTGATGGCAGCCCCTCCCCTCCGACACCCCCCACAGGGGAGGCGAGGGGGCTTCCTGGACCTGAGAGGGACCCTAGGAGCATGTGCAACAGTGACAGTGGTGTGGGGTGAGTGTGTTGCTGGGGGAGGGTAGGGGGGAGGGGATCCCTCCCCCAGAGCTTGCTCTGCTAGCGGTGAGAGGGCTGGGGGGAGTCCTCCTTTCTGGTCCCAGCCCCGGGGCAGCCTGCTGCACCCCAAACTCCTCATCCCCAGCCCCACCCCATCCCAGAGCCCACACCCCCAGCCAGAGCCCTCACCCCCCCGCATTCCAACCCTCTGCCCCCGCCCTGAGCCCCCTCCTGTGCCCTGAACCCCTCATCCTTGGCCCCACCCCACAGCCCTCACCAAGAACCCTCTGCCCTAGCTCTCATCCCCAGTCCCACACCCCAGAGCCCTCATCCCCCCACACCCCAACCCTCTGCCCTGCCCTGAGCCCCGCCCAAACGGAGCCACACTCCAAACCTCTCAGCCCCACCCCATACATTTTGTTATGTGCACCAATATGGAGGTGATTTGTCACACATCCCCTCCATATTGGTGCACATAACAAGATTCTTTCCTCACATGAGTGGGGAAAAAATAGAGGGAACACCCCGCCGTATACTGTACGAGTGCCTGAGGGGAAAAAACATGCAACTTCAATTTGGCGGTCAGTTTGGGGTATGATCGTGTTTCGCACAATACTTGATTATTTTATACTCTTTAAAGTATATAATTGGTTGTATAAGCGTACAACAAAATATAATGTATTGAAACAGATGAGTGCGGCTTCTCACGTTCCACTTTTAATTGGCCCTTGTAATCTTGTGGTGCCGGCTGTAGCTTCCTTTTATCCCAGCAACAAATTCTTGATTCATAGGACCAATAATAATAATAATCAACAATGGATAAATTCTTAATCAAGTTACACAGAGAAAAAGAAGAAAAGGGTAATTCATCAAGTGATGGCCTGAGTTTGACACCCAGCTTGCAAACTGAAGTTATACAAAACAAAGATGCGGCAAATCTACAAGATAAGAAAAGGAGTTTTTAGCATTCTTGGCTATCAAGGTTTATGTGGTTGGAGTACAATAGCGAATTAGACAGAGCTTTTTGCTCGGTCTGCAAAAACTGTTCTGAAAAGAAAATCTTAATATTTTCTATGAAGGCCGAACCAATGTTTATTTTGTCCAGATTTCAAGATTGGAGACACGCATTGCGTGGTTTTACATCACTCGAAAAATCCTCCTGTCACAAGGAAGCGGTAATGAAGTATGCTGCTCTGCAATCGCAGGTAAATGTTTCTGCACTAATATTGGCCAGTTACAGAAAAGAATCGCAATCAGCTAGGAATGCACTGCACAAAATTTTTACCAGTGTTTAGTACCTAGCTCAACAAGAAATAGCATTGCATGGACATAATAGGAGTGATTCAAATTTGATGCAGCTCTTGTCGCAATACAGATTCAGAGGAACTAAGACAGTGGCTTAGTCGCACAAAATACAAGTGACTATCACATGAGGTCATTAACGACATAATCGAAATGATGGCAATGATGGTGCTAAGACAAATTGTGACGAGTAGGAGACTTATGAGGAATTTATTGGGTTTTACCAAACTGATGCAATGGATGCTGCTTCTCTTTTCAAAATTGTGGAAGATATGCTTCTCAGGTGTGATTTGCCCTTTTCCGACTATGAGGCCATGATGAACTGCCTGGATGAATTTAGTCACTCTTCAGATGAATTTGGCTCAAAATGTATTCTTGAAGCAACGTCAATCTTTTTCAACATACTTTACACTGACAGTTCTGGTGAAAGCCATGTGTCCTATAGAAGAAGCTAATGCAAAAATTCATTGCCCAAACGTGTCATTGGCAAGCGTTATGAAGAAAGTTGGCCTGTTGCACGAGGTGTTGAGTGGGATGTGCACCGACTCATCATACAATCACTTCTGGGAAACAACAGTAGAGAAGCAAGAAATCTTTATTTAGATGTTCCTACACTCCCGAGAAAACACAAGCCACCAAGATGGCTCGACCATGGAAGCCTTCCTCACACCTTCAGTGACGCCAAAGAGTATTTTCATCAAATATATGTTGCGGTCATTGATGCTTGCAAAGTTGCCATTGAACAGAGGTTTTCAACAGAAAGCCATTTGCAGTAAAATTGGAGAAGCAAATGATGCCGCAAATGGCTCGAAACAGGACATTGTCCCAATCAGTGAAGCTTTCCATGGTGACATTAACACGGAGAGGCTATCTCTTCTTTTAGAAATGTTGAGTAATATTTGAAGATTGAGAAATTGCCAGCTTAATTTGGTGAGTGAAGTGAAGCATTTTCTGAAACAAAATGAAGGCTTGAGTGACATGTTGTCAGACGTTACAGTTCTCCTGAAATTATTCTACACAATTCCTACTACAACCTGCACCACTGAGCAATCATTCAGTTGCCTGCGCAGACTGAAAAATTATTTGCGAACGACATGGGCCAAGAACATCTAAATTACTTGGCATTTCTGCACATTCATAAAAACTCTACCTCCGAATTGGACATTGTAGGTCTCCTGGATGACGTCATTTCAAGAACCGAACAATGACGAAAAGTGTTTGCTGCCTCCTGAAGAACATCACAAAAGAAGGGGCTACATTTTGTTTTAATTTTAGAAAGTATTTGCTTTTGAGGGTTATTGATCCAAGAGTGCTTGGTTGTTTCCGTATTCAAAAAGGGTATTAATAAATTTGATATTCTTAGTTAAAAAATTTTTTTCTTATGATAGTGATATTGTGCAATATAGGGAAACTGTTAAACGCTTACAGTTTCCAGTCCATTTTTGCATTATTTTAAAATATATATACTGACTTACAAGGCAGGTGTGTGTGTGTGGGGGGGGGGGTGGAGAGTGGGAGGGGGACTTGGACCCGTTCTGGGCACCACCAAAAATTATACAAACCTGCTGCCCCTGGGAAGGGGGCAGTAAGCTGTATGGGAAAAAAAGTTTCAGTAAATTGCTCATTCCCTAAGGCAAATGGGAACAGGAGAGGAGTTATAACTCTGAGTCACAATTCATTGTCTGATCTACTCCTGGGGAGGTGCAGCTATTCACTTTTCTTTAATCAGGGCAGAGTGTACAGTTCTGGTCTGGTTGCAAGTAACTTTCCTTGTGTCTGGTCCAGTTCAACTGATCCAGAGAGCTAATGCAAACTCAGCTCCTTTGGTTAATAGTTTAATTTTGTCCATCTAGGCTATACCCCTGGGCACATCATATCCATACAATTACTTCTCAGTGTCACAATGCTTCTCCAACATTTGCATCTCCCAGCCCATTGCCTCCTAAACTTCCCCTCTCTGCTCCTCCCTTTGCACAAATGTCTTCTTTCTAGTTTGCTTGTCTTTATTTTCTGATGCAACATATCTTAGAAGTATTACTCCTCTTGTTAGGCAAGCATAAGAACTGGAGCAATATTTCACATTTTTTTTATTGTTGCAGCTTTTATCAAATCTTCAGAAAACCGGAGTGTGTCTTACCCTTGCTGTGTAGGCAGCTGTCTCCGACTTTTTGACATGACGTGTCTTTC
The DNA here is from genome assembly GCF_011386835.1 of Chrysemys picta bellii. NCBI lineage: Eukaryota > Metazoa > Chordata > Testudines > Emydidae > Chrysemys > Chrysemys picta. The sequence goes on from NC_088791.1 coordinate 337,281,805, forward strand.
ATTGAAGATGATTAGTATTAAAATTAGAGCTGTGTGTGTGTGTGTGTGTGTGTGTGCGCGCGCCAAGATGGAGTGCAGTGCAGTATATGAAGAAAGGTTACACTAATTTGTATCTGTGTGTTGGCAAAAAATGGTCATTTGTGATCTAGGTCAGAGGTAATTAAACTGTGGTCCATGAACACTTGTGGTCTGTGGGAGCTGGCTGGTAATCTGCTCCCTGTTCTCCTTATTTTCAGCTGCTAAGTAGCATTAAAAGACAGCTAATAATACATTAAGTATCACTCTTCCAAGAAAAGAATTGCTGGAGTTGGCACGGAATGAGTTGGCCATGGCCGTGTGATCGTTAATGAGAGAAGAGATAATCCAGGAGACAGTTTCTCTATTAAGAGCAAGCCTGCTCTATGGAAAAGTTTGAGAACCCATGGTCTCTGTCAAATGAGTTTGGTGGTCAGTTCCTAGTAAACAAGAGTCTACATCACAAAAAATACAAACTCACTTGACACATGCCTTTGCCATTAGTCTCAACAGAGAGGTCAAGAACTACTCTTCCCTTGGGTTTGAGCCAGTGCCTATTGACAACAGTGCGAGCCTTTCCATTGACTTCAGCAGGCATTGGATTGGGCCCTTAGGACTTGATTGTCAAGCGTTCAGCATGGTGGATCCAGATTTTCAGATTGGGCCCTTAGGACTTGATTGTCAAGCGTTCAGCATGGTGGATCCAGATTTTCAGAATAAATAGCTCTGCTCCCATTTAGATACTTAAAGCAGGGCCGTATGGTCCATAATGCTCAGTACTCAGCAACTCGTGCTGTGATGCTGACACCCAGATTTTCCAAAGAGCTGAACAGCCAGTGTGAGCCCACAGTGTGAGCCTGTTTGAGGGCCAAGATGTGAGCTGTGCTTGTTTGAAAACCTGGTCCCAGTTGTGCATGCTGAACACTTTTGAAAATTCAGGGCTGAGGGTAAAGTTTTCCTGAGGGAACTCAGGAACCTAGACCTCAAAGGAATTTAAGTTCCTAAGTCACTGAGGCATTTTTGAAAATGTTACCTGTAGTCTCTTGAGGTTGGGATTGAAACTCACTGGTGGGGCAGCCAGGGGAAGCTTGCACGGCCATTGCCCACGCGCTATAACTGTTCTGTAGATAAACAGAGGCCTTCCTTCCACAGGCCTTTCACAAGACTCTCCATTCATTTTTACATGGTAAGCTGCTTGGGGCTAATGCTGTCATTCCCTATCAGTGTAGGCAACACCCAGCACAGTGGGGCCAGGCTGGGGCCTCTGCACACTGCCACAACCTAAATGATAAATTATACATTTATATTAAAAAGGGCTGCGAGGGGGAGGGCTGTTGAGAGGAAAGTGTGGGGAGCAGATCTCTGCTAGTTATGAGAGATACGTTAATTTAATGTGGCAGTCAAGGAAGATCTGTGAGCCCTGATCATTCCTTTTTAAATTAATGCCAGAGTATATATGTATGTATGTATTTTACATCAAGAGACTGAGGCATTGCCTTTCCCGAGGTCTGAAACAAAACAAATCCTGACCTTAACTGACAGGATCTGCTCCTGTTTTGATTGTATTGATGAATAAGACAACAGCAGGGTGTGGGCGTGTAGAGCCCCCCAAAGGAATATTTAGAAGGCACATTAGTATGGGAACATAATCTAAAACAGCTATTGACAAGCATGAAGTTCAGAAGCTGCAGTTTTGCGTGAAACCCTGGCTTCCCCGCCCACCCCTTGGAAACTTCTTGTCAAGACTGATCATTACCAGATAAGGGGGCAGTAGTAACAAGGTGCCATTTCCATGAAATTAATCCACGGATAAAGGAAAGGATGGAAAGGGGGACAGACCTGTTTTGGGAGTCTCAGTACTAGTTTATCAAGAATTTCGATGATGGGGAGAAATTGGCTTTCATGTACATTGCCCTTCTTTATAGGAGAGCTTAAGAATCACTCTTTGGGGTTTGTTGGGAATTCATCACTTATGGGAAAATCTGTAGGATTTAGTAGAAAATGATGTTTTCCATAGTTATTTTTTATAAACCCTTCTGTAGAACATAATACAGAGATTTATATCCCTGGTGTAGAATTTGCTAGGATGGTTCATAAACCCTATAATGAGGATTTCTTTTTTTACTGAAAAATATATAGGGTTTTAGCATATTTTCTATAAACTCCTAATTAAATTTCTGTAGACTTTTTCAGTAAGGGAATGGTAGAATTTTAATCACAGCAAAGGCAATGGTGTTCCCTGTTTTTTGGAATCCTCTATCAGATATCCCGTAAAGACTTATGTGCCATACATAAGCCTAGTCTAGTGGTTAAAGCACAGAAAGAAGAGTCAGGTGATTTTAGTTCTGCTGGTGAGGGTCCTTCCTTACTTGCTGTGTGACCTTGAGACAAGTCACTTAACCTTTCTGTGCCTCAGTTTTCCCATATGTAAAATGGAGATAGTTAACACCACGTCACAGGTGAGCTATGAACCTTATTGAATTACTTCTTGGACTGAAGGTGCATGAGCACCACAAAATATTATCATTTAGCCAAACCCCTGCTTTACTTACTGTTTAAGCGAATTCCTGCAGGTATGGAAAACTATTTCTACACTGTTTTGCACATTACAGTAGAATGTCACTAATTTTTTGCTCTAATGAGCAGGGGACCAATTCTGCAAGTTAGCAAATGATAAAACATGATGAAAAAAGATCAATGCTACTGCACTGCAAGATGTAATATTTGGATTTATTTTGGCAAGCATAGGTTAGTTTTAATTATTTATGTTAATACCACATAGACTGTTTGTAAGTATTCTACATTGCCTTGTTTTTTTTAGGAAGTCTGGATTGGCTTGTGGTTTAAAGGCGGAGGAGTGGGAGCTGGCTGACTTGAGTTCTATTCCCGTCTTTACCACAGAGAGTAGCAAAACAGCATGTACACAGAATTCCCCTGTGACCTTGGAGAAAGTCACCTAATCATTGCCCGTCTCAGTTTCTTCCTCTGTGCAATGAATGTAATAATATTTAACTATATCTTGACTTTAAAGCTTTGGAAAGCTCTTTGAGATCCTCTCATGGAAGGCACTGTAAAAGTACAAACACATAGCAATATCAGAGTCTGCACAGTAACGTAGAGGGAGGCCACTGGGGCTCCATGAATATTGTTAGGTGTGTAGATTAGCAAATGAGAATTAGCTAAAGAACTTCATATGGGACCATCATTTACTATATATTTATGCAGCACCCAGCATAATGTGGAGCCCAATTTGGTTGTGGCCTTAAGGGGTTACTGCAATAGACATGAAAAGAAGTCCGTGACTTCCCACATACAATTGAATACAACGTTCTGACCTCTAAAACTTCAGATGCCAAATGGTCTCGTCAGCAAATATTTACATAACAAGTATCATAATGCAAAAAAAAAAGCCTAACAAGGAGTGTTAATAAATTCAACATTTTCACATGAATAGCATAACAAATAACCTAATACAAAACTTCCATGTAGCTGATAAACTCATGTAATTTTTTTACCTCATCCTGCCATCCTGTGTTTTTATCCACCTGTCACAGCCTGTCTGACCCTTAGACTATAAAGTCTTTGCAGCAGAGAATGTTTTCTTTCCTATACATCTTTACAGTGCCTAGCACAATGTGGCCCTGATCCTTGATTGGGCTTCCTAGGTGCGATCATAATAGAAAGTGTGACCATAATTATAATATAATAATAGTTTATATCTTTGATATTACAATAATCTACAAGTATGTGAATCAGTTTTCAAATCTCAGACCTCAGGACCATATTTGCTAGCAGGATCTGAGAGAAATGAAAAGGTTAGACTTACCGCTCCAAAAAAGCTTAGACTCATCTCCCACCCAGAAAAAAAAAAAGGCAAAACGCGACATTTTGAAAGGGCCATAACTAATAAACTACTTGACAGATTCTCTTGTGAATTCTCAGAAAATTCGTTTTGTACTCTGAGGAGAGATCTTACCATTTGTATAACAGAGAGATTTAATCCTTTGCTTTAAGTGCTGATATCAGGGGTGCCTTAGCTAAGAACCAGCTGTGATGCCCTGGTACCAAATTATTGCAGGAATCACTCCATGCGCCACTGAAATGCAGTATTGAATGAGGCAGGCATTTAAGCAGTGCATACACGGAGGTTGTATAATAGCCTGTCATCCTCCAGAGGATGACTAGAACTATCTTCCAATCTACCTATTCTGTGAATTGCTCTTAAATTCTCTCTAACTAGCCATCAGGTCTGGTTTTGTTCCATATTCCTGGGCAGCCTATGGATTAAGGACCTGATCCAGTACCCAATGGAGTCAATGGAAAGATTCCCATGGACTTCAGTGGACACAGGATCAGGCACAAGTGAGGTAGGATTAAGAAGGATTTGTCAGAGACTAATATTAGGTTAGAGCTAATTCAAGACACATTGGTAACGAATTTGAATTTAGATCAGCAAGAATTTGGGAGGATGCGATTGAAAACATGGGTAGCTTGCTGTGCTGACTGCGAACAACAGTCATATTTGATCCTATTTGTTGAATCCAGTCAGAAAAGAGACAGAGGAAAAAGTGGTGTATTTGCATTATGGTAGTACCTAGAGACCCCCAACTGAGTTCATGGCCCCATTGTGTTGGCACTGTACCAACATCTAGTGAAAGACATCACCCTGCCCTGAAGAGTTTACTATCTAAATAGATAAAAGAATGGGTAGGAGTGAAAAGAGAGGCATGGAGAAGTAAAATGACTTTCTTAAAGCACCATACTAGGTCAGCGTGAGCAGAAAGTTCTGCTCCCCACCTTACTCTTGAATTTGCTTTCCCTATTTTGTGTATGGTTGTTGTTTATCATTTCTATTGTGGTGGGTTAATTGTAGAGGGAGTGCAGCTGTCTAGTGTGTGATATGAGAGGTTCTAAGGCCAGAAGGAATCGCTGTGATCATGTAGTCTGACCTTAGCCGCAACACAGGCCACAAACATTCCTTGAATCAATTCCTGTTTGAACTAGAGCATTGCTTTTGCAAAACCATCCAGTCATGATTTTAAAAATTGCCTGGGATGGAATCCATCACAATCACTGGTAGTTTGTTCCAAGAGTTAATTACCCTCACAGTTAAAAAGCCATGCCTTATTTCCAGTCAGAATTTGTCTAGCTTCAACTTCCAGCCTTTGGGTCTTGTTATACCTGTGTCTGCAAGATTGGAGGACCCTCTAGTATTACATTTCTGTCTTTTAGACTGTACCTCAGAGAGTTGTTGGTGATGTGTGTAAGCCCTGTGTTGAGGAGCAAACGTTTGAAATTGGCATGTAAGCCAGGAACTAGTTGCCAAGAGTCTTTCTGGGTTTCAGCTTTGCTGTTCTTTGCTGTTGGAAGGAATTTGACTATTGAAGTGAAACTGAAAAACATGGACCTGGAATATGTTGCCCTTTGGCCTGCCAGATACAGGGTTTCCTCAGTAGTTCAGACTGTATGAAAGCCACTGCTTCTCCCAAAGTGTCAGCAAGAGCTTAATGTCCTCAAGGTCTAAACAGACAAGTTTTTCTGCTGATGTAACACTCCAAGTTTGACATTTGGATCATTGGGGCTTGAAGTTTCTGTGGCTCTAGACAGAACTCAAATCCTCTCTTACCCCCTCAGACTGGCTCCTGCCATTCCAGTTGAGCTCAGCCGAGTTAATCTCTTACTCTTCATAAAGTCAGTTCTTTTTTTCTAACTTGCCTCTGGAGTCTTAGATATAAATATGCCAAACACAGTTAGTTCCGTCTCCCCTCTTCCCATTTGATAGTGGTTCTGTATATGGTGAAGGCTGGTGGAGTTTGCCCAAACAGGGAAATAAGTAGAAAGATTTAGTTCCCTTGGACACCTAGAAGACGTTGCCTTTCCTAGTGGTGATTTTAATTTGCATTTGTTTGTCTCCTCAGAGCTATGGAACATGCTCCACAGACTACACATTCGAACGCCTAAGTACTGTGTTTGGTTCTCTTAATCCTGTCCACTCTGGGAGTCTATGAATTCCTTACTAGAGGGTATGTGTTTAAGTTGTTGTGTTCTGTCACTATAATGCAAGATGACAAGAACTTGGAGATGAGAAATCTGGATTTAAGGTCTTTTTTCATGGTAGGTGAAGAATGGGGTAGAAAATGTTCATTGATGGATTAAGCCCAGGGGGATAGTCTCAATGCTTTATGCAGAGTTTAGTTGTGTGACTCATCAAAACCAGTGTGAGATACATGGCTGAACATCCCTATGTAGCAGGTCTTTGGAAAATATACCTATGTCTTTGTGCTTTTGAGGTCAGGGTTTGAGTTAACGAGTGGTATTTAGGGCCATGTCTGTAACTGGTTTGGGGTTTCTTGTAGGAGGAGCATACATGCTATAAAACTGTTCACTAGCAGCTTCCCACACCTGGGGTTATGGATATTCCACAGTGGCCTCTCTGGAGTCCCACCAAACAGAAATTGCCAAAGTTTCATTCCAGTAAGGCTCTTGTGCATTTGATATTGATAAGGAGATTGCTGCAGGGCCTCATTATCTCCTGTCTTTATTACAGCAACCTCATCGCTAGCATAGCCAACTCCTGTCTTGCTCTCTCCAGCCCACTCAAAAAACACGGTGCCTATCAGATAATGGCCAGGCAGAGGGCATGTGGGGATTGCTGGTATTTCAAAAAGTGCCAGTGATGTGAGGACTGTCAAGCTGTGCAGAGAGCCAGCCTAGTTAAAGAGAATGCTTTCATCACTGTTACTCTGGTACCCCACTCCAAGCCCTTCTCTCATATTGTTTGTTATTATGATCACCTGTTGCATGTTGCTGGAAAGTGTCTTCCAGCAACCGGCACAAGACCCAGGTCCTGATTATACATATGAAGAATTCATCGGTTTGCACGGGATCTTTAATGCCCAGGCACAGCACGTAGGATCGCGAGGGCTGATATTCAGAGATGCCGAACACCCAGAGGTCCAATTGGGATGCCGTGCACCTCTGGAAATCATGTTACTGGTTTCTAAGATCCCTGCATTGGGCGTCCTAAAATCCATCTAATAAACTGAGCTCCATAGTACTCAGTTCATCTACCTCAGAAGAATCCTGCCAGGATTTGGACTTATGGTTCTCAGGACTCCGTGTGTTTCAAAACCTGAGCCTTAGACTTTATAAGCCATTCCTTGCAGCCATGATACCACATGGGCCTCAGCTTCACTTATATGTTTTATCAGTCTCAAAAGTCAACGATTTTTCTTAATACAATTTCACCATAGACATTATCCCTTAGACAATTGTGCCTTCATAGCCACACTTGCTGCAAGCCTCTATTGACGATTGCGCCTTCATTCCCTATGTAGAGCTTTCATTGATCTTGATGGGAGTTGTGTGTGAGGTTTGGTGCAGGATATGCAGGCGGTGACATAAGGATGCTTTTGATAAGAGTTTGCACTTAAGATAAGAGTTCTGTAGTGCGATGGGAGAGCTGCATTTTCACCTTAATTATCAGTCACCTTCCTCTGTGTTTCAGTGGAGGGTGCCCCGTTTAAAGAAAGAAATAAAACAACAATCCAGGCACCAAGGAGCTGCCTGGAATCCCACAGAAACTGCCATCGATAAAATCTTTAAAAATGCATCGTGCTACTGCTGTGAATCTTAGACAAAGCACCGTGCATCCTGAGCAGCGCTCAGGAAGGTGTGTTGAAAAACCCAATCATCAAGCCCAGTCGTCAGTGATAATCTGCAGCAAGACAATTCGTTCCCAACAAAATAAGGAGAGTCTTTGGGAAAGGTTTTTTTCTTTGAGAATGTTCCTTTAAAATGCAGTCCAGTCCTTCAGTCTGTACGACAGAAATGCCATGCTTTATAAAGGCAGAGATGATAACAATAGACTTATTAATACTAAAAACCTAGCTCTATAATTATAATAAAACTATTGAGTCTCATCTCTTTTACATAGATGGCAGTATGCAAATAGGGAGGCATCTGCCTTGATAACTGCAGAGGCTATGAAAATCTTTATTTGAAGAATTTAAATCAGGTTTTCCTGCTGCATTCAGTACTCAAAGTTAGAAAAGGAGCTCTTTCCCCGCCCCAGTCCTTTCTTTCTGAACATAACAATGCATTTTAAACTGCTCTGAAATTGCAAAGCTATTTCACAGTTTCATAGAGAAGAAATGGCTTGAGGGAACCATTTGCCTTTTATGCCTGGAACATCAAAATAAAATACCAAATGGGAAAATGAATTCTGTTGTGCGAAGGGTGGGAGTGATGCAGAACGGATTTTTGTTCCAGAGGGCTCATCGTCTGAGGGGTCAGAGCAGAGTTGCATGAAAGTGTAAAGTCATCCTCATTCGTGATACTGTGATGCTGGCTATGTGTGGTGACAGGATGAGTAAACCTGCTTTAAAAGTGTGGGGGAGGAGGGCATTCACCCCTATTTCATTAGAACCACATCCTGTAAGATGTTGATCACAGAAGGAGTGCAGGCAGCATGATCTATTGGAGAGGGCAGATTCTAGTGTAGATCTCACCTGAGTGGTCAGGTCCCTTTTCTACAGCAGAGGCCATCCCTCTGTGAACATATGTCTGTTTAAATTAAAGGGTAAGACAGGGAGGGAAATGGAAGGTATTCATGTCTTCCTTGGGAGAGTCATAACTCCGTAGTCAAGAAACCTGTGTTTCATAAAATGGGTCACTAGGAAGGTAAAGCTTTTTTTCACTACGCAGTTGGGAGTGTCATCCCAACCTTCTCCTCATGGTTTTACTTGCCTCTGTTCAGAGCACAGGATATGATTGTCTTTGAAAGCACCAGACAGTACTTTGTCCCAGAATAATATAAGATAGCAGTTTTGGTTGCCTTAAACAAATCGGGCTTTCCATAGCAAGTAGACTGCAGGAGTTAAAAGACATGGAAATATATAAGATGTTAAATGTTTAGCGGAACATTCAACATAATATAAGAATGACCATAATGGGTCAGACCAATGGTCCCACTAGCACAGGATCCTGTCTTCTGACAGCGGCCAATGCCAGATGCTTCAAATGAACAGACCAGGGCAATCAGCAAGTGATCCCTGTCATCCAGTCCTAGCTTCTGGCACTCAGAGGCATAGGGACACCCAGAGCATGGGATTGCATCCATGACCATCTTGGCTAATAGGTCCACCACGGCTGTCCTTCATGAACTTACCTAATTCTCTTTTGAATCCAGTTATAGTTTTGGCCTTCCCAACATCCCCTGGCAATGACTTCCACAGGTTAACTGTGCGTTGTGTGAAAAAAATGCTTCCATGTTTGTTTTAAACCTGCTGCCTATTAATTTAATTGGGTAACTCCTGGTTCTTGTGTTATGTGAAGGGGTAAATAACACTTCCTTATTCGTTTTCTCCAGACCATTCATAATTTTATAGACCTCTGTCATATCTCCCCTTAGTCTCTTTTCCTAGCCAAATAGTCCCAGTCTTTTTAATCTCTTCCCATATGGAAGCTGTTCCATACCCTTAATAATTTTTGTTGCCCTTCTCTGTACCTTTTCTATTTCTAATATATCTTTTTTCAGATGGGGCACCCACAACTGCATGCAGTATTCCAGGTGTAGGCATACCATGGATTTATATAGTGACATTATATTTTATGTCTTATTATCTATCCCTTTCCTAATGGTTCCTAACATGCTGTTAGCTTTTTTGACTGCTGCTGTAACTTGAACAGATGTTTTCAGAGAACTATCCACAATGACTCCAAGATCTCTTTCTGGAGTGGTAACAGCTAATTTAGACCCCATCATTTTGTATGTATAGTTCGGATTATGTTTTCCAATGTGCATGTTTTCCAATCCTGTCTAGAGGTGTGGGAAGGTAATCCGTTATCATCAATGAATACAATCTTACTTACAAAAAAATAAAAATAATTTTGAAAAAAAAAAAATTGAGATATTCTAAGGTTTTTACCTTGGAGTAGTGTATGCAGGTGTGCCTTGTGGCTCTCTCTTTGTCTGGAACCACATGTGGTCACACTGGTTGAAATTTTGTGAAATTTCTAGGGGGAAAAAAACAAAAAGAATTGTTGAAATTGTTTTATGAAACATTTTTTTAGCCGTTTTTCAACTAGCTTTAAGTCTCATAATGGAGTGTCTGTCTCTTGGCTTCTGGGGAGGAGGGACCTTCTTGACACCGGGACCCAGTTTGTAAAAGGAAATCTTCTTTTGAACTTGCCCATTGGGCAGGGGAGGGATGAAACTCCTAAAACATGGGTTGTTGTGGCAGAGGTGTTACTATTGTAAGAGGCAAGCTTTGGAGGAGGGGTCTTCCAACCAGAAAGCTCAGGGGCGTGGATGGGAGAAGGAAACAGAGTGTTCTAAAGCAGTTAGTGACCAAAAACAGACAATGTGCTCTAACGCGGGCAGGCTGGTAGTATCTGGTGCAGGTGTCGGCAACGTTTGGCATGCGGCTCGCCAGGGTAAGCACCCTGGCGGGCCGGGCCAGTTTATTTACCTGCTGATGCAGCAGGTTCGGCCGATCGCGGCCCCCACTGGCCGCGGTACGCCGTCCCGGGCCAATGGGGGCGGTGGGAAGCCGCGGCCAGCACATCCCTCGCCCGTGCTGCTTCCCGACACCCCCATTGGCCCAGGACGGCGAACCGCGGCCAGTGGGGGCCACGATCGGCCGAACCTGCTGCGTCAGCAGATAAATAAACTGGCCTGGCCTGCTAGGGTGTTTACCCTGGCGAGCCACGTGTCAAACGTTGCCGACCCCTGATCTGGTGTGAGGCTTCTGAAAAATGGAATTGCCTGGGTGCACTTTGTGACATTTTAAACAGTAATTATGTACATTTTGTAAATAGAGAAGTTACACTAGAAAATACATCCTGACCCCATGCCACTGTATTCTTGATCGATGGGAGAACGACTGGCTGAAAAGTCTCAAAAACTGTTGCCAATTAGCAAAGGGGATCGAGATCGATTTTGCATTCAAACTGACGATGTCCTTTTTAGTTTGATGTCATAAATTCAAGCAAATCCTGTCACAAGCATTTAGAGGCAGATCATGATACCTGTACTCTGGGTTAATAGCACCGTGCTCCATGAATAGCCTAAACAACTTTGTTGGGATCACGTGTGGAGGAAAGTACTTTTTATTTAACATTTGTGTGGGTATCAGAAAAATGTTTATAATACATATTAAGTTTCCCTGACTTAAAAATCTTTGTTGACTTAGAGTTAAGGTTGGTCAAATGCATATCTAATAACGTGATCAGTAAAAATGGAAGAAAACCCCTATTAAAGGCTACATTAACTGCCCATACATCATAACATTCACATACACAGACTCTTCAACTTTGTAACTAATTTCCTTTTACTACACCCACATCCAATTCCTCTAAGTCATACTTAAAAGCACAACCTTAATTATGACCAAAGGAGATGAAGATATTTTGCAGACAGACATATTTCAAAGAAGTACAGCATGTGTTACTACGAATTAAAAAATCCAAGATTCTAGTCTGGACATTTCACTGTAAATTTCCAGATGCATAAGTGACTGAAGACACTTGTCACGTCCATCAGCTTTCTTTGGCTTTCTCAATTCAGTTAGGGCAAATTACTGCAATAACTTTACAGCTTTAGTATTTTGAGCTCCTCCACATAGCCTGTATCTCAGATTGTAAAGATGAGTTACTGGGTGAAATTTGATGCTTGTATAACATTTATGTTTAAAGTTAGAGAAAACCAAAGAAGCATGAGGAAAAATAGGTCTAGATTTCCAAGAGCGAGCATATTAAAATGTTTTCTGTATAGAAGTTACTAAAACTCCCTCCCCCTCGCCCCCCAAAAATTACATCGATTACATTTCTTATGAAGGATAGCTGTACCAAATTTGCAAAGTAAATTCAGAGCCAAATTCGCTGCTGGTATAAATTGGAGCAGCTCCACTGAAGTCCAAATGTCTACACAACTTTAACTTTGGAGTCACTACTGATGCTTCCGTACAGGGCCGGCTCTAGGCACCAGCAAAACAAGCTGGTGCTTGGGGCGGCACATTTTTAGGGGCGGCATGGCCAACGCCAGAATGCCGCCCTTAAAAATGTGCCCAGGCTGCCCTAGCCCACCTCCGTTGCTGCCGCTCGCGCGCCGCTGCTCGCCCTCTTTCCCAGGCTCTCAAACCTTGTTTCAAAACAAGATAGTGGCTACTATTTCCCTGATATGGGGAGCTCAGTTCTCTCTTATCCATCTCATTGGGGCCAGCACACAGTTCTGGTGGAGCCACTGCGGGGGATGAAAGTGTTTCAAATGATCAGTATATAACCAGAAGGTCAATTATCAGCAAAACAGATCTCAGCGTTACCTTGCAGGCCACAGAATTACAGCTTGCCACTTGCCTTTTGCAGGTCACCTTTTACAGTGTTGCAAACCCACATTAAAATGCTTTGTGACTAATGACAGAGCAGGTTTTAGTGTCTTTTTTATCACTCTGCAAATGAGGGAAGGTCTCTTCTTTAATATTGCAGAAGAAATTTTACAATTGAGAGCTGGCTGGCTGGGATTTCTACGGCTAAAAGAAGAAGAAAAAAATCACGTGGTTTATGTTTTTACATAATTCATCTCCCTAGTTTGTATTATTCATGTATAGGAAGAAGTCTATTTTTATTTTATTTTTTATTTTAGCTTTTGGTCCATTTCCTGCTCATGCAAACCCTTGCAATGTACATTTTGTAACGCATCGTTTAAGGAATCAGAGGAACATATGATGCATTTTAAGAAGTAGGTCAATGATGCTGCTTTTTAGAATGTGTGTTAAATAAATAAAAAACCATACACTTGCGATAAAGGAACACATCAAGGAGATAAATCCTGTAGGACTTTTCCCTGCTCAGGCAACTCTCCCCTCGAAGAAAATGGCTTGTATCATGATGGCTTGACAGTGTTCAGTGCAAAACTTGCATTCTTTTTTGAGCGCTTAGGGCTAGATTATTGGGCAGTGTCTGAGCTGGTGTGAATTGGTGAAACTCCATTGACTTCATAATACAGTTTTATTGACTCAGTGGAGCTCTATGGGTTTCCACCAGCTGAGAATCTGCCCCTCTGACTTTATGTCATGCTGGAACCTGAGATGGTGCATAAGCTGTACCACCCCGGGAGTAGCCATCATGATTCCCAGAGAGTCCTCTGAGTCACAGCTGGTCTACACTATACAGTTAAGTTGACCTAGCTACATCACTTGACTTTGGGGTGTTGAAAACTCACTCCCCTTAGAGATAAGCTGACCTAAGCCCTGGTGTAGACACTGCTAGGTCACTGGAAGAATTTTTCTGTCAGCTTAGCTACTGCCTCTCAAGGAGGTGGATTTACGATAGTGACAGAAGAATTTACTGTAGGGAGTGCCTACGCTACAGTACTACCGCAGAGTTGCTGTAGCATTTCTGGTGTAGACATACCCACAGTTCCTCCCACTGCCTGATATTGAAGGGCAGGAGGGACACGTATTTTACTGCCAGCCTAAAATAGCAAGTTACAACACCCCCTGTGCCAGCTCACCTGCACTGCCCAGCAAATGTTGGGGGGTGGGGGTCAAATCAAGGGTCTGTGCATCCCTTGCCTCTCCCACGAGCTACAGGAAGGCAGTAAACAGGCATGTAGCCTCACCTACTCCTGCACTGTCCAAGCTTCGAGTAGCATATGCAGGGGAGTAAAGAGTTCCCTAGTGCCTTTATTGCTGTGTGCATGTTGTCCAAGTAACATTCTGGCCATAGTACTAACGCACCGTCAACCTGTGGAACTCATTGCTAGGGGATGTCATAAAGGCCAAAACTATAACAGGGTTCCAAAAAGAACTAGATAAGTTCCTGGAGGGTAGGACCATCAATGGCTATTAGCCAGGATGGTCAGGAATGCAACACCATGCTCTGAGTGTCCCTAAACTTCTGACTACCAGAAGCTGGGGGGATGACAGGGGATGGATCACTCGATGATTGCTTGTTCTGCTCATTCTTTCCGAAGCACCTGGCATTGGTCACTGTTGGAGGACAGAATACTTGGCTAGATAGACCATTGTTCTGACCCAGTATGGTCATACTTATGTTACGTTCTTATGTTCTAACAGAGCATTCTAAGAGATGTCATCAAGATTATAGTGAGACTTGATTAAGACCATTATTATCAGGACCATTCCAATAATAGGGGCTTTGTTTTGTATATGCAACTATACCTAGAGTGGATATCTGCTCCACGGATGCGGTTGTTTACCAACTTTGCGGATTGGATGCAGATTCAAATTTTTGTATCCATGCAGGGCTCTAATAGTGAGATAGGGTGCTGGCGCAGGTGCGGATACATATAAAAGGTGGAGTGCAGATCGCGGGTCGGATACGAGTTAATTATCGCGGATGTGGATCCAAATTTTTGTATCTGCGCAGGGCTCTAACTATATCCCCTCCCCCCAAAAAAAGTTTACCGATTTTCTTTTTATATGCTTTCTCTTTTGTGAGTCACAATTTCAAGTTTTTCTCTACAGTCATGACCGCTAAAGACTTTTGCTTTATTTTTTAAATGAAAGCTGTGGTTCTCATGTAATCCCAGGCCTCCAGCAGCTGGGATGCTAAGAAAAACACCAAATTTTTCAATTGGCAACACTGAGTAGTTAAGAAAAATTCCTTGCCTTGGTTATTAATAACACTAGGTAGAATTTTTGTAAACATGTACTGTTTGTTTGCTCTTTGCATTTCACTCCCCTTGGACAGTGAAACAAAAGATGTTGGTTTTATTTTCTATAACTAATCAGTTTCATTTCCCGCTTCTCATCTGCTGCTGGGATGTTTTAATTTAAAAGAAGAAAAATGTTTAAAAACCCTGACTATGTTTCTGGTCATGTTATGTTTCTCACACATGCCCACAAAAGTTTCATTTGTTATAGAATCCTTCACTTAAGTTACTGTGTAGTATTACTGCGTGCTTGTACACAGTTGCCATGTTTCACCCCAAAGGTGCATTGTAGCTGTGGATGGAGTGATTCTTGTGTGCAATTTCTGTGCCCGTTTAAATCTGTAAAGTTCTTCAGGATACTCTGAAATGAAAGGCATTATAAAAGTGTAGGCTGCTATTAGCATTATTTTTACAAATCTGAAATTGTAATCCTAACACTGTTTGCCAGTGTCCTTGTAATACCTGAGAGATATGTGTTCTATTTGGATTTAAACCTGTGAGTTTCATAGATTCAAGTAATGGAATTAGAATGATTTCCTCATCTCTAAATCTCTGAAGTGCAGTTATTGTTTTATATCATTTGGAGACGATGGAAAATACTCCAGCATAATGCCAATCAATTTCATAGTATTGCATTTAGAGCTTGGTCTTAATTCAAATCGCTATTGGCAATAGGTTATTTAGGAAGTACTTTCTGGACTAGCTTGCCTGTGGAATTAAATATTAAAATCTTATCAGTGGATAAAGTCACAAAGAAAGTGTAGCCATAGTAGAATTGAATGCATGCCTTTCCCTGCCTGCAACCTGTACTGTATTTATTTATCTGACTTTTCTTTAATGGTTGGCTTTTGGGTCCCTAGTGAAAGAGATTACTGTAAATACCATGCCCTATATTCGCTTTAGATTGCAATCTTTGGGATCCTTGCAATCTTTGATGTTTAGAGTTGCTGACACACTTGTTGTCATTCTCCACCCCACTGGTGGCTGAACTTTGTTGATGGGAGATGAACTCCCTACATATCCCTCAACATAGTACTGTTAGATTCTATTAGCTAATTGTTTTAAAGTGCTTTGAGATCCTCAGATGAAAGGTGCTCCTGAAGCTTGAAGTTAAAAAAAAAAAAAAAGTGTCATTGTCATCCTCAATTAAAGGCATCACAGATACAGAATGAGCTGTTAAAGAGTGAAATCACAGTGAGAGAGTTGTTTTTTCATTAATGCTGTTACCTAGATTAACCATTGAGTTTGTATAAATAATAGCGTGCAGGGGACCTAGTGGGCATACACTGAGCAGTAGAAGGTGAGTTGCTGTCTTTTAGAGCAGGGGTGGCCAAACTGAGCTTGAGAAGGAGCCAGAATTTACCTATGTACATTGCCAAAGAGCCACAGTAATACGTCAGCAGCCCCGCATCTGCTCCCCTGCCCCTTGCTTCCAGCGCCTCCCACCCACCGGCAGCCCCACTCCCACCCCCCACACCTCCCGATCAGCTGTTTTAGAGCTAGGTGAAGCATTCACATCAAGCTCTGAACCCAGCTGAATGAACCACGCCTGGGTGATTCAGAATATCTTATGGCCTGAGTGGCGAGGCTTTTTGCACATCAAGTGAATTAGAAAACCCTGCTGGAATGTTCTCCCACAGCCAATGGGCAATCTGCTCTCCTTCCCCATCCAACCTATTACCAACATGTCCAAAGCCTTCCTGCTTACAGCTGATGTCTTCTAGGAAGTCTTCCTTCCCAATTATCTTGGCCTCCTGGACCTTTTAGGAAGGCACATGGCTGCTTTCCTATCCTTCTTAGAGTGGCACCAGGTAAGTCACTCACTCATCAGTCCCAGGGGATCAGTGGTGTATTGAACCTGGACTTCCTTCTCACCAGCTCAGCAGGAAAAATAAATATTCTTTCTCCTACTGTGGCAGGTATGGAGAGAACATGGGGAAGACAGGAAGCAGAGACAAGAGACAATAGATACTGTATTTTCACCTCCTTCTGTGCAGGCATATGAGATTGTGTTCAGTTAGTCCTGAGGAAAGAAGATCTAGATCTGGTTTTGGTTGATTCCTTGGCTCGTCTCCTATTTGCTTTCTGAAGGTGCCAATTCCCATGTCTGTAGCCGTGCCCTGGTCTCTCCAGGTGTCACATCATCTGTTCTGTTGCACTGGGTGAGTTCACTATTAAAGGGAAACGATGTAGAACATGGCTGCAAGATAGCCCACCTTGGTAACACATCGAAGGCTGAAAGACACTTGTTGGATAATAGTCATCATCCTCTCTGTGTCATATCTACAAGATAAATGAAGAAAGCCTAGGGTTATTGTTTTGCTGCCTTTTCCCTGGGCAGACAGTAGTCTTTGCTGTCCACAGAAAGCCAGTCACAATCAGTTTACACACACACACACACACACACACACACACACACACACACACACACACACACAGCAGAAGTGGGATGTTTCAAATGTATTGAGATTTGTGTTATGAAGTGGCAAAGGGGTGAAATGACTTGCAATCATTGAAGCACTTAATTAACTCCTTGGCAGCGTTTAAGTGGGTCAGCTAACATTGCCAGTGAGGATTTTGACACTGAGTGAGGTTGGTGCTGTCACCCTATACATGCCCTCAAGCTATTGGGAACCAGAAGAACATCACCTAAAAAACCCAAATAAAATAAACTGATGGAAATTGTTGGCTCTCAGTGGAGGCAGATGCTGGTGGGGCTTTTCCAGAAATCAAGTATGTTTTGCTTGGGGGAATCTGACCCTGATTTCATAATCTGCTTGGAGCAAATAACATGGATGTGTTGGAAAAGAGAATGACTCAGGCCCATAATCGAAAAGGGCCTGAAATCTGCTGGGTTACTGTAATTCCCATGGAGTGAAAAATCAGCAGGTTCAAGGCTGGAAGTGAGACTGCAACCATTCCAGAGACATTTAAAGCCAGATTTAGATTTCAGTTACTCTCATATAAATCTGAAGTAACCCCATTGTCTTTGTTGGAGTTACTCTGGATTTATACGATTGGAATAGAGATCAGAATCTGTTTCCTAAGTCTGCAGCATGACGGTGCACAAAATGCCAGTGTCTGATCAGCTAACATGAAATCATGGTATTAAAATATAAATCAATATCTGTTGATGTTTAACATGCTGTTTACTATGCCTCTCAAAATGTTTTAGCAAGGGAATGTGTGATCCATTTTTATATAAGTTATGTGGTGTCCATCAGAAGAAGAGGCAGTAAAGAGCTTTTTACCTTTTGAACTGCAATTAGAATGATAGAGATCAGTTGACATTCCTTGAAGAAACAAAAGGACCATAAATTGAATTAAAAGAGGAGAGAAAATTAATAAATCAGCTATTTATTAATAATAATACTTAGCATTTTCATAGCTCTTTTAATCTACAAAGGACTTTGCAAACTATAGCCAGCTAATTCTCCTGTCCACCTTGAGAGGCAAGTATGTAAGTAGTATCCCCATTTTATAGAGAGGAAACTGAGATAGAGAGGTTAGGTGACTTGCCCTAGGCCACCGAAGTAGGCGTCAGAGTCAGTGTCAGATCCAGGATTAAAACTTAGGACGCTCTGTCTCTCGGTATTCTGCTCAGATCACTAGAGAAAACATCCCCCATCTTATATTTACAATGAGTTCTTTTTATTGTGATTTCTGTGAGTTAGATTTTTTTTTCTTAAATGACCTGATTTTATCATTACTTAACGTGAAAGGACAAGCACAGCAGCATCTCTTTGCCCTGTGCATGCAGAGTCATAGAGGAGCACTGCAAATGTGGGACAGCCGTGCCTGTAACCCTGTCCCATCCATGATGCCTCATGGCAGAATGCACTCAGATATCTCTTGCTTGCAAATCCCGTGCAGGGCATCTATAGAATCACTGACCACGTGACAAGAGAAAAGGAAAATAAATACAAAGAAGCCCAAAGTGATCATATGTAATATGCATGCTGTTTTTTGGAAATTTTAGTGTGTTGTAAAGAGTCAGAGGCTGTTGCTTGATTAACCCCAAAGCTCCTGGAAGAAATTGTTTTTATCTATATGATGTCTGTTTGCAGAAATGTGTACATCTTGCATCTTTACTTTCTTATCTATAGCTTCTTCCTTTTAATTTCCCTCCTTATCTCCCTTCACTAGATTATTTGATTCCTGGGGAAGGCTTTCATGATCAGAATTCTTTCTTTGTTGGAAGTTTTCAGATGGCCCTTTAGGCTGCTCTAATTTGCACTAGGGGGTCTAGCCTGGAAAACACTGCCCAAGATCAGGGAAGCAAAAAGGAGGCTTTCACTCCCTCTGTGTGGTGTCCTTCTCAATGACAGACAAGAATCGGGACCTAGCTCTTCTATAGTGGGAAAGTTAGATCTTCTCTCCTTACTACTTCATGGAGCCTCTTAGGTCTGCGCAAATGAGGATTCTGCCATTTAATAGAGAGACACAGGGTGGGTGAGGCAATATCTTTTATTGGGCCAGTTTCTGTTGGTGAAAGAGACAAGCGTTTGAGCTTACACAGAACTCGTCTTAGGGTCGTTTAGTTTGTCAAAGCAGGTTCCATAGAGGAACCATGTTCTGTTCTGTAATGTGGTGTTCTACATTCTGTTCCTCCTTGACACACACAGTCCCTCCCACTCCTTCTCCTTGTAGGTGGAAATGCAGAGTCTTCTCCACTCATGGAAATGGAGAAGATTTCCTCCCCACCCCGCCCCCCAGTGCACCTGCCTCACTCGGAGACCCAGTGCAGGCGTAGGGGCCTGGAACTAGTCCTATCTCTTCCTTGCTACCTTTTCAGCATCCCGCTGGAGAGAGAGCAGAAGGGCTGACTGCTCTAGTGAGCAGTGCATAGCGAGCATGCTTCATGCACCCACTTCCGTCCCTCTCTGGTCACAGTATTGCCCTAGGGAGAAATCCTATCTTATTGAAGTAAAGGGGAGTTTTAGCACTGACCTCAGTGAGGCCAGGGTTTCACCCCAGATATAAACCTGGTTTCCAGTAGGCTCCAGAACCAGACTTCAATCAGGGTGAGTCATTTTTTTCCCCTGACAGACATGTAAGTTAGGATTCATTTCTTCATTGTCATTAATCACCATGATAAAGGGCAGGGGTGGATGTGTGGAGCTCTGCCTGCACTGATAATAGTTTTCCCAGGCTGACTTAAACCCTGTTTAGCTAAAGTTTAGTTAGTGTCTGTTGGGCTTTTCAAAGCTGGCCGGCTGGCAACCCATTTATCTGAAGGCTCCTGGACATCTGAGAGCTTTGATAAGCGAAGTATCCTGTACTCCCCTGAGTCTCTGGGGGATTACTGAAATGTGGATTGTTTAAGGTATGCCTCCCCCCTCCCCCTTTAACAATTTCTGCTGGGTAGGGATCTGGACTCCTATTTCACTAGACAAGAAGGAACATGGTTTTCATGTGACCTGTTTAAGCCATGATGCACCGGTGTTTTGCTGTTGGACATGACTTTGTTGGTGGTGGGGATATTTTTCCCCTGTTGCTAACTAGGCCTGTTTCTCAGTTGCTTGTGGTTAATTATGGGTCTCATTTGCTTTCCGGTGTGTCTTATCCTGCTTTGTTATTAGATCCAGAGAGGAAACGCGATTGAGGAAACTAAGCACATGACCGAGGAGCAAAGGATTTACTCCCCGTACCCCCTAGGGAAGCTTGAATTACTAGCTACGGCATTTGCAAGGCTAACAGAGAGATGGAAAAGTTAACAAAGAGACTATCAAATGCAGGTTGCAGGGAAAGACGGTCTGGGTAATTTCTGTTGTCTGCCCAAGCTATTACACTGTACAAAATTTTAGTCTTGTTATTTTTGTTACTTATTATTTGCATTATGATAACACCCATTGGACTAGCTGAGATTGTAGCCCTGTTGTGCTGGGCGCTATACAAACACAGAGGCCTGGTCTACACCTGCAAGTTTTACTGGTATACCTATGTCAGTTAAGGGTGTGACTTTTTACTGTTATAGGTTTACCCGTACAAGCCTAGTGTGAACCGTTATACCGGAATAGCTGATTCCTCTTCCCATACAGGTATAAGTGCTTTTATACTAATACAACTGTGTCCACACTGGGGGGTGGGGGGTGTGTGGATTGTACCACTTTAACTATAACTCTGTAGTTAAAGCGGTGGAAATTTTATGTGTAGATAAACCCATAGTCAGAGACTGTCCCTGCCCCAGAGTTTACAAGCTAAACACATAAGACAGCATCACACATCGTGTGAGTTGCAGTGGCAGGAATAGAACACAGGTCTGCTGGGTCCCAGTGCAGGCCATAGAACCTTTTTGGAGAGGTGGCATTTTATTTGAAAGGCAATGGGATACACTGGGCCTAATTCTGATTTCCATCAATGTAAACTGGGAGGGAACTCCCATGCAATCAATGCAAAACTGGTGTAAGAGAGATCTGAATCACAGAGTTCCTCCCGATTTAAAGTGCTGTGAGATCAGAAGTAGGCTCAGTGTCTGTTCTGCAACCTGCCAGTGCATGTTTAGCCTGAGCCATTGCAAAGCATTTAAGCTATGTCTACACTGCAATAAAACACCCATGGCTGGCCAGTGTCAGAGGATTCAGACTCCAGGGGCCCAGGCTATGAGGTTATAAAATTGCAGTGGGGTCCTCATGGGATCCCAGAGCCCGGGCTCCAGCCCAACCCAGAATGTCTACACTGCAGTTTTATGGCTCCACAGCCCAAGCCCAAGTCAGCTGACACAGGCCAGGCACGAGTGTTTTATTACACTGTAAACATACCCTCGGGGATCTAGTCCACGTAGAATAAATAAAATGAAAATAAGAGGTACCTTAATTATTGTTAGTGTTTGAATTGGTCTCTGTCATGTTCTGGTCACAGGCAGAAGGACTCCAGACATAGGCAGGAAGTGGCTGTGAAAGCTTTGTGATGAGAGAGGAGACCATATGACTAGCCCCTACCTTGGGTGGATGAATTCCCTTATCTTGGTGCCTGGATTCTTAACTTTGAAACTCAGGTTAAAAAGTCCCTATTAATGTTTATCATTTTAAAATGTTTTTGTTGAAGGCAGGATTTGTGAAAGTGCATGGCTGACAGCCCTGGACACTGATGTCCTCAACTTTTCCACATACTGGATACTGTACAGCATGGGAACTGCAACAAAAGCTTGATCTTTGTGCCTCAATCTTGATTTGTTAGCGGCAGGGGTAGTTCAGCTTCCATGGTCCATTCAGTCCCTAATAATATTTATAGCACTTTTCATCCGTAAATCTCAAAGCACTTTAAAAAGGAGAAGAACAGGAGTACTTGTGGCACCTTAGAGACTAACAAATTTATTAGAGCATAAGCTTTCGTGGACTACAGCCCACTTCTTCGGATGCATATGCATATCCGAAGAAGTGGGCTGTAGTCCACGAAAGCTTATGCTCTGATAAATTTGTTAGTCTGTAAGGTGGGCTGTAGTCCACGAAAGCTTATGCTCTAATAAATTTGTTAGTCTCTAAGGTGCCACAAGTACTCCTGTTCTTCTTTTTGCGGATACAGACTAACCCGGCTGCTACTCTGAAACCTTTAAAAAGGAGGTCAATTATCACGATCTCCATTTTACAGATGAACAAACTGAGACACAGAGAGGTGAAAAGACTTGCCCGGGGTCATTCAGCAACCCAGTAGCAGAGCTGAGAATGGTGCCCATGTCTTCTGAGTCCCAGTCCAGTGCTCTATCCACTAGGCCCCACTGCCTCCCTCCTTGTCTTCTATACTGAGTCTGTCAACAAAGCTGACAGTTTACAATGTCAGGGCAGGGTGGATTGATTTAAATCAAAGTGATTTAAATCACCAACTTTAATCACGATTTAAATAAGCAAGCAGGAAACCTTGATTCAAATCACTGGTTTTAATCATGTTTTACATTTGTACTTTATAGTTATTTTCCTAAAGAAAAGTTGATTCTCACTGCTTGGTAGCCATTTAAAATATGTTGATTTGCAAATAAATATAGCCTTTGGACTAAATTTTGTGCTTTTTTTTTTTTTTTTTACTAACTAGAAAGATAGTATATATCTATATACATTTATTTAAGCAATTATGTAGCTTTATGGCCTGTGCTGTGCGGATGTCAGACTACACGATCATAATGGTACCTTCTGTCCTTAAAGTCTGACAGTCTGCACATCTACAAGAACCACTGCCGGAAACATTGTACGAGTAGATTTTCCAGTTACAGTAGACACTCATTAGTAGCAACATAACGATGCCCGTTTGCTTTGCTGCTCCTAAGTGGCTGTTGCTGTTATGGGGAGTTTTGACAATTCACTCCCCTAGAATTGGTAGAGGAAGTAGAAGTGGGTGGCAACTTGGGCAGCAGTGACCATGAGATGGTCGAGTTCAGGATCCTGACAAAAGGAAGAAAAGAGAGCAGCAGAATACGGACCCTGGACTTCAGAAAAGCAGACTTTGACTCCCTCAGGGAAGCGATGGGCAGGATCCCCTGGGAGGCTAATATGAGGGGGAAAGGAGTCCAGGAGATCTGGCTGTATTCTAAAGAAGCCTTATTGATGGTGCAGGAACAAACCATACCGATGTGCAGAAAGAATAGCAAATATGGCAGGCGACCAGCTTGGCTTAACAGTGAAATATTTGGTGAGCTTAAACACAAAAAGGAAGCTTACAAGAAGTGGAAACTTGGACAGATGACTAGGGAGGAGTATAAAAATATTGCTCGAGCAGGCCAAGGTGTAATCAGGAAGGCCAAAGCATAATTGGAGTTGCAACTAGCAAGGGATGTGAAAGGTAACAAGAAGGGTTTCTACAGGTATGTTAGCAACAAGAAGAAAGTCAGGGAAAGTGTGGAACCCTTATTGAATGGGGGAGGCAACCTAGTAACAGATGATGTGGAAAAAGTTGAAGTACTGAATGCTTTTTTTGCCTCGGTCTTCACAGATAAGGGCAGCTCCCAGATTGCTGCACTGGGCAGCGCAGTATGGGGAGGAGGTGAGCAGCCCTCAGTGGTGATTGGTGATTGGAAAAGGGCAAATGTAGTGCCCATCTTTAAAAAAGGGAAGAAGGAGAACTCGGGGAACTACAGACCGGTCAGCCTCACCTCAGTCCCCAGAAAAATCATGGAACAGGTCCTCAAAGAATCCATTTTGAAGCACTTGGAGGAGAGGAAGGTGATCAGGAACAGTCAATATGGATTCACTAAGGGCAAGTCATGCCTGACCAACCTGATTGCCTTCTATGATGAAATAACTGGCTCTGTGGATATGGGGAAAGTGGTGGACGTGATATATCTTGCATTTAGCAAAGCTTTTGATACGGTCTCCCACGGAATTCTTGCCAGCAAGTAAAAAAAAAAAGTATGGATTGGATGAATGGACTATAAGGTGGATAGAAAGCTGGCTAGATCATCACATTCAATGAGTAGTGATCAATGGCTCGATGTCTAATTGACAGCCGGTATCAAGCGGAGTGCCCCAGTGGTCGGTCCTGCGGCCGGTCTTGTTCAACATCTTTATTAATGATCTGGATGGTGGGATGGATTGCACCCTCAGCAAGTTCGTGGATGACACTAAGCTGGGGGGAGAGGTAGATATGCTGGAGGGTAGGTATAGGTCCAGAGTGACCTATACAAATTGGCGGATTGGGCCAAAAGAAATCTGATGAGGTTCAACAAGGACAATTGCACTTAGGATGGAAGAATCCCATGCAGTGCTACAGGCTGGGGACCGACTGGCTAAGCGGCAGTTCTGCAGAAAAGGATCTGGGGATTACAGTGAACGAGAAGCTGGATATGAGTCAACAGTGTGCCCTTGTTGCCAAGAAGGCTAACGGCATATTGGGCTGCATTAGTAGGAGCGTTGCCAGCAGATCGAGGGAAGTGAATATTCCCCTCTATTCGGCACTGATGAGGCCACATCTGGAGGATTGTGCCCAGTTTTGGATGTGGATAAATTGGACAGAGTCCAGTGGAGGGCAAGAAAATGATTAGGAGGCTGGGGTACATGACTTATGAGGAGAGGCTGAGGGAACTGGGCTTACTTAGTCTGCAGGAGACAAGAGTGAGGGGGGATTTGATATCAGCCTTCAACTACCTGAAGGGGGGTTTCAAAGAGGATGGAGATAGGCTCTTCTCAGTGGTGGCAGATGACAGAACAAGGAGCAATGGTCTCAAGTTGCAATGGGGGCGGTCTAGGTTGGATATTAGGAAAAACCCTTTCACTAGGAGGGTGGTGAAGCACTGGAATGGGTTACCTAGGGAGGTGGTGGAATCTCCTTCCTTAGAGGTTTTTAAGGTCAGGCTCGACAAAGCCCATCCTGGCTGGGATGATTTAGTTGTGAATTGGTCCTGCTTTGAGCAGGGGGTTGGACTACATGACCTCCTGAGGCCCCTTCCAACCCTGATATTCTATGATTCACCGTAAGGAGTGTTCCCAGGGGAAATGTTGCTCGTAAGCAGCAATTGCTCTTACAAGGTGTTGCTGTAAACAAGCGTTTACTGTATTTTATGGCATACTGAACGTGGCACATGTTTGCCATTGAGCTGGATGTATTGAAGGTCTTTTAATGCTGTCAATTTTTTGTTATAGATTACGTTAATTTATTCTAGACTGTATGTTGACTGCCCATTGCTGTGTTCGATATAGGGACTAGGAGGTGGTTATTCATCTCTGGACAGAATTCCACCCCAACATGAGTCTCTTGAGTGTCTGCAGGTCAGCACCAGGTTTGTTACTCACATGCAAAGTTTTGATGGTAGGATTTCCTGACAACAGAAATGTTGTGGCTCTCTGAAGGAAAGAAAAAAAAATGCTGCAGACAAATTGTTCCCCTTATTGTTAATGGGGTGTTTGAAATCTTCTGAAGAACATAGAATCATAGAAATATCAGTCTGGAAAAGATCTCCAGAAGTCATCTAGTCCAGCCTCTTGCGCTGAGGCAGGACCAAGTAAACCTAGATAATCTCTGACAGGTGTTTGTCCAACCTGTTCTTAAAAACCTCCAATGATGGGATTCCACAACATCCCATGGAAACCTATTTTAGAGCTTAACTATCCTTAAAGTTAGAAAGTTTTCCCTAACAACTAATATAAATCTCGCTTGTTGCAAATTAAGCCCATTATGTCTTGTCCTAACTTTAACTGATCCTTGTCATCTTTATAACAGCTCTTAACATAATTGCATATTGTTATAAGGTTCCCCCCTCAGTCTTCTTTCCTCAGAATTAAACTTGCCCAGTATTTTTAATCTTTCTTCATAGGTCTTTTTGTTGCTCTTTTCTGGACTCTCTCCAATTTTGTCTTTCCTAAAGTGCGGTTTATACAAAGAGCTGTCGAAGTGATGTTCTTGATATAAAAAGTGATTGTGGTGTCCTTCTTTTCCCCAGTGATTCTGTGATTAATTGGATATGGTACCTGATTTTCCTGTCACATTGGTGTAAATCAGGAGTAAATGCCAGGGCCGCCCAGAGGATTCAGGAGGCCTGGGGTCTTCAGCGGCGGGGGATCCCCGCTGCCAAATTGCCGCTGAAGACCTGGCACTTCGACAGTGGGTCCTGGGGCGGAAGGACACCCTGCCACGGGTCTTCAGGGCACTTCGGCAGCGGGTCCTTGAGCGGAAGGACCCCCCGCCACCGAATTGCTGCCGAAGACCTGGAGCAGTAGAAGCTCCCAGGGCCCAGGCCCCGCGACAGTTTTCCGGAGTGAGTGAAGGACCCCGCTCCAGGGGCCCCGAAAAACTCTCGTGGAAGCCACTGCGGGGCCTGGGGCAAGTTGCCCCACTTGCCCCCCACTCCCCCAGGTGGCCCTGTTAAATGCATTGATGTAAGTGGTAGTAAATTGATATGAGAGTAGAATCTGGTCCCTGGCATCTCATAGGGTAGATTGCTACTTAGAAAAGACATTTACTGATTTTAAACTAATTTGGGTGCCATACAGTTTCCTAAATAGAATTTCTGGCAGCTTGGAGTTTTAGTACATCACAAATACACTCTACAAGCAGGAGTGAGATGGCTATTCATTCTAAAATCTGAGATGCCTCAGGCTAGCTGCTGATATCCATTAGAGGTACTCTAGGGTTGGTTATAGAAAACATTGTACTCCTGATCTTGTCAAAGAATGTTGGTACTAAATAGCTAGGGCCAGATTCTGTTCTCATTTACATTGGTGTAAGTCAAGAGTTATGAAATTATTCCAGATTTATACAAGAGTGACTGCCAGGAAATCCCGTCTCTGTGAAGACAAGGTGGGTGAGGTGGTATCTTTTACTGCACCAACATCTGTTGATGAGAGAGACAAGCCTTTGAGCTTACACAGAGCTCTTCTTCAGCTCTCATATCCTGGGGAAAATACAGCATACAAGATACAACTGATACAGTAGGCTTGATATAAGCCTGACTCACTACTGGTTTTATGCTGATGTAATCCCTTGACTTTGGTGCTGAATTCAGCCCATGGAGTGTGCAAACCGTAGGTTACACAGCAAAGAAATACAGTTATTATTATACTACTGATTTCAGTGTGACCTCAGTGAAAAAGGGTGGCAGTATTTTGACCTAAAACAGATTATTTCTAACCAGGCATGTACTTGCTTGCTGGCACTATTCAAACCCTTACTTGCGGAAATTAGTAACATTTATGCAGCAGCATCAAGTCATTACAAACCACTGTGGGGAAAAACAGCCCAGTACTTCCCAGGTTAAGGTTAATCCGAGAGATAAAAGGCACACTTAAAAAGAGCATTTTAATAGATGATTTAAAAACAGAAACTTCCTCACATGACCCTCTAACTATTTAAGCCACCCTCCCACTCCCCACCTCCAAGCCTGTCCCTGGACTCAGGAATGCCACTACTGGTAATATTGTTAGAAAACATTCCTGTCTGGAAATGATCTCTTCCTAATACATAGATGATTCTGTATGGTTTTGTGTGTCATAGATGGGGAGAGAGAGAGCATACTGGATGACTGACCACAGCTGGCAATTCCTGTTAGTGCATTAGGATAAACGTGAGCACTCTGCTGCATTGTGTATCCTAAGCAAACCATTTCTCTAAACAGGTGCTGTCCCACCGGTGATGCATATTTATGGTCCAACTTGCAACATGCACTGGTGTCTTCCATTTTATCCCCCACCCCTTCTTTTGCAGTGTAAACAAGACATTTATAGATTATTTCCTTCTGCTCTAAATTACACTACTGTAAACTTAGAATAACTCCACTGACCTCCACGAAATTCTGCCAGGATGAACTCCGTGTAAATGAGATCAGAACCAGGGCCGTTGAATTTGGTGATGTTAGGATTTTGAATCCACTAATTTAGGATTGTTTAGAGGTGCAGATTAATTTGGGTACCAGTTCTAAATGTCATATTTGTCCAAATGGTACTGACTCTGTTTCCATCAATTGTAGTGCCTTGTTTATAGGAGATTAAAATGTACCCATTTATGAAGATTAAGAAAATGTAGTGTCAAATCTTTTTCCTACTCAAGCCACTATGCTCCTGTCTTGGTGCCACCCTAAAATTTTGTGCTTCTTTTTCACTCCATGTAGCAATCGCTTCTTTTGGATAAACATGTTTCATTTTTCAATTCCTCACGTTAGCGGTCCTAATAGCTGTGGGTTAAGTTACCTGTTGACTGATTTATGCAGTCTGTGTGGATCCTTAGGAAATGGAACAGACCATATCCTAGCCACGAGTGTAATAAAACTGATCAATCTGTGATGAAAACAGTCCTCGACTAGATTTCGACTAATTAACCTTCAGTGATTCCAAAAGTGCTCTGATGAGCTGTCATGTCAATAGCATGCCTTGGAATCAAATGCATATTAAAAATAGTTCCTAATTATGCTGTTTACACTGCCCTTGTGGTTGTAAGCTACTATAGCCTTTAGGGGTAATCATCAAGCTAAAAGAAAACTCCCTCACTGCTGTATATAATCTGCATTTCTGTGAAGGGACTAAGTCTCTAGTTTTGACAGCATCAAACCTTTAGTTTCAAAATAGCATTCAGGCTTTGGCAGAAACTAGCAAACAAAGCTAATTGGGCCTGATTGTGTTTCTCCCACTGGTTGTGGCACTGGTGTAACTCCATTCATTTCAATGTAGTTAGTCCTGATTTACACCAGCGTAAATCAGATCAGAATTAGGCCAAAAGATTCCGCAGTTAGAATTGTGGTGATCATTTCTTTGATGAGCTGAAACACAATCCAAATCATTCTAAAGCTGTATCAAACTTTCAGTGCCTCACAGCTTGTTTTGGATAGTGAAGTCAGAAGCTATGACTAAATTGAAGTAAGAAGCTGTTGCATTTACACCGGGCCAAATTTAAACACCCTTGCTCATGTGGAATAGCCCCAACAAATAGTCTTATAGAGAGAAACGGGACTATGTAAGGAGCTATGTACTAGCCAATATGAACAAGGATGGCAGAATCTGACCCATACCTGTAGTCAGTTGCCGAATGGGAGTCACATCTGAACTGGGACATTCCTTTGCTTTAGTTTGTGTGCGCCACTACCTTCGTCATTCATTCACAGCGTGTTGATGATAAGGTAGTTTGAAAAACAAGTTTTCCCTTGTGTCTGTGCACTCACTGGGCTGGGAGAGATTAAAAAGAAAATGGGAAAGTACATGACCGAGATTGACGATTCTGCATTACCGTAAATAAGAAGGAGCGCCCTTTGTGCTTCTAATCTGCCGTTTGAAGTACCATTACGTAAGCCCAGCATTTATTCAATTTATTTATTTATTTATTTATTTATTTATTTGAGAGGATGTGAAAAGCCATTTCAAATAAAGGTGATGCCTCTGCAATATAAAACCACAAAAGTTTTAGGTCAGTGCTGAGATGGTGGATGAGAAGGAGTTGCACCCAATGAAAGCTTGTTCAGCTGGTAGGCTTTCAATTCCTTCTGCTGAGATAAAGAAGATCAAAGTGTTTAAACACTGTTGATCCACTACTAAGGGAAATTTTAGTGCTAGCAACACAGAGCAGCTGCACCATTGCTGGCATGTCTAAACTCACAGCAGGGAGCTAATTGGTCCTTTGGATGGATTGGCTATGCAAAAACAGGTCTGAAGCAGAAGTGCTGCTTCCATGCACACAGTGATGGGGATCTGTGCACAACCAGAGAAATGCAGCTCTACGGTATTCAGGATGATCAGGAAGGAAAGAACAGTTGGGAGAGGAGGGTAATGTGGTGCAGGGGATGAGCGGGACAGGGAGAGTATCTCTACTTGTATTCAATTTGTATTGCACGGAAAGAGATCCTATCAATTTACTCAAGATTAGAGCATTAGCTTTGAGCTCTCCTTGAGACACATTAAATAATGAAATGAGGGAAAATAGCTCAAAGTCAAACCATGATGTTATTTGCACAGCATATTGTGTGCGGATAGAATGGAGAGGGGGGCTATGTTAACCAGAGAATTCCTACTTTTTAATTAAAATCGAAATGTTATTTCTCTATACATTATTAATGCTTTTTTGTTAGGGAAAAAGTCATGAGGCTTGTTATGCTGTTTAAAAAATCTAATGTAATATTCCTATTAAAACGATAGCTCTAGCAGAGAGAGGATACTGGTGTAAAGGCAGTCTATCTATTTAGAGTCTTATACGATCTCATCACCAGAACATCAGAGTACCTCACAATCATTAACAAACTGATCCATCCAACAGCGCTGTGAGGCGGTGTGATTACCCCATTTTACAGGTGTGAAACTGAGGCAGAGACAGATTCAGTGACTTCTCCAAAATCACAGAGGAAATCTGTGGCAGAGCTGAGAATTGAGAATTGAACTAAGTCCTAGCCCAGTGGGACTTAACAACAAGACCATTCTTCTTCATGAGGAAGCTAAGGGTGCTGAAGAAAATGTGCTGATGGCTACTTTGCATGTTTGGATTGTGAATTTTGAGAGACACTTGGGGTCTTTTATACAGTGCATGCTAATATAAGCATGAAAGGCCAATGCAGTAATTCCATTGACTGAGAGTCTGGCCCAGAGTATCCTATATATAAAAAAAAAACTGCTTAGACAATATGGCATCTTAGGATACACCCAGGAAGAGGAGACTGTGACCCAGTTACCTCACTAACTCCAAGTGACAAGGAGAGATGTCTTGCATTCTCCCCTGTTGGTAGGGGTTACAGCCGCCAATGGCAGCGTCATTACAATACATGCTTCCATAAAATCTGCCATATTAACTCTAACTGTTGGGCCCTCATATTTGGGAGCTAGCATGTATGTCACTCTCTTCTTTGTCCCAAATGATCTTAACAGAATAACAGACCTTTCCAGCTTTCCATGTAGCTAATATTTGAAATCTGTTTGCCAGAAGCTGGGAATGGGCGACAGGAGATGGATCACTTAAAGTAAATTAATGGAAATATTCTATCTCCTAGAATTGGAAGGGACCTTGAAAGGTCATTGAGTCCAGCCCCTGGCTTTCACTAGCAGGACCAAGTACTGATTTTGCCCCAGATCCCTAAGTGATCCCCACAAGGATTGAACTCACAGCTCTGGGTTTAGTAGGCCAATGCTCAAACCACTGAGCTATCCCCCCCCAACTTGATGATTACTTGTTCTGTTCATTCCCTCTGGGGCACCTGGCATTGGCCAGTGTCGGAAGACAGGATACTGGGCTAGATGGACCTTTGGTTTGACCCTGTATGGCCATTCTTATGTTCTTATCTTGTGCACAGGCAGTATTTGAAGAAATTAGATAGTAATTAATCTAAATGAATAATGATCATCTCTCATTGTTAAGATTATATAGGCTATGGAAAGGCTCGGGTAACTCTTAAATTGGGGCCATTGTGAGATCAGAGGTAACTCAACCAATCATCCCCCTTTCCTTTGCAACTATTTTGCGCACAACAACTTTATTGGTTGTAATAACGCAGTGATATGAAGGAGACTGGACACACATGTCAACAGTTCTCATTGGTAGATTAAATGGCCCAGCTATCACTTCTCTTTCGAGATTCTGTGGCTGCATGGTAGCTTGGGCATCAGTGGTTGGGCATCATGTCCACACGGAACTGCTGTCTCAGTTACTTTATTCACTGAAGCAGAATTGCTGGAGGAACTGAGGCAGGAGCAACCCTTAAAGCGAGGAGATATTGTGATTCAGGACCTGGGTTCTCCCTACGCTCTCTCTTCACATAGCACTGAGCTCACTAACACAGCCTTCGAAACCAATAAGTCAATTGCACGTTAAGAGCCAGAGTCATCCCGTACATTTTGGCTGCATTGCACTGCTCTGACAGTGCAGAGTAGCTGCAAACCCAGCTGACCTGGTTAGCGTGCTCTGCCTGCTTTATGCTACTTTGGGGTACCAGTGAATTTACCCTTATCAGTTAATTTTTTTTAAAAGATGATTTAAGGTTGATACTATATAGAGAATCATTAGACATATCACTTGGTAGCATTTTCCACTACATTAGGGATGT
This sequence comes from Chrysemys picta bellii, assembly GCF_011386835.1. Lineage (NCBI taxonomy): Eukaryota > Metazoa > Chordata > Testudines > Emydidae > Chrysemys > Chrysemys picta. The sequence continues at coordinate 337,313,928 of NC_088791.1, forward strand.
GGACAAACTGGAGAGAGTCCAGTGGAGGGCAACGAAAATGATTAGGGGGCTGAGGCACATGACTTACGAGGAGAGGCTGAGGGAACCGGGCTTATTTAGTCTGCAGAAGAGAAGAGTGAGGGGGGATTTGATATCAGCCTTCAACTACCTGAAGGGGGATTCCAAAGAGGATGGAGATAGGCTCTTCTCAGTGGTGGCAGATGACAGAACAAGAAGCAATGGTCTCAAGTTGCAGTGGGGGAGGTCTAGGTTGGATATTAGGAAATGCTATTTCACTAGGAGGGAGGTGAAGCACTGGAATGGGTTACCTAGGGAAGGTGGTGGAATCTCCATTCTTAGAGGTTTTTAAGGTCCGGTTTGACAAAGCTCTGGCTGGGATGATTTAGTTGGTGTTGGTCCTGCTTTGAGCAGGGGATTGGACTAGATGACCTCCTGAGATCCCTTCCAACCCTAAGATTCTATGATTCTATGATTCTTTTGTGCTTCCTGGTCAATGTTTACGTATGAAATTTTTAATATTAAAAAAAAAAACTAAAGAAATTCCCAGACCAAAGGGGGGAAAAAAAATCCTAGTAAGGAGAATTAAGTTTGAGAGTATGTACCACTAATTTATTGATTAAAAACCATACAGGGAACCTGTAATTATCCCAAAACCAAACATTCTGACCTCAGGAAATTCAAAGCTAAGGTTGCACTTAAAAAAAAAACCCAATCAAACATAGTAAAGTTAGAAATTTACACTTGAGGCACCCAAACAACATTAATCCTGTCTTGTAGTGATGCCATGGGGGGCAAAATATGAAAAAAATCTAATGAATCTTTTAAAATCATTTTGATCTAATCTGGAGTCACAAACACTAAAATATCGGAACCCTAATCATATACTTACCATATTGCATCAGTACAGGACAGGGTTTTTACATTGACATTTTAATATTTATTTTAAGTATAACCTTACTACTGAACTTCATGGGTTTATAATGCTTGGTTCAGTAATAATTACAATATCCTTGTAATGTTTTTTACCCTTAAACAGAGGTGAAAGTAAGCCGGTCCGGTCCGGTCTGGCATACTGGCAAGAGCCTGTACACCGTGCCGGATCGCACCGGCTTCTGCAGCGGGGATTTAAAGGGCTCTGGGCTCCCGCCACAGGAGATTTAAAGGGCCTGGAGCTCCGTGGCGGCCAGAGCCCTGGACCCTTTAATTTGCCCCTAAGCCCCAGGGGCTCCGAACCACCTCTGCAGCTGAGAGCCCCAGGTTGATTTAAAGGCCCTGGGACTCCCACCCACAGCCGGTGCCCCAGGGCCTTTAAATCTTGAGAGGCCCCGCCTCTTCTGGTTGAGGCCCCGCCTCTTCTGGATGAGGCCACACACCCCTCAGGACTCCGGCAGTACTGGTAAGTCCTGTAAATTACTTTCACCCCGCCCTTAAATTACTAACATGTACACTCAATCTTAACTCCAGCTTAATTCTATAACATAAGCTATCATGTGTTCAGGGTGGTGACTGAAACTGAAGAACATGTGATAAGGACAGCACCCATGCTGCTGACTTTGATTTGCCTTTACAAGCTATCCCCACTTCTGCAGCATGGTGTCACAGCCAGGTCGTGGGCCACCAGACCTAACAGTCAGAGCAAGAGTCCAGAGTCATGAGCATGGGTGGTGGGTATCGCAGGCCAGAGGAGGCTAAGCTTTCCCAAACAGCCAGGCTTGGCCCCGCCCATGCTCCGCCCCCAGACCGCCTCCTGCCTCCCTCTCATCCCCTGTGGCCCCAGCCCAGGCTGCTCCTCTTCCCCGAAGTGGGCAGGGGCTGGGGTTGGGGCCAGGGCGGGCTGGCTGGTGGTCTGGAGTGGCTGGGGCCGATGGTCGGGTGCTCAGGTCACTCAGCACTCCGGGGCCGGGGCTGCCTGGGGCTCTGGGGCTGCCTGGGGCTCTGGTGCTGAGGTGGTCTGGGGCAGCCCGAGGGTGGGGCCTCCCCGAATGGCGGTTCACACGCCACACATTGTCATGAGACAGGAGTCAAGGGTTGGCTAGGCCAGGATACCAGAAGGTCCGAAACAGAAGATAAACTGGGGTCAACATGAGTCAGATGCTAGGAGTCACGCTTGTCAGGATGCCAGGAAATCAAGCCACAGGAGCAGGGGGGAGCCCAGTCATTCAGATAGCTTCCTGTCATGTTGCTGGTTTAAGCAGGGCCAGCAGGCCAGTCAGTCCCCCTGAGACTCTGCCATTTGGACTCAGGGGTTGAGCTTCACACTGGGAGTGGGCTTTGTGGGTCCCAGGTAAGCAATTGTCAGCAGGCTAGCAGTTGGAGGGCTGGAGTGTGGCCACTCCCAAGAACCCTGCAGACCCATGCTCAAGACCTGTGTGTCACGACACATCTGTTGAATGCACCTACTCCAGTATCTCCAAAATGTATTCAAGCCGATAAACTTAATTGTGACAGAAGAGAAATAAAAATGTGCATAGTTGATCTATAATTCTGAACAGTTTATTCCATACACCGGGACGTGAAACACAGTGGTTAGAAGAGGTAGTTTGGAGTCAAGAAACCTAGCATGAAATCCTGACCCCAATGAAGCAAATGGCAAAATTCCCATTGACTTCACTGGGGTCAGGATTTCAATCCTAGGCTCTATTCCTGACTCTGCCACTCACTTGCTGTCCTTGTGTAAGCTCCTCTGTGTTTCAGTTTCCCTAACTGCAAAAAAACTGGGGATGGCGATTATCCTCCTTTGGAAAGCATTTTAAGACCTTTGAATAAAATATCAGCACTGGATAAATGCAAATTATTATAACCTCCGTTTAATGCCCTTAGCTAAAGAAAACGCCTTTAGCTAAAGAAAACGTATGCTTTATTGTTGGGGGAGCTTGTGTAAAAGACCTGAAACATTACAGAAAAAAAATCAAAATAACAATTATAACAACATCTGTTCCACAGTAGCGTGCCTGTTCCCTCCATATCATGGAGGATTTCTAGGCACCGCAGCAAGTTAGAATTTCTTAACAAGATATTTTTGGCGTAAAGTATTAATGAGAAGAAAATATTTTTCAGTTAGGAGACGAACCTCGTAGTAAAGTGGTTTTTTTCCCCACACACAAAGCAATAGCTGGTTGTTGATCCAGGAGCCAAAAAGAGATTTTTTTGTTCAAAATAGGCCAGGAAAATATTTTGCACAAAAGACATATTTGAATGCTTGAACTTGGTGATATGGATTATGAGAACTTCAAAGCAAATTTTGCAGTAAGCCCTAAAGAAAGGTTTTATATGTGCCGCAAAGCAGGCTTTCTAAACTGCTTAGCAAGCCTTGATCAGATGGGTATGTGAATTTTAAAGTATGCAAGAATACGACCAACTACAAGTAAAGGGAGAAACCATTGAAAAGGATACAATTTTTGGTTGACTCACTTCGGGAACATGATTTCAAGATCTAGACTCAGAGAGCCACGTTCACCCAGCCGTAGCAACTCCATTAATTTGATTGCACTTGTGCCCACTTAGGCCAGTGGCAACTTAGTTCTAGTCTCTCTAAGTTTAGTTGGCAAGGGCTGGTCATGTTATAGAAGGTACATGCTGAATTCTTACGGGATGGTAAAACAAGCTTTCTCATGTCTCTGAACAGCACCTCTTACTAGCCAGTCCTGAATGTTGTCATTAATGGAGCACTGCTTAGCGTGAGGATAGTCATGGTGACAGTAGGAACCTAGCTAGCAGGAGAAAGCGTGGCTATGTTTTAGAATATAGGGCCCTTTGTACTGCCCTGTCTGTGCATGCAAATACAACTTAGCCTGCCAAAGTGGTGTCAAGGGGACGGTATATAAATGAGAATCTGACCCATTATGTATAAATACAGATCTTTGCATCCAAACTTTTTGCATAATGTATCCATTTGTCTTGCATTTATTTGTGATGTGTGGGGAGGATGATGTGTACATGTCCCTTGGAACTCATGGGGCAGAAGGGGAACAATGCTCTGAAGGATATCAAACTGTGATGCAGTAAGCACTAGCAGAAGCATATTAGACAGCTGGTACCTTTCAGGGGGCAGGGGATGGTCAGCAGAATTCCCTGCATCCAGTTTCCAGAAGTTCAATTTTTCATATGGGGTTATTGTGTGATGAGAAAAATGATTTAATTCTTAATGGGTATATTCATGTAAGCAGGTGTCTTTCCCAACCTGCTCTACAAACACACTGTTTAAAGTCCAAACTCAACTCCTACCCCTTTCATGTGATAAAAACAAACAGCCAAAAAATACAACTAAGATAAGATACCATAAAGGAAAGTTCTCCAGGGTTGGCTGTGTCTAGGGTTCCTCCCTCAGAACTGCTCAGCTCACAGACTAGATCCCCTCTCTCTTTCATGAACCATTCTACTCTCCCTTCTGTCCAGCTGGGATAAGGAGCCCTCAGATGGGGGAGCAAGTCCACAGAGCCCCACCCTGCACAACCTTTCCCAGCACAATCAGCATCTATCAGTGGGGTTTTTCAGGCAATCCCTGTCAGCCTGTTACAGCTGGGTTGCAAAGGACCTCCTGGTAGTTATCAAAGCACTATCCTATCCTCGCTAGCTATTTCAAGAAGCATTAATTGTGTGGATCATGATGGTGATGATTATAATACATTTGTTTTGCTGATGGCAAAGTGACTGTCAGTTTGTGGCAGAAAAAGGCTAGGCTAAAGCCAGTAAGTATTTCTCTATGGATGGATTTAAAAGGCAGAATGTGCATAGCTGAAGTGTGCTGTGACAGTCAACAGAATCCATTCATTGCAAAGCAATATGCTGACTTAAGGAAAGAGGTTCTTTGACTTACTGTACCTTGAGAGAATCTCCTCGGCTCTAATTTGCTTCTACTTGGAGCGTAGCTGTGATCTCTGAATTTATCAGCCATGTCTTTCCCGTCTTCCACAGGGGGACAATATAATGAGTGTTTTTACTGGGAGAAGCCCTAAATCTGGGGAATGCTTTGCAGCCTGGTCCTGTACATGTTGTCACTACTCCTTGCAGTGCTCAGTTTAGCAACCACATTACACAGCTAATCTGTGGGAATCCCTTACAGCACAGAAATAACCTAAAATAACAGCAATTATTTATTATTATAAAAAAACAATTCAGCTATATGAATGAGCCCCCTCCAGTTCATCTGTCCAGCAAAGCACTTTAAATACATACCTAATTTAAGGCATATGCTTTTGTGTCATTGACTTCAATAGGACTTTAGCGCATGCTTACAGGTAAGTAGGGGCCTAATGATTTTGCTGGGGCGGGATGGAGTTAAGCATTTGCTGAAATGCTTTGCTGAACAGAGTGAACTTTAGTGCTGGCTCAACAGGCCTAAGGACTGAGGCCAAAATATTCATACTTGGGGGGCCTAAAGTTAGTTTCCTAAATCCATATTGAGGCCCTGTGTAGAAGTGGCCTGATTCTCAAAAGTGCTGAGGACCAGCAGCTGTCGGAGAAGTCAGCACGTTCGGTTGGCTGCTCAGCAGTTCTGAAAATCAGGCCACTTCTACTTTAGGCGCCTACGCCTGAACCATTTGTCCTGAAATCCTCTTCTTATGCACAAGATGGGTGTGGTCTGGCGACCAGTAGGAGTGTAGCCCCCTATCCCCAGTGTGTCTCAGCCTTTGCTTATGGTGAGGAGACCTCTTGTAGACATGTGAAAATGGATCCGTCTCCAAATCCTTGCCCTCCCTAGCTGCCTAGGAGGGCTAATTCCTGCCAAATGTGGTGGTGGTTTTTGTGAAGTGGACACCTTTCCATTAGGAACTAGACCGGGGTGGGCAAACTATGGCCCATGGGCCGGATGCGGCCCATCAGGGCTTTGGATCCGGCCTGCAGGATTGCCACCCCAGTGGTGGTGTGGGCCCCGCGCCACTCACAGAAGCGGCCGGCACCACGTCCCTGTGGCCCCTGGGGGAAACGGGGGGGGAGGGGGCAGAGGGCTTCGCGCACTGCCCTCATCTGTGGGTACCTCCCGCCACAGGTCTCAATGGCCATGAACGGGGATCCTGCCCTGGCCCCGGTGCGTGCCGCTGCCACCCTGGAGCCGCTCCAGGTAAGCGGTGCCGGGCCGGAGCCTGCACCCCAAACCCCTCCTGCACCCCGCACCTAACTGCCTGTCTTGAGCCCCCTGCCGCACCCTGCGTTAACCCCAACCCCCTGCCACACCCCTCCTGCACCCCACCCCCTGCCTTGAGCCCCCTCCTGCACTCCTTGCACCCCTGTCCTGAGCCCCCTCTTGCACCCTGCACTCCCTCCTGCACCCCAACCCCCTGCCCCAGCCCTACATTCATGGCCCTGCATGCAATTTCCCCACCCAGTTGTAGTCCTTGGGCCAAAAAGTTTGCCCACCCCTGAACTAGCCATTCCTGTTAATTTAGGGCATCCAACTGGATGATACCTACTTTGTGTTAATAGAGACATGGAAGTCCAGCAGTGACTAGCTCTGTAAGCCATTTCCAATGCTCTGTACTATCTAGCCTCCCTCAGTCACAGCTTGAATAGATGATGCTTTTGGAAATATTTCGTTAAACCCAGTCTGGATTAAAGAGCAGAGCTGGCAAGGAATTATCCTCCCTTTGGTGTGATCCCTGACGCAGGACACACTGTTTTCAAAACACTGATAATGAAACCATTTATATTTTTGGATGCTCTGCAGGGTACAATGCAGTAAGTCAAAATACATCATGGCATAATACATCTGTTACAAATGAAAGCCAATGCACCAAATGTCAAGGTTGCTTGTTTTGATTAATCAATGACAATTACCAGCCATGGTAAGAATATTTGTGAAACAAATGGTAATGATTAGAGAAATGCTGATTGATTGATTTTTAGTCATTTCACGCAACCTGTCAGAGACTTGGACTTGGGCAGGGGTCATGCCTAGTGGTTGGAGCAAGCGTCTGTTGACAGAGCCAAGAGTCAGAACCAGGTTACCTGGAGTGAGGCAAGGTTGGGGCCAAGCAGCCACGGGCAAATGCTTAGAGAAGCCACCAGCTGTTACTAGGCTTAAGAGATGATCTCTGCTGATTCTTCCCAACAGTCAGGCAGCCTACTGCAGGCCAGATGTGCTCCTTAGGTTGCCCAGAGACTGGCTCTGCTGCAGGCCCTGATTCCTGGCACAACCAGTGCATATGTGCAATGGATTAAATGTTTTGAAGTTGGGGAACAGTAAGGACTATTTAGGGCTAGCTCAATCTTGCTCAGTAAGGTACTACTCAGTGTGTGTGTAAAGGTGATAGGATCTGTCCCTTTAGTGGAGAAATATTAAATCAAGTTTCCCCCTATTTTTAGATTTCCAATTAATTTGGTACGCCTGATAGATTGGAAATACATGTGTTTGACGTCCCATGGCAACAGAACAGCTACAGCATGTAGGACTCTGTAGTGAAAGGTTCACTCTGCAAACACCCCTTTCCAATATGCTTCACTTCTGACCTGATGGAAACCATCTCTGTGATGAGATGGCCCACTGAGGCATAACGATGTTAAGTGGCATGCCCAGAGTCACGGAGGAAGTCCGTGGCAGAGCATTGAATTGCAACCAGATTGCCTGAGTCCCAGTCCACTTCCTTAACTACAGGCCATTCTTCCTGCTCTACAATAGGCCATAACTGGGTACCTGTTGGAAAATAAGTCTTCAATGCAGGATCACTCTATTAAATTCATCCATCCTTGTAAAAGCTTTCTTCACTGCATAGAATGTGTTAATCAGGTTCAAAGTATTATTACCATCTTGTCAACAGCCACTAGTTAGAAAGACTCATGAAAATGAGGTAGAAATTCATAGGGGAACAACTTCAAAAGTCATGCAAAATTAGTTTTCGATAAGGTTTTGGGGAGCTTATCGCATGCTGTATAATGATTTATGACAATTTGAATCTCACTGTTTCTGTAATTAATTTTGCTGGATGCTCCCTATTCAGAGGGATGTTAATCATAATAATGCAAATGGAAGTCTTATTGCAGCTATGCATCAGCCTTCATATTTCAAATTGAGCCAAAGGTTCAATATTCAACAGCCTTCTATATGGAGCATTCACATTGTATGGGTAGATGAATGTGCACCAAAGGTAAAATAACTGAATTAATATGAGCCAGAAGAATGTGTCTGGCTCATAGCTTCCCATTTTCCCATTTTGCTGTAAGGTCCTGATTGTTCAGGCTTTTTAACCCCCAAATAAATTATTGCAATACATTTGCTAATTATGTTATACCGAAGTTCTATGCAGTATTAAATTGCAGCAGTGATGGATTTAGATGAAGTTTCTTATGCTTATTTTTAGTGATTCAAAGAGAGTTCAGCTCTAGCTAGGCCTCATTTGCAAGTCTAGAGGAAAAAGACATGCATAATCATTTCCCCATTTGGGTGGTGATATTGTGGTGTCCTATATGTCTTTCAGTGCTTAGCGTGTTATTGAAGAGGGCAGAAGCTACTACAATTCAGATTAATTGTGGTGTGTGTTTAAAAAAAAACATTTGTGAAATTGGGTTCTGCAAACACCCTCTAATAGTATTCAGGCACTGCTCTTTTTAATTCTCTCCATGCTCTGTTATTCTCTCTCTTAACTCATGATTTCTTTTTCTGTCATAGTTGATGCTTCTTGAAATGGCTGGTTCTTTTTTTGGCTTGCATGGTTGTTTTTTTTTCCCCTGCTGGTTCTTATTAAGCTGCATGTGATCTTGGAGTTTCCAAGAATATTTCAGAGCTGATTAAGAAGCTTCAGTTAACATTTCTGCAAGAAAACAACCCAAACAAAAAAAGATTGCTCTAGAAATTTAATTCTCAGCCCTTTGCCCTTTACCCGAAAGGACCTTTTTCTGTAGTCACTGTTAGGGGCCACACTCACCCCATGATTTCCAGGGTTATCCTGCATATGGACAGGGTGATCCGTACCTTTGGGGGCTCTCAAATGCTTCTTCTCTCGTAGTATCAGCACAACATGATGCTGTCACCATGGACAGGAAGTGTTCCTGATTTGTATAAGTGTGAACTTTTACACACTGCTGGCTGATGGAGAGAGGTAGCATGGCCCAGTGGTTAAAACACTCTATCTTAGGACTTACAAGACCCAGGTTCAAGTCTAGGTGCTGCTACAAATGTCCTGTGTGATGGTGGGCAAGTTCCTCAAGGCTAGATTCACGAGAGCATTTAAGGCCCACTTACACTCTCCAAAGGACCAGTCACTTGCTGCATGCATCTAAACCCCCTTAGGTGCCCACTCCCCTGGGATTTGGGAGATCTGAATCCCCATGGTGCCTGATTTGGAACAGGGTTTAGGATCCCAAGTGAGTGCCAAGCCCAGAGAGTCAATCTTTCACTTTTTCTCTCTGCCGCTCAGTGAATAATTATTTATACAGAGTAGAACAGCTCCAACAGGAGAGGCTGCGAGAGACCTACTCCAGACTAGCCAATATCCCTGTGGTTACAGCACACTCCTATAAAGTGGGAGTCCTGGGTTCAAATCCCTGCTCCAAATTCGGCAGAGTGAGGATTTAAAAACGGGTCTCCTACCTCCCAGCCGAGCATCCTAACCACTGAATTATTTGCTATCCTGGGTTGGGGGATGTCGCTCTGGTTTTCCATGAGGAAGGGCTGACCAGGCATAGGTGCCTAAACCCAGGAGAGGGCTCATGACCTGAGAATTGCAAGCAGAGATAGGCACCTCCCTAGTCCAGATCAATGGGAGTTAGGACCCAGATCCATGGGTGTCCAAATCCTGCCTCTTTCCTCAGCATTTCCTACTGGCTAGCTTAGGCAGCTCCCCTCTCTACTTCTGAGAATCCTCTCTTAGATACAAAATTCTCTCCATATAATGCATGGGAAGCCTGGGTGTCAGAGCTAGGGCTCTGTATTTCGCTGGGCTGTGAGGTGCCTAAGAATTGGGCATTGCCTGATCTATAGATTATGAATAAGAATTTCCAGTTATCACTTTAAGGGTAGACACGTTCTTGTCACCAAATCGGACTAAGTATTATTAAGATTATTATATAGTTGGGAACCCCGATGTGCACAGGTGCAACACTCACTCTATAGGAACTCTTCTATATTTACAAATAAATGATTTATTAATATATTTAGCAAAGTCACACATAGAATCATAGAATATCAGGGTTGGAAGGGACCTCAGGAGGTCATCTAGTCCAACCTCCTGCTCAAAGTAGGACCAATTCCCAACTAAATCATTCCAGCCAGGGCTTTGTCAAGCCTGACCTTAAAAACCTCTAAGGAAGGAGATTCCACCACCTCCCTAGGTAACCCATTCCAGTGCTTCACCACCCTCCTAGTGAAAAAGTTTTTTCCTAATATCCAACCTAAACCTCCCTAACTGCAACTTGAGACCATTACTCCTTGTTCTGCCATCTGCCACCACTGAGAACAGTCTAGATCCATCCTCTTTGGAACCCCCTTTCAGGTAGTTGAAATCCCCCCTCATTCTTCTCTTCTGCAGACTAAACAATCCCAGTTCCCTCAGCCTCTCCTCATAAATCATGTGCTCCAGCCCCCTAATCATTTTTGTTGTCCTCCGCTGGACTCTTTCCAATTTTTCCACATCCTTCTTGTAATGTGGGGCCCAAAACTGGACACAGTACTCCAGATGAGGCCTCACCAATGTCGAATAGAGGGGAATGATCACGTCCCTCGATCTGCTGGCAATGCCCCTACTTATACAGCCCAAAATGCCGTTAGCCTTCTTGGCAACAAGGGAACACTGTTGACTCATATCCAGCTTCTCATCCACTGTAACCCCTAGGTCCTTTTCTGCAGAACTGCTTCCTAGCCATTCGGTCCCTAGTCTGTAACAGTGCATGGGATTCTTCCGTCCTAATTGCAGAACTCTGCACTTCTCCTTGTTGAATCTCATCAGGTTTCTTTTGGCCCAATCCTCTAATTTGTCTAGGTCCCTCTGTATCCTGTCCCTACCCTCCAGCGTATCTACCACTCCTCCCAGTTTAGTGTCATCTGCAAACTTGCTGAGAGTGCAGTCCACGCCATCCTCCAGATCATTAATGAAGATATTGAACAAAACCGGCCCCAGGACCGACCCCTGGGCCACTCCACTTGAAACCGGCTGCCAACTAGATATGGAGCCGTTGATCACTACCCGTTGAGCCCAACGATCTAGCCAGCTTTCTATCCACCTTATAGTCCATTCATCCAGCCCATACTTCTTTAACTTGCTGGCAAGAATACTGTGGGAGACCGTATCAAAAGCTTTGCTAAAGTCAAGGAATAACACATCCACTGCTTTCTCATCCACAGAGTCACTTATCTCCTCATAGAAGGCAATTAGGTTAGTCAGGCATGACTTGCCCTTGGTGAATCCATGCTGACTGTTCCTGATCACTTTCCTCTCCTCTAAATGCTTCAAAATTGATTCCTTGAGGACCTGCTCCATGATTTTTACATACTTTAACCCAGCAAGGTAGATAGAGATAATACAGGTTTCAGAGTAGCAGCCGTGTTAGTCTGTATCCACAAAAAGAACAGGAGTACTTGTGGCACCTTAGAGACTAACAAATGTATTAGAGCATAAGCTTTCGTGGACTACAGCCCACTTCTTCGGATGCATATAGAGTGGAACATATATTGAGGAGATATATATACACACATACAGAGAGCATGAACAGGTGGGAAAGTACATCTGAACATCCATACTCCACCATCCCTGGCAGAACAACATGAAATGTTAGCCATTATCTTCCTCATCACCATCACCTTCCTCATTTTCACCAGTGGCCATCATTCTGGCCCCTCCCAAGGGCTACATCTCTCTCTCCTCCTGCCCACAGGCTGGGATGCCACTTTTATAATATGTTACACTGACGTTACCTATGTCTAATGCATATTCAATAGGGGTTTCTCGCCTCTTCCTTATTTGTATTTCCTCCCCTTACCAATGTTGAGGTGTCCTTCGACCGGTTAGTATATTTATGATTTCACCCCATTATCATATACGTCAGTGTGTTGCCATGGCACTCTTATGGTTGGATGTTCCGTCCAAAACCTTCCAGAAGCTGGTGTTAGTTTATATTTCTGTGGTTGGCTGATGTCATTATGGACAAAATTCCCACCTACACTCTACTTCCAGTTCCCCTAAACTTATCTAGGCCAAAGTTCCTAGGCCTCAAGCCTTATGCTAACTGATGAAGCCAGTGTCTTACAGCATGCAGGCCTGGAGGTTCCTTGCATTACTGCTAACTATAATAAAGCAGAATATAATCGAAGCAGTGAATATAATAGAGGTAAGCTGGCCCACCAGGCTACAAGCACCTCACTTCCACATCTGTACAATGGGGATAATAGCATTTTCTTTCCACAGATTGGTATTGTGAGGATCAACACATTAAAAATATAGAGGCTTTCAGATACTATGGTGATGGAGCTCATATAAATACATTAGATACTCTGCTCCTGACAAAGGAGAGATCTCAGTTTGATCGCAGCTCCTTTTATCATCAAGATTGCTCAGTGGGGCATTCTTGTGACTAATGGCCTCTTCTACTGTTGTTTTTGCTCGTTCTGAAATGAGCACCAAAGATAGAGGAGGCCTCAAGATTTATTCAGATTGCCTTAGCGAGGGACCCTGCAATGATGTTGATTAAAAACCGTCTGAAGGGACACAAACAAAGGATAATAATACATGAAAATGTATCGGATTGTGGGAGAAGTAATGCTGAATGCACCCAACCAATAAAAGGGAGGGATAGCCGGGGAAGGAGAAATGTTGAAAGAGAACTCAGGATACGTAAACTGGAGGAGAGCACAGGAGGGAGTAGGGGAACCATTCCGGTGTGTCCTCTGTACCTTGGATGGTCAGAGTCATGAACACTAAGTTTGAAATAAGTTTGCAGTGTGAGATGGTAATATATAAAGGGCAGTGCAGTTTTGGTCTGTATATGCAGGGGCATTTTGTCACAGAGAAGGGATGTGAAAGCTTGTCTGTATAGTGATCTGGTGCCACATACTTGGAATATTACACTTGGTTTGGGACACCCTGGTACCAGCAAAGAGAGCTCCAGGGGAGACAGAATTTACAACGATGAAATGAGTATAACCAGTAAGGAGGGAGTGGAATTACTTAGTGGGTAAATAGGGATCTAACTCAGTGAATGGAATTGGATTTAAAAGGTTTGATTAGGCTGAATATAAGAAAAAAAAATCTTCTAACTATTAACTTCTGATATTGTATTCCATGGGAAGGAATGGTTACCACATTGCTTAAGACACAGACTGGAGCCAACACTTGGTACTTTACAGAACTGTCCTCCATTGGCCATGGACTGGATGATTTAACTGGTCTTTTCCATCTTTAATGTGTGTTATCCTTTAAGAAAAGGTCTGCTTTTAACCCTTGGTTTGCCATGTAACATATTAACTGCCGGGAAACAATGGACTTTATGTTGTGTACCTGACAATCATATTATTTACTTTTTCACAAACATATTCAATCTAGTGTAATCCCAGCACAACGTTCATACCAAGCAGTTGTGTTAGCAAAGGAGACTGGTAATATAAGACACAGTTGGCTTATAAGTAGCTATTTCTAATTCTTGGTTTGTATAGAATTAAGTTTTTTTTTTTAAATGACCAATTTCTTTTTCTGTGTACATCTTTCAACAGGTAGACTGAGCTTAGCACATGTCCAGGTTAAAATTGCATTCTTCAAGGAGTATTTGATGGATTATTCCTAGATACTTCAAAAAGGTAAATTAAAAAGTGAGTGTTATTTCCTTTATTTAGGGGGTGGGGGGATTATTAAAGTGTGTTACTGTTTAAAATGAAACAATGCTATTTAACTGTAATGTTTCTCATTTTCTGGTGATAGGGTTAGGGTTAACAAATGCCTCTGATCAGAAAAGGGGGAAACATGAGCAGTTTTGCTACTTTCTCTTGGATCTGTCTATAAACTGATGAAAAGAGGAACAATATTTTATAAGGTTTGTAGTGAATGGGACAAATCCAGAAGCCTTTCTTCAGTGTCAGTCCTTACTCAGGCAAAAATGCCACTGACTTGAATGGAATTTTGGCTGAGTAAATAGGAAGTCAAAATTAAGTAAAGTCTTTAGATTTGGGCCCAATCCTGTTTCTAAACTCTATCAAGTCCTCCATATCTCCTGATGTTCAGAATCTCACAGGAAATGCTCAGTAGGTTGCAGGATTGGACCGTTACGTCATCTTGTTCCTCCTCGTGATCTGTCAGTGTGCTTCCAACTGTACAAATGCAGGCTGTACAAATGGAGAACTTCGCTCTCCATGCCTCTGCAATCCTTGGACTCTATGGGAAAAATCCTGACCCATTGAATGAGGGAAAATTCCAATTGACTTCCATGGGACCAGGCACGCACGCTCGCTCTCTCCCCATTATTTACAGTTTGGAAACACTTTGAATTGGGATGGGGGCCCTATTGTGCTAGGCGCTGTACACAAGCCCAAATACCTTAAAATGTAAATAATCATGAAAGGCCTCTCCCCTGAGACTGTCAGCAAAGGTGCTAGTTCTGGTCATGGCATATGACACAATTCCAGTCAGAATTATGCTGAAGGCACCCACCCATTTAACCAACAATGGTAACAACCTGAGGGGACTGCTGGCCTTACCCAGATAAGACCCCATAACCAAGAGGTGTAAGGCTCTGTACCACGTTAATGCCTTGTGCCATCCAGTCCCCTAGACAGCTATTAAAGTCAGATTTGTCAGTGCTAGCTAAATATAAGTGGATGAGATGGCCACACTAGAGTGTTTCATATCTCGTTTCTTTGGAAACCATACACTCAGCGATAGTAGTTCGGTTGACCTTCAGTGTACCAGACAATCCTGGGGAGGAGGAGCTCTGAAGTACTTAACATACTTTTTGTGAGTCCATCTGCTGAGAGAAGGATCCTGTGAGAAGAAGGATGGTCTTAGAGTTGAGACCCTAAAGTGGGACTCAGGAGAGCTGGGTTCAGTTCTCAACCCTGTTACAAAGTTCCTACCAGGGCAAATCACTCTGTGCCTCAAGTGGGGATCATAATATTTCCTTTCACTGCTTCTCAGTTTTGTCTATTTAGGTGGTAAGACCTTTGCAGCAGGGACTGTCTTTCGCTATGTGTATGTACAACATCTAACACAATAGGATTCTGATCTTGGTTAAGGCCTCTAGGTGCTTCTATAATACAAATGATAAATAAAGAATCACCTAAACCTGCAGAGTCTCTGTTGGGCCGATAAATGGGAAGACCAAAATACCTATAAATAAAAAAATACAAGTATGGGGTGTGGGTAGTAGTTGTAAAACTTGTCATGCAGAATGTAAAGTGACGTTCAAATGAAACTGATGCAGAGTTACGTTGACTTACAAGATAGAATGGGAACGATGAGTGAACACCAACCAGTGTTTTAATCACCTGCACAGTACAGCTATTGAACATAAATAACAGGCGGCTGTCTCACAGAACTGATCACTTACACTGGCAGATTATGGCCAGGATTGTTCATTATTTATTCATTCTTTGGGGAGGCACCACTTTCTGGTATAAGGAATTCATTTGTTTCCCTCTGTAATAACACTGATCACAATGAATTAATTTGGCATTCAGAGGCTGTCTCGTATATATATATATATATTCACGTGTCTAGCCCATTGAAATGAATTATAAAACATGACGGGTCATAGATTACTGGGAAGCCCATTGGCTAGGAAGAGTTGAATCCAGGTATCACCTGCCTTCTAGAAGTGCAGTTAGGTTTCAGAAAGCCAATGTCCCTGAAGGATCTAAATGGAGAGGTAACAATTATCAGAAAAACAAGGAGTTTTATTTTCTATCCATGATGCATTAAATGTAACAGCCTAACCAGGCAGCAGACTATAGCAGACTGAATGGGGGAAAAATCTTTAAAAACCATGCAAGCTTTAAGTTAACATTTCCTACGTTCTTTTGGGCAGGGAACATTACATAAACTGTGTTTGCAAGCTCTATGTAAATTCAGGGCACTTCCACAGAGAGGGTTTGTACTGGTGACAAATCCTTATTTTTAAATATAATATGAATGTTCAAAGCAGAACAGAGAGAGGGATTGTAGCCACCCACTATATCTAACCACATATTTATTTACTGACCCCGTTAATGCTGGTAGCCAATTTGATTAGTAAAACTTTGGTTAAATGACCAGTGCTAGGCCCTAATTTTGCATGTGCTGTAGTTAGGGTTAGGGTTAGGGGGGATTTTTCGAGGTGTTCCTATGGATGTCAGCGGGAGTTGTGGTACACCTCTGAAAATCAGGTCACTTTTATTAAGGTTCCAAAATATGGATTTAGCTGCTTAAAGTTAGGCACTTATGTTTGAAAGTGTCGGGCATTGGTCTTAGCCTTTCCACCACATATCGTGCCACAATCTTTGGAATGGATTTCCTTCTCGAGTAATATTTTACTGTCATTGGAAGCAACCAGTATTTATTCTGTTTATAGCTACCTGTTTTAAGAGAATTTTGCTCTCATCTGGTGGCAACAAGATTTATTTGGTTTTGTGGTACTGGTGTTAGGTTTAAGTAAGTTCTTTTAGCTGCATTCACCTTTGTCTGGCTAAAAGAAATTAGAAACTGCTACTGGCTGGCCAGGAATGTTTTACACCTTATCACTTTTGTTCTCCATCTTCCCCCACACACACACACCACGTGGTTCCCACCTTTGTTTGTCTCATCCACTTGTCATTGTCTTTTTACATTGTAAGCTCTTTGGGATAGGATATGTTTGTACAGCCACTAGCACATTTGGGTCCTGATCTCTTTCAGCCGTTACAGCAATATAAACAATAATAGAAAACTCTGTTCTCTTCCCAGGCACCTTGCCTTGATCCAACATTTAAAGATATATTAATAAAAAATGTTCTATTTATTATAGTCAGTATGTCAGCCAGTGTTAGTTAAGCATTAATTAATAATGCTTCTTTCTGTGAAGCTCTTGGCCTTCATTTCTCCACAATAAGTCCTGCTGTTTGGCTCAAGATAGTTAGAGAAGCCTGAAATAAGCTTGTCTCCTTGACTACTAAGGCCTCTCCCTTTTTTTTTTTTTCTGTCAAGTAGATCAGTCTCCATATTCCTTTCCATCCCCTTAGAAGAAATTGACAAAATGATGGGAATGATGTAACTGATCATTTGATAAAACAGTATAAAAACCAGAAGGAAGAAAGGAGAGAAAAAAATCCATTTGTACGTTGTCGGTCAATCACTTCCTTGCTGTTCAGGTTTCTAAGTGAATTTCAGTGCTATCTCCTGGACACATCAGATTTTGTTTTTCTTTTACCACTTTGTGGCAAGCCTCTTTTATTATAAGTTTTTATCTCTCCTGTTATGACAAGGAAAGGATGTGATTTCACACCCTGCAATAACTGACATGACAGTGAGGCTGGGGCAAAGATCCAGTGGTTACAATGTTTGGAAAAAGAGAGAACTTCATCTTAGAGTGTAGGTAATAGACTTTGCGCATTCAACCGCATATGTTACTCCATGTTAATGCAGTGGCAGTATCCAAGTGGAACCTTCACTTCAGAGAAACATTTACCTTGCCTCCCATTAGGCTTAATAATACACTGCACTTCCATATCACTTTCCCTCTGAGGATCTCAGAGTGTTTGATGAATGTTAATGAGTTAAGCCTCACAAACACTTTGGTGAAATAGGGAAACATTACTATCCCAATTTCACAAATGGCGATCCTGCGGCACAGGTGCCCAAAGTCACACGTGAAGCCTGTAACAGACCTGATAATATAACTCCGTTTTCCGTTCTCCCATCCTTTGCTTTTGCCAAAAAATCTTTATTGGTGGGCTGTACCTTTAAGAGACCTGACAGTGGCCCACACTAGAAAGTGAAGCTGGCGGATCCAGTGCATTGTAGTGATGGCTAGTGGTCACCAGATACCACGGTGATGAGCACACTGTAAATAGATAGAGACACAGCTGTTGTACCCCTTCCCCATTCCCTTTCTTGCTCTCATATTCAGTACTGTGTAGCTGTTTTCCATGGGATACCCATGTGTAACTCCTGTTAGCATTATAGCATGCTCACAGGGCAGAGTCAAGTCTGAACTCCATTGTAACGCAGCCAGAGATAATGTTTGTTTATGTCTCCAGGTAGTTCTTTCTTGCTCGCTACCTCTGGTTGACTAATACAGCCCCTGGTGCCTTGTGCCACCCCCAAAGGGTCTCTGCAAGTCCTGGCTTGTAATAGGCAGTCTTGGAGTGGATCGCTGACTTCATTCTGGGTCTCAGCGGGAGCTATGTGTATACATCTAGGGAAGATTTTGATCCCTTTTTGCTTTTGCCTGTCTGTGTCAAGGCAAACACATCCTGGTCATGATGGAGCATTTCAAATGCTCTATCTGTCACAGGCTAAACTTGATTTAATTAGAGCTCTAATTAGATGTTGACTGATTGGGTGTGTTTGAGGAGGGAATATGCTTTGGGGCAGGTGGGCATTGGTGACCAATGAGAGCCTAAAATGTTTCAGTACAAAGGCGGTTGGGCTTTTTGATTTAATATTAATGATAGTTTTTTTTTATATGTATGTGACCCTGTTCTAGACAAGACTGTTGGGGACATGGACTTTCTGTGTGTTTAAGGAGCATGTCCTCACTCAATATCATTTGGTAAAATACCATAGTTGGAAATGCAAAGCAATTTCGGGGCGATAATTGAGGTGTTCATCATAAATGCAGAGGATTAATACTCAAACTTAATGAAGGTAAGGCTCTGTCGCTAGCTGGTTTTGGATGGGTCTTCTTTGGCATAGACTAATAAAACACTTAAGCACGTTTTTAAATTTAAGCACATGAGTACTTCTGATGATTTAATTGGGATTACTCACATGCTTAGAGTTAAGCATAGGATTAAATGAGACCACAGCCTATCTTGCTGACCAATACTGTTGTATTGTTTCCTTATACTCCCGCATCTCTTTGTCTGTATTCATCTGTTGCATCTGGTTCTGCACTTAGATTGTGACCTTTTTGAGTCAGGGACTGTCTGTTCTGTGTTTGCACAGTGCCCAGCGCAATAGGGTCGTGGTCCATGAATGAGACTCCTAGGTGGTACAACAATACAAATAAATAATAAATCAACTGATGATTTAAAAAAAAAAAAAAAAGCTTTGCTAGGCTGGAACCAGGAGGCTAACCCTAAATCAGCTAAGGTCAATTGCACGTTGAGGTCAATGGAGCCACTCACCTGCTTACATTCTTTGCTGGGTTGAGGCCCAGAGGGATGTTACATTTAAGTATAACAGACATAGTGAGAATTGCACTTGCACTGGTATAAATGGAGAATAACACTAGTGAATGCAGTGGATTTACTTTGTTTTAAAACTGGTCTATAAAAATCATGACTAGTGTGAAGAAAGTAAATAAGGAAATGTTCTTTACTCTTTCTCATAACAAAAGAACTAGGGGTCACCAAATGAAATTAATAGGCAGCAGGTTTAAAACAAACAAAAGGAAGTATTTCTTCACACAATGCACAGTCAACCTATGGAATTCTTTGCCAGAGGATGTGGTGAAGGCCAAGACTATAACAGGATTCAAAAAAGAACTAGATAAATTCATGGAGGATAGGTCCATCAATGGCTATTAGCCAGGATGGACAAGGATGGTGTCCCTAGCCTCTGTTTGCCAGAAGCTTGGAATGGGATCACTTGATGATTACCTCTTCTGTTCATTCCCTCTGGGACACCTGGCTGTGGCCACAGTTGGAAGACAGGATATAGGGCTAGATGAACCTTTGGTCTGACCCAGTATGGCTGTTCTTATGTTCTTATGGGCAGCTGTGGGGAGCCGTGGACCCTCCACCTGGCCTGGTTAGGAGCCCTGGGGGTGGGGACACAGGCCAGGGGCTGCTCTCGGGGCCCCCCACCCTGCTGCGGCTTCTGGCTTGCCAGGGGCAGGGCCTCGGGGGAAAGAGGAGAGGTAGGGGTGAGGCTAATTTGGGGCGAGGGGCCCCTGACCCCCACTTTGGGGAAGGCTCCACCACTCCTGGTGTCAGAGAAGAACCAGATCCATTGTTTTAATATTTTTGTCCAATTGGTAGGGATGAACAATCTGATTCAACTACAGAAAGAACCATGCTGAAGTCAAATTTAACCCAAACTTAAAAAAAAAAAAAGTTGGATAGGTTTTAAAGAAATTAATAATAATCTCACATCTCAGCACTTCCTAGTTCCAGACAGACCCCAAACAGCCAAGGAATATGAGGGAGCCCAACTAGAAGCAGGATATGCCAGACATCACTGTGAGATTTGCAGCCCCCTTCCACAGATTCTCAAGGCTTGATAAGTACTGATCTGAACTGAAGTGAAGTGTGCCCCCCACCATAAAGCAATTCTCAAACTGTGGGTCAGGACCCCAAAGTCGTCAGGGCTGGTGTTAGTCTTTCTGGGGCTTGGGGCCAAAGTCAAACTGGGGCCCCACCGCCCGGGGCTGCAGCTGAAGCCTATGCCCCACCACCCAGGGCAGTGGGGCTCAGGCTTCAGTCCTCCCTCTCCCAGGGTCATGCAGTAATTTTTGTTGTCTGAAGGGGGCACTGTGCAAAGAAGTTTGAGAACCCCTGAGTTAGAACAATTCGTTTTCCAGAAGAATCACTAGCAATGTATTTGTGGCACCTTAGAGACGTGCCACAAGTACTCCTGTTCTTTTTGCGGATACAGACTAACACGGCTGCTACTCTGAAACCTAGCAATGTATTGAGTGAGTGAGTGTGTGAGTGAGGACTACAATTGCCATTGGCAGAACTCAAATTCTTTTGGAGTAAGTCTAGACTTTTACATCTTCATTTGCAGTTGTCCACCAGTGCAAGGTGACAATGCAATAAGCACCACATTCTCATCACACCAGTGAAAGGTGAAGCTAGATTTTTAGGAGATTTTTCTACTTGCTAGAAAGTTTGTTTTTCTTTCAGTCTCACTGAGGATAGTAGAATGCTGGCAGTCTTGGAAGTAGCTTTATACTCAGAGGTGATAAATTCTGCTGATTGCCACAGCTACTTAGTACGTAAGGCTCATATTGATTATGCACAGGCCCGTGTTTGGGTAATGCAGAGTTGCAGTAGCCCAAGAGGAGATCCAGGTGGGGCTTTGCCTCATTGGGTTTCTGGGTATACAGGTGGGGTGTGCTTGCTCTTAGAGTATAGGTACAGCAGTTATACTTAGGATGGGGCTACAATGAGGGGAAGGACTCTTTGGATCTTCCCTTACATACCAGGCCATGGGGTTAGTCAGAGACTGTCCATAGACATTTGAAAATAAAGTATCAAGACTTATTTTACCTTTATTTTTATCTTTTAACGACTTGACATTTTCTAATGTCAAAGGCATATAGCGACTAAAGCAAAGCCTCAACAAATACCCATTCCCTATGCTTGACTTTAACATTTCATAGAGTGTACGGCCAGAGAGGACCGTTAGATCCTCCAGTCTGACCTTCTGTTTGTCTACCTCACCGTGCATGCCGAAGTCTGTCTTCCTGTGGGTTTCAGCATTGCAACGAGGAATGGGAAATCGGCTCATTTTCCCCAGTTACTTGGCAAGCAGCTCTTGTAATTTTAACCTGTTGGCAAGGCTATAACTGTATACAGATGAAATTGTGTGTTTTCACATTTAAATACATTTAAATAATTTCCATACTCCTCCTCCCTGTTTGAACCTCCTTGATTAACCAATTTTCTGGTGTGTCATCACATTTAACCCACAATCGGGAGCTCCCAGCATTTGGGAATAAACCAGTTGGTGGGGGTGGGGGTGGGGGTGTTTTCCCCATTGACAATTATCCTGCTTATTCCCATCATCACACAGGGGCTTTTATTGTTCCAGCAGCAGCCAGCATCTGTGATGGATTCCAGCTGGCAACTGTAGAGATGACAGTCTCTTGTGCCTCTCATTCAGCTGTGACCCACTGTTGTGCGGTGGCAGAAACAAAGATTAATGTGCAACAGTATCATTGTTAAGCCCCAACAGCAACTTTCTTCAGTTACAGTAGCCAGACTGGCAGGAATGGGAGGGGGGACAAAATGGAATCCACATCAGGGATGCTGAAGCGTTAAGAGCATCTTAAAACTCGTCCACTGGCTGTTATGTATCTTGATTTAGAAACTAACTGAATTAATAAGGCCCATGCAATGAGTGTATAATTGCATATCTTAAGAATTTTAACATTCAGAACTGCTGTTCAGGGCTACAGATGTGCACCTTCAATTTTCCGGGGATATGGAATTTATAAGGAGACTATTCTGCCGTCTGACTGGATGTGCTGGGTTTTCCTTCACTAAAATACAGCTCAGTTGTGCCCATAAGGATGAAGCAATGGCATAGCCCAAGAACAGAGGAAAGGTTTGTTTTCTCACCCATTTTTCAATGCCTGCGATTACCTCCTGGGAGAAGACAATAGAGGATTTAGGTGGGACAGATATTGCTTTGTGATTACTGGACTTGTTGAAATGATAAGATTCATAAGTGCTTCCTGCCACATGCACAGGCCTGGGGGCTGCTGATGAGCAATGATGAGCGGTAGAGCAAATGTTTGCTAACTTTGGGCTGTCTCCCTACCGTCTGATGCGGAAGGTATGTAGATCTCTCTTTGAAGTCTGTATTAGCTCTCTGTGTGCATAACTGGAGACAGAGTTTGTAAGACACACAGTAAAGTTATCTTTTAAAAAAACTCAACTGAAATACTGTGACCTCTGACCTAATAGGAACTATCCTTGGGTGTAGAAGGTCCACTTTGACTTAGACATAACGGGAAGCCAGGGCTAGGTGGTCAAGTACTAGCTCAGCAGAAACATGCTATGACAGTGTAGTAGTTGAGAAAGGGAGGAGGTACTAGGAATAGCTGAGAAACAGTAGCTGTGAGAGCTACTCTGAGATACAGTCACATAAAAGAGCTAGAGTTAGGGTGAGTCTGGTGGTCGTCAGGCACCTGTATGATTTTTGTGATAGATTCTGGTAAGAAGATGAGAGTTTAAAGATCCTGCTCTCTCTGTGACTATGGTTCAAATCCTGAAGACCTTAGGTAGCTCTCGGCCCTTACTGCAACAAAACTCCCTAAGGGGCAAGTGGCAGAGCAGAAAAAGGATTGTGACCCTCAGAGTTCTGGTTGGGTTCCTGATTCCCCCTGGCTCTGGGGAGGGGAGGGTGTAATCTACCCAAGCCTATTTGCTGGTATAGCTTGTTTCCTGCCCTAGTGCAGCTCTGGTGTGTAGGCCAGCAGATTTGGGGAGAGGCTGAGCAAAGGTTCCATCCACCTGCATGGGCGGGGGACAGCTAGCCGGATAACAGCTACTTTCCCACCCACAAAGTCTCTGGCAATGCGGGCAGCCTTCCACTCACTTTCGTGGGTCTCTTTATCCCTCTTTACAGCCCTAACACAGGCACTTAGCAGGACTCAAAACTGCGCCCTAAATGACCTCACTGAGAATCTTCCCTGAGAAAGGACAGTTCAAAGATTTGAGCCATGTTTAGACACCTTTAACAGACAGGCTGATTTTCAGAAGTTCCAAACACCCACAAATCCCAGTTCTATTAGTGGCAGCTGCGGCTGCTCCATCCCTTTGAAAATCGGGACATGTAGATTTCGCTGCCAAAATATGGATTTAAGAGGCAAACTCTGAGCACCAGGTCTTCAAAATCTTGTCCTGGACCCTTAGGAAGTTTTCATGCCCTGTCACTGTAATGTCTAGGCACCGTGGGAACCTTAGGAGAATTGTCTCATCTGATCTGCAGTTTCTTGAGGTAGACTGAACTTTTCTGGTTACAGACACGTCAGTCTTTTTCCCTCTTCATCCCTGCCTGCCTCAGGTCCTCCCATTATTTTCCTCAGACTGGGTTTGAGGCTCAGGTCAGTTACTCCTAGCGAGAGGAGACATATTTAGAGTGTCGTCTGGAGAGCCAGGTCACACATTTAAAAAACAATCCACTTTAGCTCACCAAAGACTGGGCCACTTGTATTGCCTTCATCTTCTTTATGTGCTTTACACGAATTTTCATAAGAAAAGGTAGCGGGGCCCTCTAGACTAATAACACTTCTCCTTTCTGTGCCTTTCTGTCAGACAAGGCTACTAAAGGCAAAAGGGAGATAATTGTGCTTTAATTGGGCTCTGCTTGTTCAACGGGGGGAGCCTGCCTTTTAGTTCCCATGGCCTTCCAGATAAGTTTCCAGCATAATGCCAATTAAGAGAGAAATAAAGAATATGCAAAGCAGATGACAACTGCTGCTTACCAGGAATCACTCTTTTGTGACTAAAATAATGGGGGCCTTCAGTTGAGGGTGCCTTTTGCTGTGGCTGCCTCCCTGGTTCTCTGTCGGCATTTTGCATAGGATTTGCCGCTGAATGGGCTAAGCCTGGAAAATGTAAGGATGAAGCAAAAGCAGGAGACTTCCACATGTGTGCACTCACCGCAGAGCAGAAAGGAAAACCAAATTAACTTCTCTCTTTCCCCCTGGGTTTCTTCTCTCTATTTATTTTATTTATTTTAAAGGGATCAAGGTGTTTTTTTTATTTTTTTTATTCTTTGAATTTTTTTTCTTTCTCCCTGTTTGTTGGTTTTGAGGGTAATTATTCACTAGGACTTTTTCAGCTGTCACATGTAACAAAAGGTAATCCAGCCTCTCGCCTCTCCCCCACCACCTCCTTTCTCTTCAACTAATGTGGCCTTTGTTGTAGGCAGGTCATCACACAAGGAGCCCTCTTCAATCCCCTGAGATACAAACACTGCTCTGGTTGGAATCAAGGCTACCTTGAGCAAATCTCGCAGTTGGCTGCTCCACCCTGTGAAACATTTCCAATGGACAGTTGCCAACTTGACAAATTAGGCTCGGATCGATAATCCAGATGTTTTCTTTTCTCGAGATGGGATTCCTAGACTTACTACATGAGCTGGTTATCAATGTATCTACTATAGATATGCTGGCATGAATCAATCTCCATCTAACAGGTGGTCTTTTGCCACTGACTTGGGTTCATGGCTCAGATTGATTTGGTGTGAACCCTGCAATGTATTCCAAGTCAGATGTTCTTTCTCTTCATGGCCTGTGGTTTGGTGCTGTTGAAAGAGACACACAGTGGAAATGGTACTGTTCAGCCCCAACATATTTTACAGACTGAAATGTACTGATCAGCTTAAAAGGAGTGCAACCCCTTCTCCACCCTCATGTAAACATTTGGATGCTTAATGGGTCTTGCCCTGAATCCTAAATTTGTCAGTGGGAGCTGTAGTGGAGATTCCTTGATAAGAAAAAGAACCCTTCAGTAATTATACTTACTCATTCACATCCCTGTAGTCAAGGCTGTGTCAGCATTTCACTGATAAACTCCTGTTTTCAATTAAACATGTGGTGTGGAAACCAGTGTTGTCATATCTGGCTATGGTCCATGGCAGAGAGAGGAGAGGAGAGATTTTTGAGACAGTTTTGTAAGGTATGGAAACTGGTTGAAGAAAATAGCCCTCCGAAACTTTGGTTGAAAACTTAAACGAAATCTTTGTAGAGATCAGAAAATGTTTGGTTAGCTTCCCCTCCCCCTGCTTCTTTGCTTCCAGGGACCAGAAGCAGAAGCACCACAGTGTTTCTCTTGGAGGTATCTCAGGTCACTACAGTAAAAGCTGTGTTATCCTGCATGTTGGGGGAAATAGGGGATGCCAGGAAGTCAGAAATTCCGGTTAACAAAGAGGAAGGGAGTTTGGGTGCTGGAGGGGGGCTGGGGTTTGGGGTATGGGGGGGTGCAGGGCACGGGCTCTGGGAGGGAGCTTGGTTGTGGGAGGGGGCTTGGGGCAGGGGGGTTGGGTTCGGGAGGAGATGCGGGGTGCCAGATCTGGGCAACGCTCACCTTGGGCAGCTCCCTGCAGGCCAAGACATGTCTCTGCTGCTCGCTGCTTCCGCCCACAGGCGTCGCCCCTGCAGCTCCCATTGGCTGTGGTTCCCAGCCAATGGGAGCTGCGGAGCCAGGGCTCGGAGCAGGACGGTGACAGCGCACAGACTCGCCTAGCTGAGCCTCTGCCTAGGAACAGCAGGGACTTGTTGCCACTCGTGGGGAGCCGCCTGAGGTGAGTGCCAACCGGATCCAGCACCCCAAAACCCCTCCCGCACCCCAACCCCATGCCCCGAGCCCCCTCCCGCACCCAAATTCCCTCCCAGAGCCTGTGCCTCACACCCGTTCCTGCACCCCAAACCCCTTGTGTCCGTTCTTCCACCTAGGAGCAGCAAAGACATGTCGCTCCTTCCAGGGAGCTACGCAGAGTCAGGCAGGGAGCCTGCCGGCCTCGCGCCAATCGGACTAGAAACCGGACTTTCAATGAAGATCAGAAATGCCAGTTTATAGAGCTTTCTGGCTGATAAAGTGCTGGATAACTCAGCTTTGACTGTATAACTATTTAGTATTTTTATTACAGTGGCACCAGTTCAGATCAGGACCCTATTATGCTTGGCACTGTACATGCACATTGTGAAAGACACTCCCTGTCCCACAGATTTTATAGACTAAATAGACAGGCCATACAGAGAATGGGAGAAATTATCTCAAATTTAGAGATGGGGAAAATAGGCACAAAGAAATTAAGGCCTAGATTCTCAACAGAGCAATAGGAGATAGATGCCTAAATACCTTTGAGGTTCTTGGCCAAAGTGTTTTGTCCAGTGTCACACAGGGATGGCAAAGCCAGGAATTAAATTCACAAACCCCCTGTCTGATGCCTTAGCTGCAAGACCAACCTTGCTCTCAGCTGATTGATGTCTGTTCAGACTCAATACCGTAACTATACGACAAGAACTTGTTCCCATGACATTTTCAAATCAGTTTTTCCAGACTGGGTTAGCCTGGACAAGGTTTGGATGTGGGCTTCTGGACTTTGGGGCGCTTGTCTGAACTCAGAACCTTGGCATCTTTTGAGGTTTGCCCCATCACCATTTTTTTAATGTTGTTCTGAGCTAAAATTGGCTTTGTAGAGCATTTACTTTAGAAACCAAAAACATCCATCCAGATCTGTATTCTTTCATCAGACCCCAGGTGCTATACAGATTGGATATGTATGTGCTCATATGTATCTGTCCACACATCACTGCATCCAGCACTGAAAATGTAACCACACCTGGGGTGGAATACGGAGTATTATTACTTTGGCCACCCACACTAAATGAAGAATAACATATCCAGCTGAAAGTTTAGATAGGGCAGAATGTACATGAATCTAATGAACTGCGTTATAAGTAAGCCCAGGGGTTAGCCAAACATACTTATTCTTGTTAAATGTTCCTTGGGAATTTAATAACCACATGGTCAAGACCTGGGTTTTATGACTCATTCAAAATGCCTTCTGGCTTCACCATCCCCTTAAATTCATCCAAACCTTTCATCACTGACAATTTTTTAAATCAATACTGGATGGTTTTCTAGAAGATATGCTGTAGGAATTATTCTAGGGGAAGTTCTCTGGCCTATGTTATGTAGGAGGTCAGAGTAGATGATCACAATTGTCCCTTCGAGCCTTGGAATCTATGAATGTATGAAAATGGAACAAATGGAAGTGTCTCAGGCTCATTGATATTTTCTGTATCACATTCCTTTCCTAGCATCCTAATCCAGATGTTTACTGCCTATTGCCTTTAATAGTTCTGCCCAAGTTCCCTACAGTGTTACTTTGGTATGCCTCGGAATCCCAAAGCATGTTAACAGTACCCCTGAAAGGATGGAAAGCAGAATTAGGCCCACTTTACAGAGAGGGAAACAGAGATGAGAAGAAGAAGAAGTGGGCTGTAGCCCATGAAAGCTTATGCTCAAATAAATTTGTTAGTCTCTAAGGTGCCACAAGTACTCCTGTTCTTTTTTTAGAGATAAAGAAGTTTGGCTAATTTTCAGTTTGGGTGCCAAGAGCTAGGCAACTACATCGCTGTTGAGAAGCCTATGACAGTGTAACCCATTGGTCAGTGTATATTACATGTGCCCAACACGCAGAGGTTGTCAGTCTGTTATCGCCCCTCTGCAGAGCTTGGCTCTTTACCTGAAGCTGTAGAGATACTCATTCTCTTAGCTCTGCAGGTCCCCTGTTCAATCCCCTACAGAGCTTAGCTGTAGGCCCAAAGATTGAAAATTGTGCCATGAGTAAATAGCAGAGTAAGGCCTAGCGCTCAAGAGCGCCTGGCTCCTACCCGTCTCCATTGACCACAAGAACACAAAAACTTGATTTTTCAGGAGATCTCAGCCCCCACAGTTCTAACAGAAGTCAACAGAGGCTGTGGGAGTACCACAGATCTCAGGTCCCTTTAAGGTGCTGCTTGAAGCTGAACGTGGCAGTTTGCAGACTTATATGCTATGATGTTGTGCTGTGTCAGTCCTAGGATATTAGTGAGACCAGGTGGGTGAGGTAGTACTTTTTATTGGACCAATTTCTGTTGGTGAGAGAGGCAAGGTTTTGAGCTTGAAAAAAAGGTTTTGAGCTTGAAGATTTTGAGCTTGAAGCTGTGCGTGGCTTGAAAGCTGGTCTCTCTCACCAACAGAAGTTGGTCCAATAAAAGATATTACCTCACCCACTTCATCTCTCTAATTTTGCAGACTTATCAGTAGTCTGTGGTGCAAACAAATGAATTTGGGAGGGAAATTGCAAGCGGTGGAAGCACTCCCTTACAGACAGTCAACAACGTTTGTGCAGGTTGTTGATGCCGAGAACAAATGGCTATTTAGAACTTCGACTGCAAAATCAAAAAACACACACACACCCATCCCCAATAAGTGACTCATTATCAGAGGCTCTGGAACCTGAGGGGCAGGATCTTATTCCATTTCCTTTATCAGCAACATAGATATCTGGGCCCAGTCTCCGCTCATTGGAGTCATCCATCATGATTACTTTCCACCTCTCTCTTGCTGCTCATAAAAGCT
Organism: Chrysemys picta bellii; assembly: GCF_011386835.1. NCBI lineage: Eukaryota > Metazoa > Chordata > Testudines > Emydidae > Chrysemys > Chrysemys picta. The sequence goes on from NC_088791.1 coordinate 337,342,825, forward strand.
GGATTTGTAGTTTTCATTAAAAATAAAACAAAATCTCTAGTCCAGTTGCCCTACTAAGGTGCTGAGTTCAACCTGAAGACCCAGCCTAATATTAAGAGGCAACACAGAGAAGCCTCCATAGTGACTCACAATAATAATAAGGGAATAACTCTAGCTATGATAGGACTGGGTTTACAACTCATAGCACCAGCGTTTGTTATACCATATGTGTGCCTTATCCCGCTGTGCGTCACTGAAGGATCTGTTCTTGGTGCCTCTGTAGCATCAGAGATTAGCAACTCTGCCGCACATTAGCACGTGAGAAGCTTTATCCTCGACTGGCATTAAAACTGAATATTTGAAAAATGATTGTTTTGTTCTTAAACTAGATTCTTTCCACTTGTCAGCAATTGCCTGTGTATGAGAAGAGAGAAAGAGAGAGAAGGAGGATGTGGGGGTCTGTCTCCCCTCGCACATATGAGGTCATACTCTTTCCTAGGGCAGTTGTCACTGTCAGCAAGAACAGACGAAGAAGTAAGGCATATGCACCATCGGGACCACGATGCTCATTACCCCTAGCACGACAACACTCCCACAGTCATGTGTTGCATGCTGTGTGTATAGCATGTTTCTTTCATCCTATGATTTGTCAGCATTTTACTAATTAGCACCACAAGGGAGATAAATACAACTCCACCCATTTTATAGATGGCTGACATGAGGCATGAAGAAGTTAAGTGACTTGCCCAAGGTTACAAAATAATTTAGTGCCATTTGTTCAGAATGTAACCCTAGAATTCGATTTCCAGTCCACAGTACTAACCACACTCTTACACTAGTACTACAGATACCATAGAGTAGCATAGCTAGTGCCTTAGGAATGTAACCCTCTGATTAATGTGATGGAAAATCATTTAAAATTAACGTGGAAGTTTCTTAATGAGTGTTGCATGCTGACTGATTCAAAAGCTGTATGTAAACTGTGGATAACGCGGGCATTAATCATAGCAAGTTACACAATTTAAGGGCATTAGAAAGATAAAGGCCCCTTGCCCCCAAACACTGAAGTGATAAAGTCATCACTGAGATAACATTCTTAAAGAGAACCATATTGATACATACTCAAAGATATACAGTAGTTCAAACCCAGGGAGAACTTTGCCAACCCTTCTTGGAAGATGATTAAAATGACACTAAACAAAAGAAAGAAAAAAGACAGACCCATCTGCAAACCTGGGATGTGATCCTAACCTCGGATGCTCCCAGGAAAGTCAATGGGAAATCAAACCTGGGTTTTTAGTCACTGGGAGCTGTATGCGTGTCCCAAGCTAAAGTGTGGTCAGGATACATGGGGTTTTTGAACATATTGCAGATTTTCAGTTTTATTGCCTTAATCAAATAGTGCCTGATGTTTCAAGATATTGAGCAACTCTTGAGAGTTTGTTGAGTGCTCTCAAGTCTCATCAAAGTCATTGGGAGCTAGAGGAATTCAGCAGATCCCAGGAGGTGCTCAGTATTTTACACCATTGAGCTCGTATATCTGTTGTTTGATTTAAGGTTCATTAGTATCATTGTGTCAGATTCATAGGCTCCCCATTTCACATTTTCTTGAGTTACACATCTTCAAAATAAATAGTTTTTAACTCAAATGAAATTCGGGAGCTAGGTTTACAGCTTTGTTCTACTTTGCAATTCAGGAGACACAGGGCAAAGTTACAATCCTGCTCATTGCTCAGTGGCCTGATGCTGTAAATTACTAACCTGTCTCACCTGTTTAAGTCATTGGGTGTTGAGAGCATTCAGTGTCTTGCATTATCAGGCTCCATGAAAGCAAGAGCCGATAATTTTGTGGCGGCAGCATGCTCATCCCTTGGTGATCAATAGTTGCCACTTATCCACCACTTCTTGCTCAAAGTTTTCACAGAGCTTTACAGAGAAACTCTTTTAAACCACACATCACCCTTGTTTCACAGATGGAGAACTAAGTGGATTGCCTAAAATAGTCCATTGAGTCAGTGACAGACCTGGAAATAGAACCACGAAATTCTAACTTCTAGTAACTAGATCCCATCCCTTTCTGATGACCATCTTACTGCAGCCAGTCCAGGGAAAGAATACAGACTCAGATGTTCAAACCTGTATGCAAGCACATTTGTACTAACCCAATTTGTGCACTTCTTGGTCCTAGGATGCATTTCCAAGGTGGGATTTGCATGCAGAAACACTGCTGCTTATTGCACATGTACAGAAAGGACAGTTGCAGAAGTGAGTTTGAAAATCTGGACTGTATTATCCTATCTGGTATTGTCTAATACACTACATTAAATTCAAGTTATCGCTTTGTTAAAAATGATTATATACAAAGAAGAGTTTGGGTAAAATCTCTTTAAAATGCATACACTGAAAAACCCTATTGGCACTTAGATAAGACCATTTTTACTGGCATATATTTTGCTTGGCGCTAGTTCAGCCTGTACTAATAGTTTAATAATTTTGGCAGCCACACCAGTGAAAAATGTTACTGAACCAGATGCAATTATGTGTACAAAATGTAAACAGTTGTTGTCTCGTGGGAATAGCTACTGTGTAGCCACGGCTGTAAATTGGTATGGTAGATTGCTCCAAATTTGTTTGTGACAAATGACCATCTGACGAGATTGTTTCTGGGCCTTGCTGCTGATGTGATGGCATTGTCAATGGAGTGTGATACCACCACACTTTTTGTTAGAGCTCTTAGGCCAGCTTTACAAAGTGTGGCAGCTCTGACCTAAGCTTGCGTGGGTTTTCTGTTGATTGCTTTTGGTAGAAAACGCCACAACTTCTCTCTAGACCCAAGTCATACGAGCCTGATTCCGGAGCAGTATATCCCCTTTTCCTCATTAGCCACAAATGGAATGGTTGCTTGGACTATTTCTTAACCTGACAAAATGATAAGGAACTGGTTGTGCTTGCAGTTTTGCAGCAAAGCTTTTAAAGCACAACAAAGCCTTTTCTTGCCTTCATTATGTTGACCATTTTGCAGAGTTGTATGATCTTTTGTATATGATGCGGGGGCACCCATTCAGCCGCCCTAACTGAAAGCAAGTCTAAAATTGGTTAAAAAGCCTTCGGAAGAAGCTTGAGCGAAGCCGAACTGCAATTAAAGGACTGCAGTGTTGAAAAGGGGGAGGGGAAAAGCATTGGAAAGTGGGGGAACACAAAGATTTGGAGTTTTCTTTCAGCGCGTCTCAGAACTCTGAAATGAGAAGACCCTTCCAGCCAGCACCTGGCAATACCATTGAGTAGGCCTTCCTGCAGTTTAAATTAGAGTAACACTGAAACACAGCAGGCTCCTGCTAAAAGGGGGTAGGGGAGGGGGGAGGAAGAGTCTTTAAAAAAAGCTCTTTCTGATGCATTCAGGTAGAAGAGTGTAAAGTAAATAATGAAGTCTGAAGCCGAAGGGCAGCACACAAGAGCATGACTTTGCATTCCATTCAAGTCTGCTGCCAAGTTGCTGAAGGAGCACTTAGAAAATGAACTGTTAAGCAAGGCACGGCTCTGTGCTCTAACTGAGCTTGCAAATGCAAACCAGAGTTCCTCAGGAAAGCAAGTTAGAGGGCAAGCCACTTGGAACCTAGGCCACTACTAATCATTGTCCTTATCAGTCTTTTCCAGGGAGCCAGTAAACATGCATACTTCAGGAAATGGCATGTTATAAATGTGGGTGACTAAAAGCATTGCAGTGAAAAAGAAGGCAGACTATTATTGATCATCGCAGTTGCAGAGCTACCATTCCCTTGTTGTGCTACACTGGTTGTAGGGAGGGTGCTTCACCAAACCTCTGTGAAGCGTCATATGAGGTAAGCCTAATTTCTAAACCATATTGTTTTATTTATTCCTACTACCACCTAGTTTCCCGTGAAAAGTCATCTGCTCAAGAGGTCACTTCACCCCCTAGCTCAGCAGAGCACACCGCAATGTCAGTTTTCCCAGGCTTCCCCCAATGTGGATGGGATGGAGGGGTATTTTGTTTGTGGTAGATTGGGATATGTGTACTGGATATTGACTCTTTGTCTCTACTTAATGATAAAGAAGGTAAGGCAAGTTGAAGTCACGATAAAATGAAGAATTAAAATAGATATTGAGATATGGAATCTGGCTACTTTTCTATGCCACGTGTTCAATATTTTTGATCAAAAATGGGAAGAGAAAAATAATCAAAAGCTGTAGATTTCTGAGTTGTGGATTTACATGTGATTCTAGCTCTTAGAGTATTTCCATTGTGGTGTGTTAAACCCAGGATGATCATAGTAGGATCTGATTAGTTGAGAGAGAGGACACTGAAACAGAAATCAATGGACCTGAAGAAGTAATTTTTTCTGTGTGCAGTTGAACTTGGTGACGGATCTGCCTCCCCTTCAGTGAAGTGATGTACTCCAGCTTCCAATAGTCCCTGCCCAAATGACTACCGTTGTCCCCTGAATCAGGCTAATAAAACAAACCCAATTTAAAAAGCAATATAAAAATGTATAACCTTAAACTGGTCTTTATTTTTGGTCACACCCTCCTGTTTCCTAGCATCGAGGGTGGGCCATTTATTTAGCTGAAGCACTGAAGATGCAGAAAATATAAATGAGTAGGTCAGAATTCCTAATTCTGCTTCCTTCAGCTCACCAGCTTGGAACTGATGGGATCTGAATCGCCATCCTCAGTGCTAAGCCAGAGCTTGGAACCAGGGAGGGGCAGGGAAATGGAGCAGTTACTGAAGCTAGACTACAGCTTTTATGAGCCTTCATCCAAAGACTGCACAGTATTGCCTTGAATATTGCAGGGGCGATATGCACATTTGGCATTCAAGACAGAAATTTTGGGAGTGGGCTGAGCAGGATCTCAGTAGGATTTTAGATGAGCCGAGAGAGTCCGTTGCCTCTTGTGGTGTGACCAGAACTGAAATTTACATCCTGGTGGTTTATTTATGATATTTTATATTTTTAAAGAGGAGGAATTTCTTCAGGTTACATAGTGATTTCTGGGATAGCCCCTTTTTCATTGTTGTCAGTTGTTTTCAGCACAGGTCTGGAAAGGGGGTCGGTGCTTTAATTGCAGCTGCAGAGGTGCAAAATCATATGATTCCAGTTTGTATGTCATGGAAAATTGCTGGAAAATTACACAAGAGGACAGAGAATTCAAGAATGCATGTAGAGAGAATTCTCACTGACTTCAGTGGGAATTGCATCTGCTCCACCAGTGCCAAATTAGGGGGTAGGGCATTGTGAGGGGGGTGGGACTCCACTATAGTGCATGTCAGTTACCACTTTGGTTATCAGAGATTTTTAGATTTTATCTGGGTAACTATCAGAGTTTTCAAAAGCTTGAGTAAACCAGATTTTGTCAGGCCTGTTATTCCATCCGATCCTCCCCATCTGTCTCCCCTACCCATCCCATGGCTTTGTAGGAGTTGGTTTCACACAAATAGTGTCTGATTTTTAAAAAAAATATTTTGAATTACTTCTCATCGGTAGAACAATTGGTCCACTTCCTGATCAGATTTAGCCTCCTTATCTTCACTTTCAAAGTTCCTGCAGGCTTCTCTGTCCTTCAAATTCCTCCTTAAAACCCACTCCTGCTTTGCCTCCCCTGCTGTCTGATGCTATTTGCTCCTGTTGCCCAACTGAAATGGTCTGTACTGAGTTTGTCAAAATGTAGAACATACCCTCCAAGGGTCAGGGACCTTTTCTTTTCTGTCCTTAAAAAGTGAAACGAGGGTAGTATGTAAATATCAATAATAGATGAAAGCAAATAAACAAAAAAGAAGAAAAGCCAAGATATTTTTCAATTGGACGATTTGCCCTATCATATTGTACATTTCCAGGTAGCCCACAGTCTTGGAGCTTACAAAGTCTCAAGAGAGCTCACCTTAACTGATCACTCTCATTATAGTGGGTATGGCAACACCCATTTTTTCATGTTCTCTGTGTGTATATATATCTCTTCCTACTGTATTTTCCACTGCATGCATCCGATGAAGTGGGTTTTAGCCCACGAAAGCTTATGCTCAAATAAATTTGTTAGTCTCTAAGGTGCCACAAGTACTCCACATAAATTAGAGTTACCAATATATTTAAATTAGATGCATACCATTGAGTTTGTCTTCTGTTTTTTTGAAGAGCCGGGTTCTACTTGCTGAGTTGTACTGGTTTGTTATCTTAATATTAAAAAAAATGAATGCAGGTGTGGGTGAAATGGTCTAGTACAGGGGTGTCAAACTCAATTGCACAGGGGGCCAAAACTCAAAACTCGCGGGCCGAACAGTATAACCATTTATTTAACAGACTAAATATTTATGTTTTTTAACCATTAATATGAACCAAAATACAGGATATCATTCCAAAATAAATACATTTCAACTTAAAATATTTTGCTCTTCATAAAAAAATATCCTGTCAATACAATACATTCAAAATCTGTACATGCTGGAATATTAAAAAATCTGAAAATATAAATAAAAAATTGAATTTAAAGCAAAAGTATAATCATAACAAATCATAACATTCCATTTTCTTGTCCTATTTAGTCAGAGCCTGATACTTGGAGTCTTTTCTTTGCAACAAGTTCGTTTATGTTTGGGGTTAGGTTCTGTGTTGTGAAGATTCTCAGGATCGATTGCAGGTGTTCATCAGTGAGGTGACTCCTGTGTGACGTTTTGTTAATTTTCATCACAGAGAACAGCTGCTCGCACAGATATGTGCTGCCAAACATGGACAGGATTCGAGCCGCATGTTGGCGGAGCTGCGGCATCGCTTCAGGAATGAAGCGAGTGAACTGTGCTGGCCCCGCAGTGTCGTACTTTGCCTTCAGTGTCCCGTTACATTGCAGTTCTATCAGCTCCATCTGCATTTCTACAGGTGCAGTTTCCACATCGACTGCAAATGGGTTGCGAAGCAGCTCGAAGTTACTTTTCTGTGCCTCAAAGTCACTGAAGCGCCGTGCGAACTCAGTGCGCAGCGCGCTGAGTTTTTCAGCAAAGGTGGCATTTGGGAAAACTGTGGCACTTTCTTGGTTCCGTATTACTTGGCAACAGGGAAAGTGAGACAAGTTGCATTGGTGCATTTGTGTCTCCCATAAGCGCAGCTTCACTTGAAATGCCTTCACTGCATCATGCATATCGGTTATTATGTGCTCCCGTCCCTGGAGTTGAAGGTTTAAAGCGCTAAGATGCGACGTTATGTCAGCCAGGAACGCCAACTCACATTTCCACTTTTCATCCCGCAGAACTGTGCAGTCTTTCCCCTTACTGTCCATGAACTGGCAGATTTCCTCTCGCAGCTCAAAGTGTCTTTTGAGAACTTTTCCCCGACTTAGCCACCGGACCTCCGTATGATATGGCATATCGCCAAACTCGCTATCTATTTCCCGCAGAAAAGACTGGAATTGGCGGTGATTTAAACCGTGGGCTCTGATAAAGTTGACGGTTTGTGTTACAGTGTTCATCACATGATCCATTTTTAGGACTTTAGCACTCAGCGATTCCTGGTGTATGATGCAGTGATACACTGTCAACTCACCGGCACAGTTCTCCTCCCGCATCTTTGAGCGCATCCTTCCCACCAGTCCATTTTTTTCACCACACATAGCAGGTGCGCCATCTGTTGTAAGTCCAACGAGTTTTTCCCACGGCAGTTTCATGTCGGTTACACTTTGAAATACATTTCCAAAGATGTCTTCTCCTTTCGTTGTCCCGTGCATCGATTTAATGTCCAGTATTTCCTCTGTTACGCACAAATTGGAATCCACACCACGGATAAATATCGCCAGTTGTGCAGTGTCAGTCGCGTCAGTAGTTTCATCCACGGCAAGGGAGTATGCAACAAAATCTTTTGCTCTTTCAGTCAACTGTGTTTTCAAATCAGTCGCCATCTCACAAACCCGATTAGCAACAGTGTTTCTGCTGAGGCTTACATTTGCAAACGCTCGCGTTTTATCTGGACAAAGGACGTCGCACACTTTCATCATACAATTCTTTACGAATTCCCCCTCGGTAAACGGCCGTCCTGATTTGGCGATCTCTTCGGCCACAATGAAACTTGCTTTCACAGCAGCTTCACTTTGTGATTTTGCTTTGGTGAAAAACGTCTGCTGGGATGTCAAATTCTTCTTCAACTCCTCTACCTTTTGTAGCTTCTGTCCTGCGCTCAGGTTTTTGAATTTGTTCTCATGTTTCGTCTCGTAGTGCCGTCTTAGGTTATACTCCTTCATTACAGCGATATTACTCCCGCAAAGGAGACACACTGGTTTACCTGCAATTTCAGTAAACATATACTCATTCTCCCACCGGCTTTGAAAGCCTCGGTTTTCAGAATCAATTTTTCTCTTGGCCATTGTTGGGGTCTAGCTTTGATTTGATATTAGCGTTGTATACATCAACAGACCGCGAACTTGAACCGCGGCTTGCCGTTGGCGGCAATTGCACTGCATCATGGGATTTGTAGTGTGTGTTATTGGGGCGTCATATCACAGGGCCATTAAAAACAGATATATAAAACGATTTCGCGGGCCGGATATAATTGTATGGCGGGCCGGATGTGGCCCGCGGGCCTTGAGTTTGACACATGTGGTCTAGTAGATTATGCAGAGTGTTGGCAGTCAGGAGGAAGTGGGTTTTGTCACTGACTCTCTGTGTGACCTAGGATAAGTCACTTACCTTCTCTGCGCCTCTCTTTCCCCATATGTGACACTGGGATAATGACACAGAGTCCGTATCCAACCTTCTTGGTTTAGGATTAAAAAAATGCTATGTAAGAGGATATTTTTAGGCCTAATCATGACACCTTCCCTCCGTTTTTGTCCATTTACTCAAGCAAACTCCCAACGACTTTAGTAGAGGTCTGAGTGGAAACGGAGGGGGAGAGCCTTGGGATCCGGCCCCGTATTTTGATTATTATTGCTGATTATTAGAAAACAAGGTCCTAGTTTCATCAAATCCACATCCCCCTTAGCTGACAAATTGTGCTGCTGCCCCGGATCTCTCTTGCTGTGGTAAATTCTAACATTTATAACCAGCGAGATGAGCCTATTCAATGAGAGGCTGTAACGAGCTCTCACAGGAATTCACAGAGGCAGGAGAAGAGACTAATTTCTCCACACTGAGGTGATAACACTGAGTAAATGCCATTAGGTTGGCCACATCCTGTTGTAAATAACATAACACCCAGCTTAAGGATTTATATGTAGTCAAAGGGAATCACACCATAGAGCCCTATCCTGCCCCACTGTATTCAGTGCGAGTTTTGACATTGACTTCATTGAGAGGCCAGATTTCTCCTTCTGCCAAGCTGGTGCAGAAAGCAAAATGCAGGTACTTCCCCCGACTCTCTGTACCTTAAGAGGCATTGCCTCTGATCAATTATGTTCTCCTAGTGACCTGTTACTCTCTGCCACTGACTTGCTATATGACCCTGGACAAGTCATGTCCGGGGGTTGCCTTTAAGAAACCCTATATTTGCCAACAGCTAACACACCGTGCTACCTGAATGTCCCCATAATTACAACAGGAACCAGCAGTTACTGCTATTAGGAAATGGCAAGAACGGTGACCTCCCTGCTGCATAAATTTAACCCTGATATAAGTTATGCTTCGTTTTTAGGCCAGATTTCCCATTGAAGCCAATGGAAAGTTCTGCTTAGAAATAAATAGCACAATTATTATCATTGTTTGTATTTCAGTAGTGCCTACGGGCCCCATCGTGCTGTAAAAACCCAGAATAAGATGAGACAGTCCCAGTTCTGAAGAACCTACCAACTATATGGAGAAGGGATGGGACGGGGAAGAGAGGCGCCCAAGATCACACACAACGTGAGCGGCACTGTCAGGAACAGAACTCAGATCTTTTAAGATATGGCTCCACTGCAGCTGGGTAGCTCACACTAGCGAGGCTCCAGCTGGCACGCTAAAAATAGCTATGTGGCCCTTGCTGCTCCATCAGAGACTCTGGCTAGTCACCTGAATTCAAGCCCACGGGGTCAGGTGAGCTGGAGCTAGCCTGTTGGAGCCACAGTGTCCATGCTGCTTTTTTTTAGCGTGCTGTCTCGAGGCTGGCTAGTGCAAGTCTGTCTGGCGGAACCGGGAGGCTCGCGCTCAGCTGCAGTGTAGACATACCCATTGATCCACGTTCAGTCCCCATCCACCAGACTGCAGTGCCTCTCTGTATGCCCTGTTGTATTGATTGGTAAATGATGACGTTCATAATGGGGATCACTGTCTGCTGTCTTAACTTTTCTACCCATTCCATTCTGCATTTTCTAAAGAGTAAGACAATACAGCATGGAGTTTCATCTCTCTAGTGTTTTAAACAATTACGGTTTTCCTCCTAGCTATATAAATTGCATGCATTTAATATTTAGTTATCTCTAGTCTGTTTACACTAATTTTCATTTATGCCATACATCTAGTAACAGAGGTAGAGTGGATTTCCTTTCTATTTTTGTTTCATATTAAAGCCTTGAGGGAAGCCCACTGTTTTTGATCACTCTCTACTGTGATGTAAGCCAGTGTTTGAGTTCTGCTCCAGTGGAATGTCTGAGACTTATATTCATGAATGATGTAGGTTATTTCCTCTTTTCCTGACTGCTCTATTTATAGTTAACATTGTTTGGATTTCCCATGCAGTCATGTGAGAGTGTGTAAAAAAGAAACAATCACAACTCTTCATTTGGCTTGTCTTATCCAACTACGTTCTGTTTTTAGTTTTCTTCAGTGCTACCTAGCAAGATCATTGTTTCTTTGTGTAGGTAAGAGTGTATGGCTTTGTTCTCCTCTAAGGCTATGGGGACCCTGTTTTTTTGCTGCCTTACATGTGATATTGTCATTTATACCTGTGCAAAATGCTGCCAAATCAGAATAACAGCATTTCACACCCGCGGGTGTGCACAAGTGTAAATGGATATTCTTTGATTTTCCAAACTCAGTTAGGATCCTTTGGGGCTGATAATGAGTTCACTTACATCAGTTTTAAACTAAGGTAGCTCTGTTGACTTTATTTGTGCCATTGAGAGATTTGAATAAGCCCTCCTTTATATAGAGCCACCAAGTTAGAGTTTATATTTAAGTTCTCAGGACATTCTAGGGCTTTGATTTGGTTTGGTGTAGAAGGAAGTCACAAAGATCAGGTTTGGATCAGAATTCAGAGCCAGGGTTTTGTTGTACCTTAGCACAGGGTCCTGGCAATGGAAAGCCAATATACAGAGGAGGTTGGTTAACACAAAGCAGCTGCAGCCTGCCCTCCACTGGAGTGTAATAGAGGGCTGGTGCTGCTGAAGAAGTGCGCATCGCTGGCCGATTCAGTGCATCACCTCAGCGGTATCTTATGGCAGGGCTCTGGCTTTCCTTGGCAGAATAGCTGAAGTAGGGTAGGGAACTAGCTCCAATGAATCTGGCCCTCTATCTAGCAAATCTCCCCCTTTTACAGATATTTCTAAGATTCAAGAGTGTTACAAATGCTTGCACTGTCATTATGTAGGAAATTAAAAAGCTGGGCTGGGCTATGCCATGTTGGGTTATTGAATGAGATGCATCATACAGACTTTTGGAAAGAGGGATGTGAAATGACAAAGCAAACAAAATGAGCAGGATTCTCTGTCAATGGAACCACTGGCTGTCCTTAACAAATGCTGAAAAGGACATGGTTAGGCATATCCACAACATGGCTTTTGCTCCAGGATAGGAACAATGGGAAACAGACATTGGATATAAAATCCAGATGGTTCTTGCATGGCTACATTGTCATGATCCAAGAAAATACGGCAAGCAGCGCTCTGAATAGCGCTCGGCAAATCTCCAAAGATTCTGGGATCGAAGTCAGATAAACTGAACAATGGCGTTGGTCACCCCGCAGGGTTCGGTTTGCAGTGACTGTCACAAATAGAGTAAGGCTCTGAGTGGGCCTGGCGGCCCGGTGTGAATCTGAGAGTGTACAGTTCTGTGCCTGCCCGAAAGCAGACCTTTCTGAGCACACCTGAGGCTTGTGTGTGAATTTTTGTATCAAAATCATGTGAGATTGGTAGATTCCACTGAGTTTTGCTTTGGGATTCTGGGTTCCCTTGATCTCAGTGCTCAAATCGAATTCTGTGGCTGGGCAAGGTGGCAACCCATGTGGATCAGAACAGAAGAAAGCCACCGAGTCTCTCACAGCTTTGATTATATTGGGCCAGTTGCCAAGAGTACTGCTGGAGTTCCAGCTTTTCAGAATAGGCTTGGCAGCAGCAACTATCAGGAGTTGAATTTTTTTTTTAAAGAAAAAGGACCAATAAATGGCTTATTGAGACCATGAACCTCCCAAGCACCTTCCATTCTAGAATCTCAATGTGCTAGCCAAAATGTAGGTTTCTTTATTCAGTGCCTGAACGTGGACTTGGTTTTCAAAACTGAAAATGTTGGCTGAATTTAGTGTTTCCGAAACTTTAGACGGTTAATCCCCCAGTCCTTTAGGAAAGTAAAGCCAATCACACTGCTGTCTCAGGGGTGCTGTGTGTTGTTTAAGGCCTACCCTATCACAGACCAGGATGTGGGTGGTCATGTCTAGTGGTCGGAGCCGTGGCAGTCCGGTCTAGTGAACAGAGTAGGAGTCAGCGGCCAGAAAGAGAGCCATGAGTCAGAGCCAGAGCCCAGAATCAGGAGTCAGAAACCGAGCAGGGCAGAAGCCAGGCTGGCAAAGGAGCAGTCACAGCTGTGGGAATAAGTGTGGAGCAGCCAGCGACCTTCTTCTTCCGCTAGATGGTGAAACAGTCTCACCAGCTGAGTCTGTACCACCTGCTACATCCATCATACGTTCATGCCACTACGCTTTCTTACCCTGCTCTATATCCTTAAACAAACATAGTAGAGCTTTTTTAATGTTACCCCACTGTGCTGATACTCCCCTTAAACCCCTCATAGTACAGTCTGTCACCCTGAAGCATCTAAATTCTTCCTGAAGAGCCTGTCTTTCCTGGGAACATAGGCCGGCCAATCGGGTGATTCTGCTGCAGCCCAGCTGTGGACAGTGGACTGAGCCAGCTCGCCTCAGCCTCCACTGATGGAACTCAGGCCCATAGTTCCTGACATCCCCATCTTAATTCAGAATTCCTCCCCTTATGGGGTACACTTCACACTTTGGGAAATGCTGGCCTACTTCATTTTCACTTCTGTGAGGTGGCTGAGTATTATTATCCCCATTCTCCAGATAGGCGAATAACAGGCACCGGGATAAATACAGCGCTGGCTGGGGCAAGTGAAACGGGAGTCTTTGGGAGTTACGGTCACTTATATCAGGGTTAAATCTATGCTGCAGGGAGGTCACCGTTCTTGCCATTTCCTAATAGTAGTAACTGCTGGTTCCTGTTGTAATTATAGGGACGTTCAGATAGCATGGTGCGTTAGCTGTTGGCAAATATAGGGTTTCTTAAAGGCAACCCCCGGACATGACTTGTCCAGGGTCATATAGCAAGTCAGTGGCAGAGTGTAACAGGTCACTGATCTAGGAGAACGTAACTGATCAGAGGCAACGCCTCTTAAGGTACAGAGAGTCGGGGGGAGAACCTGCATTTTGCTTTCTGCACCAGCTTGGCAGAAGGAGATATCTGCTGGGAGCGGAGAAAGAAGCTGTAGCACAGAGAGGCTCTAGGAAAGGCTCTAGGAAAGGCTAGGGAGCAGGTCCTGGGTTTCAGGAAGCAGCTATTGAGCCGACACGCGATTTGTGTTGAGCTGAGTTGACACCAAACTGTCTTGTTCAATAAAGAAAACCCCGAAGAAAGGGACTGAAATTCTGCTGCTGTTGGGAGATTTTTTCAGGACACTGGCTGATAGTTGGCCCACAGACTCAGACACGAAGCCATGTCTCCTGACTCCCACCCCTCTTTTTTACGATGATGGCAAATACTGACCAGAAAATAATGGCACATAAGAAAACAGAAAATGAGCGTTTCATAGCCACGAGATGCAGTGGCTCCCGCAGGAGTTGTACCACGTGCAGACAACCTCTAGAATTTGTCTTGCAATCCCGTTGCATCGTAAGAGTAAAATAAACTGCTGTTTTTTTGCCATCACTGGGAGAATGGGACGTCATTTTCCCTCCCTTTCTCTCTTGGCAAAATAAAATAAAAAAGTGAAAAGAAAGAGAAGTATGAAAAAGATAATGTGGGGAGGGATGGGCACTGGAAACAGCTACACTGTGTAGTTTTATGAAGTAGTTCTTTTCTCAGCCACCAGATTGTAACTGCTGCAGCATGAGTGTACTCAGCACAAGAGGGATGTGGAAAAATTAGAAAGAGTCCAGCGGAGGGCAACAAAAATGATTAGGGGGCTGGAGCACATGACTTATGAGGAGAGGCTGAGGGAACTGGGATTGTTTAGTCTGCAGAAGAGAAGAATGAGGGGGGATTTGATAGCTGCTTTCAACTACCTGAAAGGGGGTTCCAAAGAGGATGGAGCTCGGCTGTTCTCAGTGGTACCAGATGACAGAACAAGGAGTAATGGTCTCAAGTTGCAGTGGGGGAGGTTTAGCTTGGATATTAGGAAAAACTTTTTCACTAGGAAGGTGGTGAAGCACTAGAATGGGTTACCTAGGGAGGTGGTGGAATCTCCTTCCTTAGAGGTTTTTAAGGTCAGGCTTGACAAAGCCCTGGCTGGGATGATTTAGTTGGGGATTAGGTCCTGCTTTGAGCAGGGGGTTGGACTAGATGACCTCCTGAGGTCCCTCCCAACCCTGATATTCTATGATTCTATGATTCTAACAGGGTTCTCCTTAAGTTTCAGTTCATATGAGTTTAGATGCACTTTCAAGGATATAAAAAAATTGGAAATCAGTCCACAGGGTTATCTTAGGCTTATTTTACTTCTACCTGCTTCCACTTAAAAAAACAGAACACACACATGACAAAGGGCCAAATTCTATTTTCAGTTATACCAGTGGCATAAATCCAGAGTAACTCCACTGAAGATAACCAGATTACACCAGAATTTACAATGGTGCAAATGAGATCAGAATTAGATCCAACATGATGTTTACTCTTCTAATGTAGATTGTTTTGTATATTTTTAACATACTGTTTGATTAGGCTTGAAAATTGCACTAAATTGCAGCTCAGTAGCTATCTGAAGCAGAGATTAGAACTACGCTAATACCAAATAAAGAGCTTGTTTTCATGGTCTCCATTAATCAATGGAATTGCATTAAAATAAAACTTGGGAATCAGGCCCTTTGGTATTACACTGCTATCTAACTATAGTCATAAGTGGAAGATAGCTATTTCTCTAACCCAGTGGTCTCCAAACTTTTTTGATCGCGCACCCCTATCAGTAAAAAAATTTTGAGCACGCACCCCCTGCCGCGCCGGCTCTATCATTTTTGCCGAAGCAAAACAAAAAAAACCGCTCCTCCTGCCACGCCCCCCCAAGGATCCTCTTTCGCACTTCGGAGACCACTGCTCTAACCCACCCATTCCTTTCTCTGTTTAAAAACCTTCCCTGCAGCGTTCAGTAGTATTTGCTGCTGTTGGTAGTTCTCTGAATAGTTTTGTTGACGTGTGGTAATATTTTGTTAATGTTTTGGAGAAGTCCCACAGAGTTGGAGATTATTATATCACATTTCATAAGAGTCAACGAACCTGCTTGCTTATCTTTCATTTACTTCCCATTAGTTGAACAAATTACCACTCTGTGCAATTGGATAAACTGCTGCGGATTCCACCATCGAGACAAAAATAAATTAGGGTGGATTTGTGAAATAGTCAAGGAATATGTCCAAACACTCAGTTGGTGATTTATTTTTTGCAGTGTTTTTTTTTTAAATGCTGTTTCTATTAAAATTCCACTGTAAAAGTGAAAGCCACAGATGGTAAAGCTACATGATGGAAAAATATGAAGGCATGTGTGTATTCCGGAGTCACATTGAGCCTGATTCTCCACTGCCTTGCATCTTCTGTGATCATTTACAGCTGTGCAAAGTGGATGTAAAACTCTACCAAATCAGGGTGGTAGCTCTTTACCACCACTTTACGGGTACACCATCAGGATTATTGTTATTAGTGCTGCAGTAGCACCTCGCATCTCCAGTCATGAGACACGACCCAACTAGGTACTGTACATACTCAGGAAAAAAAAGACAATCCCTGCCCCAGGAGCTTCCAAATCTAAGGCCAGGTCTACACTACAAACTTATATCTACTCAAGTTACATTGGCATGCTGCAGTTAGCATATCACTTGTGTGCATGCATACTTGGCTTCTTGTGTCAGCGGTGCGTGTACTCACCGGGAGTGCTTGTATCGGTGCCGAGTGCCATGCACCATGGGTACATATCCCAGTGTGCAATTCGCCACCATCCAGCGCATGGTCTTTTGGGAAGTTTCGGCAATGCATGATGGGGCTGAAATGAGTGACACAGGGGTGACTCGGAGTATTGGGTCAACTTCCCAGTTTGCAACTGTCTCCATCCCATAATGTTATATGTATCCCATAATTTTTGTGCCTTTTTTTCAAAATCCCACAAATCTGCACGGCCAGCCTCACTGTCCACCATCTCTGACAAAAGCGCATGGAGCCTGCACAGTTCTGTGCTATTGTCATGAGCAGTTCAACACAGGGTGTATTTGCAGAGCCGCAAGAAGAACCGAATGAGTGGGAAACGGTTCCTTGGAGAACCAATTGCTGTGGGACATAGCAAGAATCGATTCAGGGTTGTTGGTGGCTTTCACAGAGCAGCTGCAGATGATGGAGCACCACTTCTGGGACCAAGAAACAAGCACTGACTAGTGGGATTGCATCATAATGCAAGTTTGGGATGACAAGCAGTGGCTACAGAACTTTCGGGTGGTGACTGCATTGTGGAAACTTGCAATGCCTGACAGCTACCAGTCAGTCAAGAATCAATTTGGAGTTGGGAAATCCACTGCAGGAGCCATTGTGATGCAAGTGTGCAGGGCCATTAATCATCTCCTGCTACGCAGGACTGTGACTCTTGGCAATGTGCAGGACATAGTGGATGGATTTGCAGCAATGGGGTTCCCGAGCTATGGTGGCGTGATAGATGGCACACACATCCCTATTTTGGCACCAGATTACCTTGCCACTGAGTCCATCAATGGAAAGGGCTCCTTTTCTATGGCAAGCACCGGTGGATCTCCAGGAACACTTCACCGATATCAATGTTGGCTGGTCAAGAAAGGGGCATGACTCTCACATCTTTCACACTGGACTGTTCAGAAAGCTGCAAGCAGGGACTTTCTTACTTGAATGGTAGATTATTGGGAATATTGAAATGCCAGTAGTGATCCTGGTGACCCAACCTACCTCTTCCTCCCCTGTCTCGTGAAGTCGTACACTGGGCACTTCAACAACACCAAGGAATGCATCAGCTACTGGATCAGCAGGGGCAGAATGGCAGTTGAAAGAGCTTTTGGTCATTTGAAGGGACACTGGCGTTGTTTACTCATAAGACTGGACCTCAGTGAGAAAAATATCCCAATAGTTACAGCTGCCTGCTGTGTCCTGCATTATATCTGTGAAGCAAAGGGGGGAAAGTTTCCCCCAGGGTGGAGACCTGCTGAATTTAAACAGCCAGATATAAGAGCTATTAGAAGAGCTCAGCGCGTAGCTATACAGCTCAAGGAGGCTTTGAAAGACCATTTTAACAGTGAGTCAGAGTAGTGTGTGTTGTTGTAGTATGGTTTACCTGGCTTTGCTCTTTTGTGGCCTAGTAGAGATCGTGTGATGGTTGCTGCACATGTAGGATTATAAGATTGTCAGTGCACCTATTAATTTTGTTTATGAATGGTCCTGTGAATTGTGTTGCATTGTGCAGTAACAAGGGATTGGTCGCTTTCAGAACTGCTACGCACTCGGCAGCACATGTTGTGAACTAACAAAGATTGTGTTCCAAATAAAAGAATTTTATTCTATAACAGAAGCAGTGCCCCCCCCCCCCCAAAACTGTGCAATTTTGCAATTTTACAACAAATGCATAAAAAAAAATCAAACTTAATAAATTAAGAGAATAGAACTTATGAAGAGGAAAGAACATTGATGTCCATTTCAGCTACAGATACACCAACCGTGGCTTTCACAGATCTAATTGTTGGCCTCCCTGGCCTTCTGGTATGCCTGCTGCAGCTCCTTGGCTTTCACACAGCACTGCTGCTGGTCCCTGTCATATTGCTTCTCCTGCATCCCCTGAGCAATCTGCTTGTAGGCGTCCACATTTCTACAGCTGATTTGAAGCTGGGCCTGCACAGCCTCTTCTCCCCACAGGCCCAGGAGACCTCCTGTCTGCTCCAGGGAGGAGTGCGGCTGGAGTGTGTAGCTGGCATGGTCAGCTGGGCAGTTGCATTCAACAATGGAGAACTGCTAGGTGTGCAATCAAGAAAAGGGATGTCAAAAATTGACAGGGCTTTAAAGGGGAGAGGATGCTTCCAGTCTCCCTGACCCCTGGGCAGTGACACAATGGTCACCAGAGCAGTCAATGTGGGGCATTGTGGGACAGCTGCTGGAGGACAGTTAGGGTTGACATAAATAACTCTGTCTTTGTACTTGCACTGCGTTGACCTAAGTATATCAATCGTGGATCTACCCCGCTTGGGGAAGTGGTGTTACTATGTCGGTGTAATGGGGGGCTTACATCGCTGGGAGACAAATTTAAGTGTAGACACGTGCACAATTACGTCAATGTCAGCTGCCTTGCATAGACCTAACTTTGTAGGGTAGACCAAGGCCTAAGCTATAAATGACCACAGAGGGTGTCAGGCACTGAAGAGTCATGTTTCTTACCTTGCTTTTGTCCTCCCCCTATGCTGAAAATAAGGTCGTTGATTGATTACCTCTTAGCAATGGCAAAGGGGCTCAGCCCTCTTGTTACCTCTGCTGTTATGGACACACTCATTCATTCTCCTCCTATCTTGCTGACAACTCCTTCACTAACCTCGTTACCTCCACACTGATTTATACCTGCCTCTGGAGATTTCCATTACTTGCATCTGAAGAAGTGAGGTTCTTACCCACGAAAGCTTATGCTCCCAATACTTCTGTTAGTCTCAAAGGTGCCACAGGACCCTCTGTTGCTTTTTACAGATTCAGACTAACACGGCTACCCCTCTGATACTTAACTCCTTCACTGTCCCCTGTGTGGACTGAGGAGTTTCAAACACATAATGAAAACAATTTGAGCATCAAGCACCCTTGAACGAGGTCCATCCACTTTTCTTTTCATTCACTTTTACCATCTGACAAGGATTCTCCCTTGTATCATTCTTTTCTTCAGGTGCTCTCCAACTCTTCTTAATAGAGTATTAGTGTTAAGTTCAAGTGGCTTCTTTAATTCCTCCCATAATGTACAAAATCCTCATCCTGTGCTTGGATTGTGTTCACACAAGTGGGTTTTGTTGGTGCAAAATGGATCCACTATCACATTAAGGACATAGTTGTAACTTAACATCTCTCTCTGCCGTGGCTGGCTCACACTGAGAACAAGAGCTCAGTATTGCTAAGTGCTTTGAGATCTACAGATGAAAATTGCTATATAAGAGTTAGATATTATTATTATTATTATTTTATTATTATTGCTACCAATTAAGGGATTACTTCTTCAGCTCAAGTGGTAAGTGATTGTTATACAGCTAGGTAATCTACTTGAAAATGTGATTCTGTATTCTCCTGCAAGATATGCAGTGTGTAATATTAGTGATTTGAAAAAGTAGTTAATTATAAATTAAATAGATACAATTTATTGACAATCAACTGCTTAATTGCAGCCAGTTCTACCTGGCATATGCAGTGATACTGACCTTCCTTACTGCCCCACGTGCCCGTTGTCCTTTTGGTGAACAAACTCTCCAGCAGATTTTCATGACGTGATGCTGAAAACACCTGAGCCCCATCTACACCATCACTTATATCACTATTTTTATTGTAGATGGAGCCCTGGGTTATGTAGAGATACAGCACTGCACATACAGGGTAGGTAATAGACAAGAGAAGATTTCATTTTCTTGTAAGTATCAATACCTCAGTGGTGTAGCAGTACTATATTGTGTAGTTAGCTGGGTGACTTGAATTTGGAATAGTTTCATGACTGAGAACAGATTGTGTCATATAGGTAGCATATTTAATCTGGGAGGCTGGAGAAAGATTGACTGCACAGGGAACTGGGTTAGAGGAAAGCCTGTTCTTGTTCTTCTGACAAGAGATAAGGAGCAAATGTACAGTTATGTGTCAAGTTCTGCTCTCTTTTATGTTGGAAATTGAGTTACTGCAGATTTGCACCTATTTTAAAGAAAGTAGAATTTGGCCCATAATCATTAATGTGGGACATAGTGAATCTTTATAGTCCCTTTCTCCGGAAAACCTGAACTAACTTCAAAGAGCGTATTTTAATTAACTGTTGTACTCATTGCCGGAGGAGGGTGTAACATGAAAAGGGGATTAAACACCCTGCTGTGTTCTTGCCAAAACTTCAGGCACAAGCATACTGCAGATTGGCAAATGTCTGCATCAACATTTACAAATGTAAAACTTCATTGTCTCCACTAGTGCCTTGGAATGCACCTCCAGATTAGAAGCCTCTCTGTTCTAGTGCCTTTGCTGTGCCTTGACTCATCAGTCACTAGTTAATTCGTGTCATTATGACCATACATCTTCATAGCCATCAGGAATATTTGCTTCCTCCCCGTGGTGCTGCATAGGTGACATGAAGCTGGCCAGTTCCAGCTCCGTGGTGAAGATGCTTCACAAAAGTAAGAGCATGACCAAGGAACATTTTAATGTGTGGAGAAGCTAGGTAATGGGTCGGATTCTCCACTGCCTTGCATGGTCATTTATACGTAAGAAAGTGTGTCTAACACTCAGCCAGAGCTTCCCTCCTGGGGCAGCTCTGTTCCTGGCCAGATCTTTAGATAGATTAGAGTACCCTAAACCTGGAGGCCTAGGGCAGTTGGGGATTAGCAGTGCTTAGGGACCTGAGGCCATGCTGCCTATATCAGCAACTGGATGTTGGAGGGGTTATAGCCTTCAAGGCAGTTCTGTAACCCCTGAGTTTTTCCCTAAACCAGGGGTCTCAAAGTCCCGGCCTGCGGGCCATCTGCAGCCCGAGAACCTCCCCACTGCGGCCCGTGGAGGAGAGACGCAGGCAGACACGCTGCCGGCAATCTCTGCTGCAGGAGCTGGCCCCCGCAGCTCCCATTGGCTGGGGGAGTCCAGCAGGAGGTTCTCATTCAGTTCCCGCATCTCCTTTTTCAGTCTTCTCCATCTCAGTAGGATAGTTCTGTATGCCCAGAATATTGTACAAGGGTATGGCAATTTGGTTGTTGTGTTTATTGATGTTACATTATTGACTGTACACTGACTAAGAAAAACTCAGGGTGATAGCATACATGGAAACAATAATAATAATTATATAATCTTACCTCTCAGCAATGTTCTTAAAAAAAAAATCTATAGCCCAAATTTTGTTCTCAGTTATTTATCCATTTAAATCAATTTAAAAGTGATTCACCTGCAGCTGATATCTCAGAGCCCCTAACACCTCACGAGAAGCCCAGGCAGGGACCTATTCCCAAGCAATCTGGGCACAGACCCTCCACCCCCACCCTCCCCCAACTGTAACTGATTGCAGCCCAGGTTTGTTTTATTCACACAGCATGGAGACATCCATAAAACCAGACTCTCTCATTAAACAGCCATTACAATTGTTCAATTAGCTTGCAGTATTAAACAAAACCCGGCTGTTCCCTGTTTCAGCTGTTTGACACCCATTTGGAGGGCTGGGGTCACAGATCGTTGACAGAATTGAAGGTTCAGAGGTAGGCCGTGAGTCTCCTCTTTCTCCTTGAGAATTCAAGACCCCATAAAGGGGCAAATCTTGGAGAGGAGGCAGACTGAGAAGGGAGGAAGCGATGCCAAGAGAAGGAGGTGGAGGAGCTTGGTGGTGATGGGGAGACGAAAATGGGAAGAATAAGGACTTCCTCCCCAGGAAGGAAAACTGTCCCACAAGTTGCCCTGGGAGCAGAGGTGTGATCTCACTGACTGGCTACAAGTAAGCGAGTTTATGCAAATATATGAAAACATAATGCACATTTGATCTCAGGCTTTTTGATGGCCCAGTGTCCCCAGGGCTGAATAGATAGTTAATTATTAACTTAATTTTCAGAAGCAGTCCCTGGTATTTGTGTGGTGTCCTGTTTCCTGTATGAGCTCAATCCTCCGTCATCAGGGAGTGGGGGGAGAGGTTGACATTGTCTTCAACAGGAGCAAGAAAGGACCCAATGTGAAAATTGCCCTTCATTTTTCACGTTGGAGAGATGAAATGGTGTGTGTGTCGTTTGCACACCGAGCTGTACATAAAGTCACTGAGAAACTAAAAAATCAAAACAAATTAAAAAAAGCTCCACAGACCAGCTCTGTTTCATTTAACAAGCAGTTAAAGTGGGGAAAAAAATGTTTAAAAGCCAAACTTAAAAGGAACATTGCAGAGTCTCCATTGAAACATCTACCATCCTACTCACTGAATTCCTCTGCTTATTTGAATCCGCTTAACTAAGTGTGGTGGGGGGGGAGGAGTCCAATCTTGTGGCAAGAGGAGAGGGGGATTTTAGCAGTTGGGTCAATAAGCATGACAAGAAAATATGTTTCCTGACAGAAAAAACCCCAAACAAATAGGGAGGTTTTTTTTTTTAAATCTGTTCAAATGAAAGCTTTGGTTTTCTTTCATTAAACAAAGCACAGAACTCTTTCCATACTGTACTGTGCTCTGACAGGAAGGCATAAATTATCCAGAAGTCTCTCTGAAATGGAAAGTTGATTATTCACCTAGATGAAATATGAGTGGCAATACCAAGCAGAAAGGCCTGGGAGTCCCCAGCTTTGCTTAGACTAGCTGTGGGACTGGGGGGAAGTCACTGAATGTTTCTGTTCCTCGGTCCATCATCTATTTAGATGGTCAGTTCTTTGGGGCAGAGAATCTCTCTCACTCTGTTTGTAAACTGCCTTGTGCATGGGGTCCCATAGGGATTGGTTTGGCCCTACATTATTTAACATCTTTATCAATGACCTGGAAGAAAACATAAAAGTATCACTGATAAAAGTTTGCAGAGGACACAAAAATTGGGGAAGTGAAAAATAATGAAGAGGACAGGTCACTGATGCAGAGAAATCTAGATCACTTGGTAAACTGGGCTCAACCAAGCAATAAGCCTTTTAATATGGTTAAATGTAAATGTGTATATCTGGAAGCAAAGACTGTGGGCCAAACTTACAGAACGAGGGACTCTATCCCGAGAAGCAGAAACGCTGAAAAAGATTTGCCGGTTGTGGTGGATAATCAGCTGAACATGAGCTCCCAGTGTGATGCTGTGGCTAACAAGCCAATGTGATCCTGGGATGCATAAACAGTGGAATCTCGAGTAGGAGCAGAGAGATTATTTTACCTCTACGTTTGGCACTGGTGCGACCGTTGCTGGAATACTGTGTCCAGTTCTGGTGCCCACAAGTCAAGAAGGATGTTGATAAATTGGAGAGAGTTCAGAGAAGAGCCACAAGAATAATGAAGGACTGAAAAATAGGCCTTATAACGATAGACTCAAGGTGCTCAATCTATTTAGCTTCACAAAGGGAAGACTAATGGGTTACTTAAAGACAGTCTATAAGTATCTACATGGTGGCAATAAGGTCTAAATTTTTAACAGTGAAAGTACTTAACCACTGAACAATTTACCAAAGGTTGTGGTGGAGTCTTCATCGATGACAATTTTAAAAAAAAGATTGGGTGTTTATCTAAAACATCTGCTCTAGGAGTTATTTTGGGGAAGTTCTCTGGCCTGTGCGATACGGGAGGTCAGACTAGATGATCACAATGGTCCTTTCTGGCCTTAGAATCTATGACTGAGACTCTAACCTCAAGGAGGTCTCTAGAGGCAGTTGCTATGTTAATAATCGGATGGCAGTCTTGTCAAGTGGTTAGCATGAAACTGGAAATTGAAAGATCTGGGTTCAACTCTCAACTCATGGCATTGTTTATAATTTTTGGTTACATTGCAGTGGTGCCCAAAGGGTCCGGTCGGGATCAGGCCACCAGTGAACAAACATTGGTCCCAGCCCTGAAGAACTCAAAGTCTAGAGTACAGAGTTTTAAAGGTATTTAGGTTTCTAAACATGCTGGGCACCTAGCTCCCATTGATTTTCAATGGCAGTTAGGCACTTACATCCTGCATCTTTAGGCTCCTAAATACCTTTAAAATTCTGGCCCTTAGAGTCCCGATCCTGTAACCTGCTCTGCTGGGGTGAAACCTGCACCCTTGCAGAACCCCATTGACCTCAGTGGGGCTGTGTAAAGGCAGAGGGCTGTGCTTTTAAGGTGTTTGCACGATATGGGCCTGACATAAGACAACAAAGTCCAGATCCAACAGTAAAAGGATTCACAATGACTTCAGTGGATGTTGGATCAAATCCCAAGTGACTGTGACAAACAGTAAGAGAGAAGCAGGAGTGAGGACAAAGAATAATAGTAATAAACTAATGCAGAGCATAGGCTAATCATACACACCGCTCTGACACTGGCTCCTATTGACTTCGGGGTTAGCACGGCATCCTGAGTAACTTTACAAACTTATACAGCCAGACCACACTTGCTCTCCTGTTTTCACTATTTAACAAGCAAACGTCCTCTATTGAGGAATGCAGGGTCCTTTAATTATGTTACCTCTCCATTTAACTTGTTAGCTATCTATTGATATTAGATCTCTATGCAATCTTTAAAAAATAGGAAACATAGACGGACTTAACCAGCTGTTGTTTATTGGGATGGTTAAGTGGAAATTTTACACAGAAAATTTACAGAGCATTGTTTGTCCTGAGCACGGAACATGGTGCCAAGAATACATCTGTATAACTGACTACACTATGGCCAAGGCAAGTCATTTACCCTCTCTATCTTCTCCAGTTTCCTCATCTGTAAAATTGTGATTACTCTTTAGTGTCAACTGCATGCCTAGACATATGGGAAGTCATGGTCACAGCCCTCATAGGGAACCTTCCTCCCAAGGATGTTGAGTATTATTTATTATTATCTGGACAAATTGGAGAAATGGTCTGAGTTAAACAGGATGAAGTTTAACAAAGACAAATGCAAAGTGCTCCACTTAGGAAGGAAAAATCAATTTCACACATACAGAATGGGAAAAGACTGTCTAGGAAGGAGTACGGCAGAAAGGGATCTAGGGGTTATAGTGGACCACAAGCTAAATATGAGTCAACAGTGTGATGCTGTTGCAAAAAAAGCAAACATGATTCTGGGATGCATTAACAGGTGTGTTGTGAGCAAGAGACGAGAAGTCATTCTTCCGCTCTACTCTGCTCTGGTTAGGCCTCAGCTGGAGTATTGTGTCCAGTTCTGGGCGCCGCATTTTAAAAAAGATGTGGAGAAATTGGAAAGGGTCCAAAGAAGAGCAACAAGAATGATTAAAGGTCTTGAGAACATGACCTATGAAGGAAGGCTGAAAGAACTGGGTTTGTTTAGTTTGGAGAAGAGAAGACTGAGAGGGGACATGATAGCAGTTTTCAGGTATCTAAAAGGGTGTCATAAGGAGGAGGGAGAGAACTTGTTCACCTTAGCCTCTAAGGATAGAACCAGAAACAATGGGTTTAAACTGCAGCAAGGGAGGTCTAGGTTGGACATTAGGAAAAAGTTCCTAACTGTCAGGGTGGTTAAACACTGGAACAAATTGCCTAGGGAAGTTGTGGAATCTCCGTCTCTGGAGATATTTAAGAGTAGGTTAGATAAATGTCTATCAGGGATAGTCTAGACAGTATTTGGTCCTGCCATGCGGGCAGGGGACTGGACTCGATGACCTCTCGAGGTCCCTTCCAGTCCTATAATCTATGAATCTATAATCTATATTCTCCACTTTGAAGTTAAATGTGAAGGATAACTGTCAGTATTGCTGTTGGGCTATCAAGCCTGACCCAGCAAGTCTTCTGCTCGGAGTTCCCATAGAAAAATTCCCAAAGAATCTAGGTCTGACTATTTACTCTTTTTCCAATTGCTGGACCCCACCGCTACCCCTTTGTCCAGATTTCATCCACTAGAGAAATATCTGGATAATTGTGACCTCAATGAGAGTTTTGCTGGGGAGAGAGCTCCCAGGATCAAGCCCCCAGTTACTCAGAACAATCTGGCCCATGCATTTCTCTCCTCAGACTCTGTGCCAGCCTGAGTGAGTTGCTACTTTTTGTTTTCACTGAGAGGTTTTTCACACTGATGTCTTGCCAGTGCTGGCAACAAGTTAAGAGGCAGGAATGAGCATGGCAGGGCTTAATTCCCCTGACTCCTGCAGAACTCAACATCTTCCTTGGCTTGTGAATCTGGACCTCAAAATCAATTGCTCATTTTTTGCTGTATCAAGGGTCCTGGGCTCCAAACTAAGAAACTTCTTGATTTGGAAAGGCACACATTTGAAAAGAGAGCGCTAGAGAGAGGGAGCGAGAGAAGACATCTGTTCTAGTGTGTAATGAAATCCTAATGCGGAGCAGACATGTGGGAGATCAAGAGATGCTTTTAAAATATTAACAAAATTGCAAAACAATCCCCGGGGGAGCTTTGGGAATATTTGATTTGATGACACTGAGATTCCAATTTGTTCTTCCCCAAGAGCCAGAAGAGATGGCGTGTGAGTCAACTAATCCCTTGGAATGGCTTCTTTCTTAAATACTCCGTAGTTATTGCTCACATCGTTTACTCTGATTTGGAGGGCTTCATGTATTAGCCTGAAATCAGAGATTAGAGCTGGAATAGAAATCTGGTCGTATTTTCCTCTGCCTACTGCACAGTTATCCCGGAACAGTGTGCCCTAAACTGTGGCTACTCCATGTACAGAAGCCTACTGAAAAATCAGTTCCAGCTAATTTATTATTTGTACTCCTTTTAATGAAGATTTTAATGCTGAGAGCCATGCTGACCAGCCTTAAAAATTAATGGCAAGGGGGGGGAAAGCTATCCTTAGGAAATTCCTTGGGAATACCCGTCCTGCTGACCTACCATTGTAGTCCCCAGTGATCCACTGGTATAGATTCCACTTCTGCTAAAAGGATATGGTCTGTTTGTTCCATTGTAACTGTAATGCTCATAAGTAGTGATAGAGCAATGGTAGCATGGACAAAACTAGTACAGTGCCCATGATTGTTTCTCTCTTCACAATATTGATAGGATAGCTCAGTGAAAAAATCCTATAGCACTGCTAGGACACAGCCTGTTTACACAACTGCCTCTGGGTCCACACAGTGTTAGCCTCACCTCTGTTTTTCATTCAAACCTGATTTATTACATCACAGATGTACTAGCATCACGTTTTCACCATCAAACAGAATAGAAGATGACAGGCCAAATTCAGCCCTGGTATAAGCATGTACATCTCTGTTGAAGTGGGCGGAGTCACCATAGGTCTGAAATTGGCCTTGTATCATGTTCAGATCACAGATTGCATGATTAAAAATAAATCACTTCTTTGAAGTTACAGGAGCAGCAGAAATCAACCGGTAAA
Organism: Chrysemys picta bellii; assembly: GCF_011386835.1. Classification (NCBI taxonomy): domain Eukaryota; kingdom Metazoa; phylum Chordata; order Testudines; family Emydidae; genus Chrysemys; species Chrysemys picta. The sequence continues at coordinate 337,370,334 of NC_088791.1, forward strand.
TGGCCGTCAATTCCCTTCTCACTTAGGCCAGCTGCACAGCTTTGTAACTCCTTGATTTCCCTGGAGCTGCTCCTGAGTGACACCAGGGTGAGACCAGAATCAGGTCCAATGGATTCCGGTTTTTTACCTAAAGTGTAACTTAAAAGATAAAAACAACAAGAAGTCTGGTGGCACCTTAAAGACTAACAGATTTATTTGGGCATAAGCTTTCATGGGTAAAAACCTGAAGAAGTGAGGTTTTTACGCACGAAAGCTTATGCCCAAATAAATCTGTTAGTCTTTAAGGTGCCACCAGACTTCTTGTTGTTTTTGTAGATACAGACTAACACCGCTACCCCCTGATACTTAAAAGATAAAGCAAATCCATCTTGCTAAAAAGCTTAAATAAATTTCTTCCCAAGCTGACAAATTATTAAGCCCCTTTCTTAATCCTTAACATAGATTCAACCTGGATTTACATAAAACCCTGCTGGTGGAAAGTCCACCCGCAGGAAGATGCAAATGGTAGAAAATATTCACAAGCCCCATTCCAGCGTGACGGTGCCAGCACAGGCCCAAAAAGCCGGGGGACACAGGTTAGGAAAGGGGTGCAGCCAGGACAATGTGCTAATTTAGCACTTCTCCTTAGGACCTCCTCTGGCTGAGCCTGTGGCAGAATGCTACCAAGCCTTTTCTCTCTCCCAACATATCACTGTAGCCAGCCGCTGTGAAGGAAATGCCTATAAGAAGAGTCTTCGATCAGAGATTACTGTTAAGTGGGAAACTACACATTGTGATGGGAGGGGGAAAATTGCCACCACCAGGAAAGAGGTGGTAAAGGGAAATCTTATTCACATGTGTGTTACCTCCTACCCAGACATTGTTTAGCATCTATGCATCCATCTGGACTGAGGCCAATGAATCAAACAAAATTCTCCTTGTAATTAGATGCTTAATGAAAAACAAACAGAGGTCTCATGGCCCAGCTTTGGAGAGGATTGTTTCTTAAATAGTTGCCCCTCAGGGGCATGTAAAAGCTGAAGTTGGGCAGCATGGATGAACTGAAGTTGGACAGGCATGAGTCACCGTGAAAAGCATGTACACGGTATGAGCTTTGCTGTTCTCTCCAGCCTGTACCAATAGCAGTCACTGGGGCCGCTAATAAGCCTTCTCAGGGTAGGTCTACGCTCGCGGGGGTGTGCGGGGTACAGACACTGCAGGCAGCTAGCACGGGTATAAATAGCAGTGTAGATGGAATGGCACGGCTTATGCAAGTAGAATAGAGCAGAGTGCCCTGCACACCTGAATCCTCAGGTTTATACCTTACGTGGCTCTCTCCACAACCAAGGAGTGCCTCCCAAGTCTGCTATTTTTAGTCCTGGTGCCGGAGCTTTTCTCCACCGCCGTGAAAGGCTCTAGCAGTGGGGAAAGGCTCAGCTGATGACATAGGTGCTGACCCTGCAGACATACACAGATGTCTAGTCCCAGCAGAACTTGAGTCTTGTCAGGAATGTTAGGGCTGTAGCTGAGATCTTTTCTTATGGTCAGTGTGCCCGTAATCATGCCGCTTCACACTCTGACCTTCTTAGCTCTCACTAGCTGGTCACCATATTTCCGCGCTTGGGTGGGCCACTGATGAGAGGGAGGCAAGGATATGCTGGAGGAGAGGAAGTGCAGTCAATGGAAGTAGGCATCTGGATCCAGGATTTTGGAAGCAAAGGGTGGCCAGTGAGCTGATGAGAGGAAGGATGAGCCAATGGTTAGGGCACCAGCCTTGGACTCAGGAGATAATTCAGGTTCAGTTTCCTGCTCTGCCACAGACTCCTTGTGTGACAATGGGCACATCACTTAAGATAAAACTTTCAAAAGCACCTTAAGTCCCGTTTCCAGAAGCCAGTCTTACTCTTAGACCTAAATCCCATTGGCTTTCAATGAAACTTTGGCTTCTAAGTGCCCATGTCACTTTTGGAAATGGGACTTAGACTCCTAAGTCATTTAGGTGCTTTTGTGCATTTTACCCTCAATCTCTCTGTGCCTCGGTTCCCTGTTTATAAAACAGGGATAACAGCACTTCCATACTTCACAGGGATGTTATGAGGACAAATACGTTAATGACTGTGAGATGCTCAGATACTATGATGATGGGTGTCATGCAAATAGATAGTTGATGGCAAGGCAAGTGGAAATGAGTGGTTTTTAGATGATATGGGGAATAAGATAAATGGATTTGACAGATAGAGGATTATAACAGTTTGAAATAGAAAAGATCTCCTAGAGCATGAAATTCATCCCCCACACCAGGGCCTGATCTATTGACCTACCTACCATGCTTTTTATAAGGTCACCCATCGCCATGATATCTGAGTACCTTGATATTGTCCCTGATTCAGTGCTCCTGGGAGAATTCTGTGCCACTGCACCTGCGCAGAATTTATGTACCCTGCAGATTTCTTTGCTTCCCTGCAGAAAAATGACTTTCTGACAGGGAAGCAAAGGGAAGCCACAAGACTGGGCATGTGACCCTCCCCTGCAGCATGTTTTAGTTGCCCAGGGCAGCCGGCAGAGAGGTAAATCACTGTGTGGCAGCAGGTGGGACTGGGGAAGACCTGGCTTGTGGTTTCTACCCTGTGCCGGGCTCAGCTGCTAGTCCTGGATGGGCTGGGGAGGAGAGACTTCCTCTTCCCCTGCACAGCATCTGAGACCAGGCCACCCAGCTGCTGGAAGCTCTGCAAACTTCCCCGCCCTCCCCCCTGCTTCCTGCACCCATCGCTCCTCAGCTTCAGGGGGAGGAATCCTTGTACAGAGAGCTGCTCCCCCATCGGCCTAACCCCCATGCATCCAGATGCCCTCACACTCAGACCCGCCCGCAGAGCCAAGCCTCCCGCACTTGGAACCCTCCCCACCCCGCAATGAGCCCCACTCCCCCTGCACCACCCTGACGGGCCACCCACACCCAGATCCCCACCCCACTGAGCCCTAACCAGCTGCACCTGGATCCCCACCCCACTTAGCCCCACTCCCCCAACATCTGGACCCCCCACTGAGCTCCCCACACCCAGACCCCCCCGCCGAGCTCTATCCCCCCCATGCCCAAACTCCATCCTGGTGAGCCCCAACCACCTTCACCTGGACTCCCCTGCAGAGTCCCATTATCATTGCACCCAGAACCCCCCAACAAGGCCCTGTGCATCCAGATCCCCCACTGAGCCATCCGCATCCAGATTGCCCCACACAGAACCCTCTCAACCCACACCTGGATCCCCCCACACTAAGTCCCTCCACACTTGGATCCTGCCTTGCTGAGCCTGGCAGCCCACACCTGGTGCACCTGGCACAGAGGGGCAGGGCCCTGGGGGTTGTTTCTGGGGCAGGCCTGGTCCTTGCGCTGTGTCAGGGTTGGGTGCAGCCTCACCTCTGAGTCCGTGTCCCGGGGGGGAGGATTTCCCACCTCTGTGCAGCCAGTGGCTTGTGCTCCCCAATGCCATGCTGGAGCTTCCACATTTATTTGACGAATAAAATTTGCAGAATTTTAAAATACTGTGCACAGAATTTTTATTTTGTCAGCGCAGAATTTTTAATATTTTGGCGCAGAATGCCCTCAGGAGTCTGGAGGTGATATTCAAACACCCTTCGGTTTGTTTCACAGTACAGCATTCTCATTGCATGTGACCGTGGGCCGGTAAAGACAATGAGCCAGCTCCTGTATAAGGCAGGTTTTAAATCAATCCCATGTACTTTTTTGTGGGGTGAGTTTGTGGGGTGCGTTTGCTATCACATGTTTCTAAGGAAGCAGCAGCACTCTGTGTGTGTGTGTCTGTGTGTGTGTGTGTCTGTGTGTCTGTGTGTGCACACGCGCACATGCAGTTCAAGAGACCTACACAGAAGTTTACGCAGTCAGCACCAGAGGGGTTGAAATAATTTGGGCCGTCTTGGGGATTCAGTAATTGACATTGCCCAAGTGAGCATGGTGAGCTACAAAGCGGTTTGTTTATTTTCCTCACCTTGAGCAGCCAGCATCGTTTAGGTGTTGGGTGAATTCTTTGCCTCTAGCCTGCTCAGCATACCTTCAGTGTCAGGGTTTTCTTTTAAATTTCTATTATTGCTGCTGTTTTGTTTTGCGAGGCATTTGTTTACATTATTCTTCTCAGTTCATTTCTCTCAGGGGAGCCACTTACTTGTCTGCACTAGCTCCCATCAACAGTAGTTGACAGGGGGAGTTATGGGTTAACTGCTCTGTTTAGAGCAACTGGCAGGTGCTGGTGTCGCTCAAGTTAAATGAAAATATAAATATCTGTCTTCCTAGCCAAGAAATCAGATCACATTTGGGGGAACAGGCCTAAGAGTTTGGGGACAATCTATTATAAACCTAACAATTCAACACACTATTGACTGTATTTACTGACAGCTTGCATGCTTGACTGCCCAGGATCCCAGTATGATAAAACCAAGGAGTGAGTTTTTCAGAAGTGGGTTAGCGGTATTGGATGCCCAACTTGTGACAACTCAAAAGGGCCTAATTTTCAGAAAGTGCTGAGCGCTTACCCTCTAAAAATCAGGCCCCTTTAAGGTGTTTCTGATTAAACCCTCAAAAATCAAGGCACCCAAACTCTTGTCTTTATTTATTTTTATCCACTTTTGGTTGCTGGTCAATGGAATGACAGTTCATACCATATTGTTAACTCTGGATGTAAAGGAACTTGAGTTTTAAAACAATTTGTAGGAGATTAATCTTATAGGATCCACTCCAATGCCAGGTAAAGTCCGGGGAAAGACTTCCATGGATTTCAGTGGGTTTTGGATCTGGGCCATAGTGCACATAAAGTATTATGGGAGTAAATACAGTGTGTATTCCCATTGTATTTACATTTGGAACTCTCATTACCACTAACTGGGACATTATACATCTAAATTCCCAACTCATCAGTGGACATATACAAAAGTAAAAGTTTATTTTGTAGAATATCTTATATAGGGACTGTGTCCCCAAATGATTTGCTGACTAAATAAATAAAAAAAGAAGACAGTGGGCAGCATAGAGAAGTTTCATTTTTCCTACATAATATACAAATAATTCCTATTGAAGTAATAAATAAATGAGCTGATTGCTTGACTAATTACTTTGTTTTAGAATAAATGACTGAAAACAGTAGTGTAAAGAAGAAAGTCAAGGAAAGTATGGGCCCCTTACTGAATGAGGGAGGCAACCTAGTGACCGAGGATGTGGAAAAAGCTAATGTACTCAATGATTTTTTTGCCTCTGTCTTCACGAACAAGGTCAGCTCCCAGACTGCTGCACTGGGCAGCACAGTATGGGGAGAAGGTGACCTGCCCTCTGTGGAGAAAGAAGTGGTTCAGGACTATTTAGAAAAACTGGACGAGCACAAGTCCATGGGGCCGGATGCGCTGCATCCGAGGGTGCTAAAGGAATTGGCAGATGTGATTGCAGAGCCATTGGCCATTATCTTTGAAAACTCATGGCGATAGGGGGAGGTCGCGGATGACTGGAAAAAGGCTAATGTAGTGCCCATCTTTTAAAAAGGGAAGAAGGAGGCTCCGGGGAACTACAGGCCAGTCAGCCTCACCTCAGTCCCTGGAAAAATCATGGAGCAGGTCCTCAAGGAATCAATTCTGAAGCACTTAGAGGAGAAGAAAGTGATCAGGAACAGTCAGCATGGATTCACCAAGGGCAAGTCATGCCTGATTAACCTAATTGCCTTCTATGAGGAGATAACTGACTCTGTGGAAAGCAGTGGATGTGCTATTCCTTGACTTTAGCAAAGTTTTTGGTACAGTCTCCCACAGTATTCTTGCCAGCAAGTTAAAGAAGTATGGGCTGGATTAATGGTCTATAAGGTGGATAGAAAGCTGGCTAGATCGTCGGGCTCAATGGGTAGTGATCAACGGCTCCATGTCTAGTTGGCAGCCGGTTTCAAGTGGAGTGGCCCAGGGGTCGGTCCTGGGGCCGGTTTTGTTCAATATCTTCATTAATGATCTGGAGGATGGCGTGGACTGCACTCTCAGCAAGTTTGCAGATGACACTAAACTGGGAGGAGTGGTAGATACGCTGGAGGGTAGGGAAAGGATACAGAGGGACCTAGACAAATTAGAGGATTGGGCCAAAAGAAACCCGATGAGGTTCAACAAGGACAAGTTCAGAGTCCTGCACTTAGGATGGAAGAATCCCAAGCACTGTTACAGAATAGGGACCGAATGGCTAGGCAGCAGTTCTGCAGAAAAGGACCTAGGGGTTACAGTGGACGAGAAACTGGATATGAGTCAACAGTGTTCCCTTGTTGCCAAGAAGGCTAATGGCATTTGGGGCTGTATAAGTAGGGGCATTGCCAGCAGATCGAGGGACGTGATCATTCCCCTCTATTCGACATTGGTGAGGCCTCATCTGGAGTACTGTGTCCAGTTTTGGGCCCCACACTACAAGAAGGCTGTGGAAAAATTGGAAAGAGTCCAGCGGAGGGCAAAAAAATGATTAGGGGGCTGGAGCAAATGACTTATGAGGAGAGGCTGAGGGAACTGGGATTGTTTAGTCTCCAGTAGAGAAGAATGAGGGGGGATTTGATAGCTGCTTTCAACTACCTGAAAGGGGGTTCCAAAGAGGATGGATCTAGGCTGTTCGCAGTGGTAGCAGATGACAGAACAAGGAGTAATGGTCTCAAGTTGCAGTTGGGGAGGCTTAGGTTGGATATTAGGAAAAACTTTTTCACTAGGAGGGTGGTGAAGCACTAGAATGGGTTACCTAGAGAGGTGGTGGAATCTCCTTCCTTAGAGGTTTTTAAGGTCAGGCTTGACAAAGCCCTGGCTGGGATGATTTAGTTGGGAATTGGTCCTGCTTTGAGCAGGGGGTTGGACTAGATGACCTCCTGAGGTCCCTTCCAACCCTGATATTCTGTGATTCTATGAAAGACATTGCAAAGTGAATAAACAGAAGCATTAACCAATAATTCCAATTATAGAAGAAAAAGAGAAATTAGAGTTGTAAATAAAGAAGAAAAGATGTGTTTTGAAAGATGAAAATGAGGTGCAGACATTGCAGCAAGGCTGTTCCTAGAAGCAAGAGCTGCAGAGAAAGTTCTCCTGCTGACAGACCTTAATATCAAACCTTTAAAGCTGCAGAATACAGTATCTTCTGATCCTGGATGGATAGGGGCTAGAGATGGAAAACACCTATTGGAATATTGAGTAGAGGCAGCATAGTATAATGACTAAACTGCTGGCTGGGTACCAGGAATCCCTGAATTTGAATCCTGTCTCTGTCAGTGACATGTTGTGTGGCAAGTCACTAGAGATGACATTTTCAAACCTGGGTTCATGAAATTAGGTAGCTACATCCATTCTTAGGCACCTAAATAACAAACTTTGGCCTGACAAGAGAAGTTGGTTGAGTAAAAGATTACCTCACCCACCTTTTCTGTCTAATATCCTGGACCAACACAGCTACAACAACACTGCATACAAACCATGGCCTAATTTTCAGGGTACTGTGGAGCTGCATTTCCTAATAGGACCAATTGGGCCAATTTTTATTTAAATGCCTAAATACCGAATTAGATGCTTCGCTTCAGGAACCCATGTTTGAAAATGTTGGTCTCTGTCACAAGGTGACTGGCCCCTTTAAGAAGGAGGGCACCTATGACTCATCAGCTACCTCCTAATTGGGTTTTAAGAGAGGGCACTTGGGCCATATAAACAGGAGAGCCTGACAATTCAGAGCTCAGGAGAAGATCTCCAAGGAAAGCTGCAGAGAACAGAAGTCTGTCTGCAGGTCCTCTCCGGAAAGAGGGAGGAATTATCAGGAAGCCACTACAGGGTTGTCCGGCATACCTTCCTGAGCCAGAGAGCCATGTCCACAGAAGGCTGGAGAAGGTTGAAGACTGAGATATGTTTGTGTGCTCTCTGAGCTGGAGAGCTGAAGTAGGAGGGCCAGAGGGCTGAAGGGTGAGGTGTGGTGAGAGATGCCAGAGCATCTTGCCTGAGCATGGCAAGAGATGCTGGAGCTGTACCGGAGGGGCTGAGCATGGCGAGAGATGCTGGAGCTCTACTGGAGGGCCTGAGCATGGCAAGAGATGCTGCTAGGGATGAGGTGATGGACTACAGGGACTTGAAGACATTTGGATTATGCTAGGGAATTCTGGATTAAGATTGTGGGATTTATTTTAATCTATTAACCTCACAAGGGCTTAAAAGATACTTGGAAAGCCTTTGTGGACTATTTCTAGGCACCATTGGAAGGTGCCCAAGGTAGGGGCTGTCTTATAATAGACAGTCTCTATTTGATCTTTCCCATCTGGATCAGAAGAAGACCATTTAGTTAATGGCCAGCTAACTAAATACATTTGTGCACAGCTTTGAAAATACAAAATGCTAAACGTGTGCTGTAACTAGCTTGTATCCTTCCAAGGTAAGGTTATTCCCTACAGTGCATTTTCTACTGCTTTATCCAGTTCTTCTCTATGTGGGTTTGCCTTGGTAGACAAGGAATAGTGTTCAGATACTTGTTGCAGATTGCACTTCATTTTAGGTACTACTCGTATGTCCAGGGCCTATGGCTGTAGCCTAAAGATTGTTGCAACCGATCTGCATCTCATGATCTTGCATCTTTCCTGAATCTAGGTGATGTCACCTGATAAGCATCTTGTTTGACCCTCAGTCAAAGTCTTAAGCAATCACACAGAACAGTACAAGTCTTATAGATTATGACTAATGTACTTTCATGGGATCTTTAAAAATATTAAGCCCCATACTATCACTGTGAAGTAGGTAAGAATGATTAGTCCTGTTTTATGTATGGAGGAAAAAGGAAGTTAAATGCCTTGTCCAGAATTGAACAATAAATTAGTGATACAGCCAAAAATAGAACCAACCAATCCTGTTTCCCAGTTTCTTGCTCCTAAGCACTAGACATAATTCCCTATTCACCTAAGGCATATGGGCTGTAATCAAGATGTTTTACTTGATACTTAAATCCACTATCTTCTTAACTTAAATCCACTGCCTTTCGGACTTGTGCAAGGTCAGGAATGTACACAGTATCGTGCAGAGATAGTGGAGTCAGGATAGCTATCTTGACTTAGTGCTCCTCTCCTTTTCTACCCATGGTAGAGAGAGAAATTCATGTTTTATCTTTCTAATCCTACAACTGAAGCTAAACTATGATTTAAAGGTGTCCACTGAACAACTGTATTCTTCTTCAAGTGCTGTTCCCTATGTGTATTCCACACGTGGGTATGCATGCGCGCCATGGGCCTGACTCCGGAAATTCTACCAAGCAGTGCCCATTGGCCTGCATGTGCGCAGTAGATCTCATGCTCCCGACCAAAGGTATAAGAGGCAGTGCGGGCCGGCGCCTGTCCAGTTCTTTCTAATCACTGTGTGGCCTGAGTTGGAATCCTGTCTCCTCAGAGTTCTCCAGCTTTTTTGATAAAACTTGTAAATAGATTTGTAAATAGTTTTTGTACTTCTTAGCCTATTAGTATAGATGGAGTTTTATACTATAGTTAGCATAGTTTGTTTTCCCTGGTTGGGGACTCCCTCCTCATCGTCTGGAATATGCCCAGAGTCCCGGGGTTCAAGAACTGAATCTCTTGCCCTCACTCCTTCTCCACCAGCGACAATCACCAGCTCTGCCTCTGATGTGTATCTCTGCAAAGTGTAGTATTAGTTGCTCATTTCCACCAAGAATTCACAAAGCTCACGAGTTTTGCCTAAGAAAATACCTTATTGGAGAAGGCTATAAGGCCCATCTCTGATATGGGCCAATAAGATACCTAGTACATCGGCCCAAAAAAATGAGCAGAGCCCTTCCAAGCACATGCTTAGGAGCAGAGTCTGCAGTACCTAAGACTGAGGATTCTTCCTTCAGGGCTTCCCATGAGAGTAGACTGCACTTTCCTGGGCGAAAAGACAGCTTCCCATTGAGGACTGTTCACAAGAGATGCAGTCCTTCCCTGAGCCTGTCGGGTAAGCCTTCATGCTCAGACCATAAAGGACCAGCACCGCTGAAAACCCCCAGACTGGAGGGTGAAGTGAGCAGGAAGAAAGATCTGTTGGTGAGTGTTATCTGCTGGTTCTGTCTACAAGTGCCAGTCCAGACTCGTCGTCGATATGGATTCATTTGTCCAAGGATCGCACTACACCAAGGAAAAAGAACAGGAGTACTTGTGGCACCTTAGAGACTAACAAATTTATTAGAGCATAAGCTTTCGTGGACTACAGCCACTTCTTCGGATGCACCAGTACAATCAGTCCTGACCGCTGGAACTCCGTGGACACCGGGACATATGGAGACTTGCACAACACTGGAGGGATATATTCCTTCCTTATCCTCACTCTCCCTTCCTCACCAGTCCGACCCCCCCTCCGCCCCTCACCCCTAGAGACACTACTACCCAGGAGGACAATACTACTTCAGTGTCTCAGGAGCCATCTTATCTCCAATCATCACGCAGGAGTGCCCTGGTACCAACAGCCCCGCCATTACAAAGGGGAGCAGTTTTCAGATTCGGAGGAATAAAATGTGCTGGCCACTCCTGCATCTTCCCTGAAGGAGCCAAGCTCTGACAGGCAGTTGAGGAGTTGCAGTCACTATCCCTCCAGATACAACTTCCCTAGGGACCACTTGTACCCAGTGCCATGGGGTCCCCCACAAATGGATGATGTCTTTTTCTGGCCTTATTGGGGACCATAGGATCCCTATGGCAGATGCCCAGGACCTGCCCAGGAATCTTACCACACTTCTCCTTCTCAACACCCACTGGATCCATTGTTGTATGAGGGGGAAGATATTGACCCAGATCTGCAGGTACCATCGGGAGTCTCATCCTTATATCCGGATGACACGCTCACTTCTTCCTCTCCATCTCTACCATACGAACATAGGCGATACCAGGATCTACAGCAAAGAATTGCCAATGACTTCCAGCTACCACTGGAGGAGATCAAAGACCCACATCATCGGCTTCTGGATATTTTGCAACTTACAGAGCCAAGTAAGGTGGTCCTTCCTGTTAATGAGGCCCTCATGGAACCAGCTTGGTTGTTCTGGCACACTCCAGCATCCTGCACCCCCACACATAAAAAAGCTGAGAGGCCTTGGGACTGCAATTTCTTATCACTAGCTATCAGGCCCTGTTAGTGAAATATACCTTTAACAACTATTCCAGGCTGGTAGATTTTAAGGACAAGCTCCCTCCTGAGGACAGAGCCCAATTTCAGTCCTCCATAAAGGAGGGCAAGTGAGTGGTGAAAATATCTCTTCAGGATGCAGCACATACGGCATGTGGAGGCCTGGCCACTGATATAGTCATGAGGATGAATTCTTGGTTACCATTGTCGGGTTTCCGTAGGGAGGTCCAGAACACCATTCAGGACATTCCCTTCGGTGAATCGAACCTCTTTAATGAGAAAATAGATGAGTCCCTACACTCATTAAAGGACTCGAGATTGACCGTATGTTCCTTGAGGATCTACACTGCAACCCCAAAAAGGAAACACTAGAGACAAACCTATAAACTAAGGCCACCTTCTCCTCATACATTCTAGTACCAGTGTTCAGCCAAGCCTTCTCAGAAACCTCAGAGGGTTCAGACGCCTTGTTTCTTGGTCTCCACTCTACCACCATGACGTCTACCCATTCCCAGCCACCTGAAAAGGGTTACTTTTGACATCTTGGTCGAGACCGGCCTACCGCCACTGATGCCACCTTCCTTTTTCTCCATCATTTTTGTGGGCCATCTTATACTCTTCACCTTCAATTGGGAGCTGATCATGACAGACAGTTGGATCTTGAAAACTGTACATCAAGGATACTTCACAGAGTTCCTTTCCCTCCCCCTTCACAAATCACCTTTCTGGTCCCCCTTCAGACACCATTCTCATGAGGTGATTCTTCAACAAGAGGTGGACTCTCAAGGGGCAGTACAGCACAACTCACCTCAGTATCAAGGGAGAGGGTTCTATTCCCCATATTTCCTAGTCCCCAAAAATGACGGAGGGTGGAGACCCATTCTGGACCTTCAGCAGCTCAACATCTTGATTTGAAAGTGGAAATTCAGGATGGTTACGTTAGCATTGATAATCGCTTCCCTGCAGGAGGACAGGTGGTTGGTTTGTGGCAATCGACATGAAGGACGCGTACTTTAATATAGACATTCGTCCCTGCCACAGGAGGTTCCTGCGGTTTATGGTGGGCCAAGAACATTTCTAGTTCGAAGTCCTTCCCTTTGGGTTGGCAACAGCACCCAGAATGTTCACAAGTTTTCTCCATGGTGACATGAGATGTCAGAGCTTCACAGTTTTCCCACATCTGGACAACTGGCTCTTGGTAGGTCGCTCCTACCAGGAATTCAAGTTGACAAGGGAGTTTCTGATCCATTTTCCAGCAGCCATGGGAGTTTGCATAAAGAAAGAAAGGTCTGTTTTATCATCCACAGAGATGATGAACTTTATCCGACTGACACTGGACTCTGTTTCCACAAGAGCTTTCCACCCCACAGAAAGGTTTCAGTTAATGAGCAGCCTGATCACTTGGATTTCCTTCAGATCAAGAATTACAGTGAGAATGTGCCTGTCGCTGTTAGGTCAGATGACCTTGTTAACTTATGTGACGCCTTTCACCATGCTTCATATTTGATGCCTACAGCCCTGGCTCCGCTTGGCCTGCTCACTGGAGAAGGGGATAGTCAATTATTTTTTGTCAAGGTCCAAATTTCTTGGTCAAGGTATAGCTAAGGTCCATACTCCAGAGGGGAAAAAAAAACAATAATGATAATAAGAAGTAAATAAAAAGGTTTTGGGATCCATTCAAAAGCATCAGGTGGTCTGGATTTGGCCTGCGGTCCATCTGTTGACTATCCCTGGACCTCAGGATCACTGTTCCCACCGGAATCATCGCCTCTCTCATTTGGTGGTCAAATCCGGAAAAAGTGAGAGTTTGTATCCCCTTCAGTATCCCCACCTTAGTGCCACCAACATAACCGACACTTCCCTTCTGGGGTGGCATGCCCACTGAACAGCCACGCTACTCGGGGCATCTGGACCCCATGGGAGAGCAGACTACACATCAACATACTAAAACTGAGAGCAGTCTTCCTTGCTTTCAAGGCCTTAGTCTCACTTATAAGAACATAAGATAAGAACGGCCGTACCGGGTCAGACCAAAGGTCCATCTAGCCCAGTATCCTGTCTACTGACAGTGGCCAATGCCAGGTGCCCCAGAGGGAGTGGACCTAACAGGCAATGATACGTTCACTCCATATCCAAATGACGTCAGACAATATCACCATGGTCTTTTACATAAACAGGGTGGAGCAAGATCTCATCTCCTGTGCTTGGAAGCAGCGTGGCTTTGGAACTGGTGCATCAGAAGCTGCATCACTATCCAGGCTGCATACCTCCCAGCTGCTCCAAACTCTTTAGCTGACAACCTGAGCAAGCACTTTTCTGCGGATCACGAGTGGGAGATTCACAATTCTGTCCTGAGCGAAATTTTCACACAGTGGGGTACACCTCAATGGGATCCTTTTGCATCCCAAACGAACAGAAAACTTCCTCTGTACTGCTCCAGGGGAGCCACAGACTGCGGCTCCCAAGGCAATGCTCTCCTGTTGTCATGGACAAACAATCTCAGGTAGACCTTTCCTCCCATTCCCCCGCTTCCACAAGTCCTCAGAAAGGTATGTCGTGACAGGGCCAGGGTCATTCCCCTAGTACCTGATTGGCCCAGACCGTTTTGGTTTTCAAAGCTCCTGACAATGTCAGGCTGTCGTCCAATCAAGATCCACCCTTTCCTGGACCTCCTAACTCTGGAGTGGGGCAAATTAGGACGAGATACAAATACAGTGAGATTCGTGAAGGGTCTGATCAGGACTGGTCGACACTCACCAGACCATCATTTGCACCCTTGGCAACATGTTCCATGCCCTACTTGTCCTTGAAAGTTGCATTTTTAGCGGCTAACACTTTGGCCAGGAGGGTCATCGGGTTAGGCGCCATCATGGCAGACCCTCCGTATGCGTATTTTCACAAGGGAAAGGTATCCTTTCACCTCCATCCTAAATTTCTCCCCAGGGTTGTGTCTGATTTCCATATTCTCCAAAGTATTCACTTACCTGTCTGCTTTCCAAAACCTCACACTTCTGCCAAAGAGAACACACTTCCCTCCTTCAACAGCTAATGTGCCCGGCGTTCTACCTTCAAACATATCAAAAAGTCATCAAGACCTTTTATCACCATAGCAGAAAGATTTTGAGGTCAAGTTCTATCCTCTCAGAGAATCTCTATGTGGGTTTCTGGGTGCATCATTGAGTGCTGCAGGTTAGCATACATTCATCTTCGTGGTCATGTCACAGCTCACTCCATGAGAGCCCAGGCCATCTCTACAGCATCTCTCCAGGAAGTCCCAACACAAGACATATGCAGGGTGGCCACCTGGAGCTCCGTCCACACGTTTGCTGGACATGACACGTTAGTTCAGGCTTCTGCTGCAGATGCAGCAGTAGGATCTGCAGAACTGCAAGCATCTTTGCTGCCGGCTTCCTCACACCCATCTCCAGTCTGAGCACTGCTTGTCAGTTGCTCACGTGTGGCACACTTAGGGACCAGCACTCGAAGAAGAAATTAAGGTTACTTACTGTGAATGGAGATTCTTCGAGATGTGTGGTCCCTATCTATTCCACTACCCGGCCATCTGTTCCTTCTGCTTTTGATCTTGTTGGATTCGCAGTAAGCAGAGGAACTGGAGAGGTGTTGGCCCACAATGTGTCTTATTCCCTTAGTCGGGAATACAAGGAGACCTGTCAACTTGGATTCACCAAGGGCAAGTCATGCCTGACCAACCTGATTACCTTCTATGATGAGATAACTGGCTCTGTGGATATGGGGAAAGCAGTGGACTTGATATATCTTGACTTTAGCAAAGCTTTTGATACGGTCTCCCACAGTATTCTTGCCAGCAAGTTAAAGAAGTATGGATTGGATGAATGGACTATAAGGTGGATAGAAAGCTGGCTAGATTGTCGGGCTCGACGGGTAATGATCAACGGCTCGATGTTTAGTTGGCAGCCAGTATCAAGCAGAGTGGCCCAGGGGTCGGTCCTGGGGCTGGTTTTGTTCATCATCTTCATTAATGATCTGAATGATGGGATGGATTGCACCCTCAGCAAGTTCGTGGATGACACTAAGCTGGGGGGAGAGGTAGATATGCTGGAGGATAGGGATAGGGTCCTGAGTGACCTAGATAAATTGAAGGATTGGGCTAAAAGAAATCTGATGAGGTTCAACAAGGACAAGTGCAGAGTCTTGCACTTAGGATGGAAGAATCCCATGCACTGCTACAGGCTAGGGACCGACTGGCTAAGCAGCAGTTCTGCATTTTTCTGGGGATTACAGTGGACGAGAAGCTGGATATGAGTCAACAGTGTGCCCTTGTTGCCAAGAAGGCTAACGGCATTTTGGGCTGTATAAGTAGGGGCATTGCCAGCAGATCGAGGGACGTGATCATTCCCCTCTATTCGACATTGGTGAGGCCTCATCTGGAGTACTGTGTCCAGTTTTGGGCCCCCCACTACAGAAGGGATGTGGACAAATTGGAGGGCAATGAAAATGATTAGGGGGCTGGGGCACATTATTTATGAGGAGAGGCTGAGGGAACTGGGCTTATTTAATCTGCAAAAGAGAAGAATGAGGGGAGATTTGATAGCAGCCTTCAACTACCTGAAGGGGGGTTCCAAAGAAGATGGAGTTAGGCTGTTCTCAGTGGTGGCAGATGACAGAACAAGGAGCAATGGTCTCAAGTTGCAGTGGGGGAGGTCTAGGTTGGATATTAGGAAAAAAACTATTTCAGTAGGAGGATGGGAGGGAGTACTTGTGGCACCTTAGGGAGGTGGTGGAATCTCCATTCTTAGCGGTTTTTACAGCCTGGCTTGACAAAGCCCTGGCTGGGATGATTTAGTTGGGGATTGGTCCTGCTTTGAGCAGGGGGTTGGACTAGATGACCTCCTGAGGTCCCTTCCAACCCTGATATTCTATGATTCTATGATTCTACTGCATGTGCACAGGCCAACAGACACAGCTTGTTAGAATTTCTGACTCAGGTGCATGGCGTGCACGGTACCCATGTGTGGAATACACAATGGGACTGCACATCTCAAAGACCTTCTGGTAAGTAATATCCTTTTTTTCCACCCAGGAGGTGCATGTTCTGTCTATGTACTATACCCGCTGTATTTGTCTCAATCTCAGATGATAGAGAAGTGATATATCCCTGTTATCTGTGTTTTTTGTCTCTTTCACCTAGTAATAAGTTTGAACTAGATTATTTTTGTTAGATGTATTTAACACTAATTAATGATAATTAACACATAGCAGTTGACACTTCCTAAGCACTACACAAATGTTAACCAATTACCCTTTTAGTTAGTGTAAATTAATGTGTTGCTTTATATTCTGTTTGCATCTTTTGTTGACCAAGAACTAGTTTAGTTACTTTCTGATCTTTGGTCAAATTAGTCATTAAGAAGCTAACAGGGAAAAAAGTGTTATTACCCACTATTCCTTACTCCACCTCCAGTCTTTTTTTCATTTTCCTCTAGCAATTTCTCTTTTTCAGTATTCCTCCAGACTAATGTCTTTTCTGGCACTAAATTCTGGAAGCAGCTGTGCTTGGGCAGACCAATACAAGGTTTGGGCCCAGTTTTTCTCCCCTAGATATATGGTGCCAAGACTTCCTTGTTAATTATAGGTGTGTTAATAAATCTTTCCTTTTTACCATGAAAGGAAACATTGTCTAGTGGTTAGAGCAGGGATCTGCAAACCAAGACTCCAGATTCTGTTCCTAGCTTTGACACTTGGACTTGGATAAATCACTTGAAGTTTTGTGTATCACATCTAGCAGTAAAATGTAAATAATAATACTTTGCTATCTTCATTAGTGTCAAGGAGTCAGTGCACTCCAACAGATAGGCCACTGGGCTGTGAATATGGGACCTTTGTTGTTGTCCTGGCTTTGCTGTTGAATTGCTGTGTGATCTTCTTCAAGTCACTTCACTGGTGTGTGCCTCAATTTCCCCATGTGTAAAGTGGAGAAAAGGCACATCCACCTTTCTAAAAGTGCACTGGGCTCTATGGATGGAAAGGTGCAATAACACAATTGCTAACAATTATGAGTGGTGCGTGTTAACTATACCTTGCACACAACTAACGAAGAAGTAATTGCCCGAATTTACAGCATAACCAGCGTAACACCTGATTAATATGTCAATGGGATCAAACAAAGTACACTTGAGTTTGCAGGACGTGTGGGTTGGATGAGCAGAGGAAGATTGCCAGAGTGAATTTTGCCGGGACAGGTGCCACATACCGAGGGTGCCCGTGGCGAGTGGTGGCTGACAGGACAGAATGCCGTACGGCATGCTTCTCAAGGCTATAAAGCATGGAGGGAGATTGCTGGCCAATGACTCCCGTGTGTTGTGTTTCCTGTTCATTGTGATGTGACTTCACGGTGCTTTGCTCTATGAGAAAATAATAATAACTATTATCATTAATGTGTTTATGAAGTCTTTTGCGATCCTTGGATGAAAGGCATTGTGTGCAGCAGCCTTTCAAAGCTTGCAGGGAAATTAACCAGCTAGGCACAAACTCTACTTTCCAACCCTTTACCATGATGGTAATGGGAAGGGGGGAAAAGAACTAGTGATATTTTGCTGTCCCTTTGTCAAGCAGGAGGGTAGAATTTTGCAAGGCTGACATAAGTGCAAAGAATTATGTTTTCAAATGAGACACAGTAGCACTCTCCACCAGTCTGTTAGATCCTCTCTAACTGCATTTTCCAGTCCTGCAGCAATGGTAAATATGATAGAGCATGTCAGAACTGTACTCTGCTGAGTTGCCCTGCAGAGATTTTAACACCATGCTGCGGCCCAACCATCAGATAGTATTGGTAAATCCACCTGTCAGAAGTTGATACATGTAGAATAACATTGATTAGAAGGAAATTCGGACGGAGAACCAGTCCTGTGAAAAGGATTCCATCTGCTTAAATTCCTTCATTGGAGGTGATGGCTTCCAAATTGGAATAACAAGGCGAGTCTTTTTTTTAATAAGGATTATTCTCTTTCTATTTAACTATTTTTATCTCTGCACTTCCCCCCCATAGGCATTTTACCTAAGGAAAATATACTGCCTGCTGCATGAGCTTGAACTGTAATTGAAAGTTAAGCTTTGGACACAGTAGGAGTTGTGCTGATTAATCAGTCCCTAGCATCTTTCAGTGCTTTCTGATTATCACAGAGAGAAGTCCTAAAATAAGTCCATAGAAAATCAGAAATCAATTCCTGGGCCTTTGCAGTCTTTTTGCAGATAATTCATATTTTAATAAACTCGGTTTGAAGTTTGACTCTTCGGGGGATTTTATCAGGAGGAAAAAAAATGGGCTTATTTCTTGCGCCACTGAAGAAAGCTGGGGGCAGATTATCCATCCGATAACTTCAGGATCGGCTCTATGAGCTAGGCCACTTTTGACACAATATTAGGCAAACGAGGGAAATTTGGTCTAAATGAAATTACTATAAGGTGGGTGCACAACTGGTTGAAAGACTGTACTCAAAGAGTAGCTATCAGTGATTCGCTGACAGACTGGGAGGGCATATCTAGTGGGGTCCCCCAGGGGTAGATCTGGTGTACTATTAAATATTTTCATTAATCACTTGGATAATGGAGTGCAGAATATGCTGATAATATTTGAAGATGACCTGAAGCTGGGAGGGGTGACATGCAACAAAAATGATAAAAGGTTTAGAAAACCTGACCTGTGATGAGAGGTTAAAAAAATAACCGGGCATGCTTAGTCTTGAGAAAAGAAGACTGAAGGGGGACTCGATAACCGTCTTCAAATATGTGAAGGGCTGGTATAAAGACGACGGTGATCAATTGTTTTCCATGTCCACTGAAGGTAGGATAAGAAATAATGGGCTTAATCTGCAGCTGGGGAGATTTAGGTTAGCTATTAGGAAAATCTTTTAACTAGAAGGATAGCAAAGAATTGGAATAGGTTTCCAAGGAAAGTTGTGGAATTCCCATCCTTGTAGTTTTTTAAAAACTTTGCCTGTCAAGGATGGTCTAGGTATACTTCCTTCTGCCTCAGTGAAGAGGGATGGACTAGATGACCTGTCAAGGTTCCTGTCTAGCTCTACATTTCTATGATTTAGAAAGGAAAGGATGTTTGTGTGACCATGGCACCAAATTGGCCCTCAGGAGGCAGGGGTTCAGTTCCTGGACTCTGCTACAGACTGCCCATGTGTCCTTGGGCAAGTCACTTAATCTCCCTGTGCCACAATTCCCCATCTGTAAAATGTGGGTGACAATGCATTCTTTCTCCTCAGCCTGTCTTGTCTATTCAAGTCTCTGCTCCATATGAGGTAGCTGAGATGTCGGAGACCAGTTGCAAGTCTTTCATATGAGGCAGATCAACGAATTCAACTTGAGTCTCACATAGCACTAACCAGCTGGCCAATCTGGGATTGGTTTCTTTCCTGTATATTTTAGCAAAAAAAATCAAACCTCAAAAATGGAATTAATCTTTTCCGGCCACCCCAGGAGGCAGTAGGCCCTGATCCGATGCCCACTGATGCTTTACAAGGAAAATAAATAAATAAAAACACATGGAAGTAGGAAATAGTTTGAATGCCTTCAGAGCAGTTCTCCTCCGCAGCCCCTTCCCAGGTGGTGGTGGTGGTGGTGGTTTCTGTGAAGACCTTGATATATCCAGAAGAAACTGAGATGCATTTTGTTCTCCAATTAGGTATGTAAAGTAGCACCACAGAGTTAACTTACAATAAAGAACAAGGGGCCTACTGATCTCTCTTTATACAGGCAAAATGCCTCTTCATTTGTGCAGGATTGGGTAGCATTTCATAGATTCATAGCTTTCAAAGCCAGCAGGGACATTTGTCATCATCTAGTCCAGGGGTCGGCAACCTTTCAGAAGTGGTGTGCCGAGTCTTCATTTATTCACCCTAATTTAAGGTTTTGCATGCCAGTAATACATTTTAACATTTTTAGAAAGTCTCTTTCTATAAGTCTCTATAATATATAACTAAACTATTGTTGTATATAAAGTAAATAAGGTTTTTAAAATGTTTAAGAAGCTTCATTTAAAATTAAATTAAAATGCAGAGACCCCAGACCGGTGGCCGGGACCCGGGCAGTGTGAGTGCCACTGAAAATCAGCTCGCGTTCCGCCTTTGGCACGCGTGCCATAGGTTGCCTACCCCTGATCTAGTCTGACCTCCTGCATAACACATGCCATAAAACTTCCCCAAAATAATTCCTAGAGCAGATCTTTTAGAAGAACATCCAGTTTGGAATACTGAATTTATGTACAACCAGTCAAATGGCTGGATATAATCAACAGCCCTGACTGAAATTCCGAAGGGAGGACGTCCCATACAGTTCAGGAGTGCCTGCAACAACGGGCCATTCTCTTCAGAGATCTTAATATCATAAACACACAGACAAGTCTTGTCCATTCTCTTTGGACATGAAAGACCTCATGGTATTTTTTGTAAGAGCAGGGCTTTGTGCCTGTGTTAACTTCCAAATTTACTCTCTCCGTCTTTGTTGTGTGACAGCTGATTTCTGCTCCCCCACCTTAGAGCTCGCTTGCATATCAATAATATTGCATGCATTTGTTTGTAATGGACTTCGGGAACTTTCAGGATGAGAGGTGCTTATATGCATGTCCATCTATCTTACAGTCTTCTATTAGTACCCATGACTATAGTATCCGATCACCTCTATAGAAAATACACCTCTACCCTGATATAACGCGACCTGATATAACATGAATTCGGATATAATGCAGTAAAGCAGTGCTCCGGGGGGGGCAGGGCTGCGCACTCCGGCGGATCAAAGCAAGTTCAATATAACACAGTTTCACCTATAATGTGGTAAGATATTTTGGCTCCCAAGGACAGCGTTATATTGGGGTAGAGGTGTAGTAATGATAGAAGTAGAGACTGCTGTTTGAAAAGCAAGGAAGAAAAAACTGATGGGTACCAACGTTTTCAAGTGTACACATGTGGCTCTATCTAGTGATGTATCTTTATCTGCAAAAAGAAGAACAGGAGTACTTGTGGCACCTTAAACTAACAAATTTATTAGAGCATAAGCTTTCGTGGACTACAGCCCACTTCTTCGGTAGTCCACGAAAGCTTATGCTCTAATAAATTTGTTAGTCTCTAAGGTGCCACAAGTACTCCTGTTCTTCTTTTTGCGGATACAGACTAACACGGCTGCTACTCTGAAACCTATCTTTATCTGCTATATTAAGAGTCACTCCAGTGTTCGCCTTAGATTTGAATTAGAGTTCAGTCATCAGAACACATCTGCTTTGTTCAGTAGCCTTGCATACAGCCAGTAGCTGAACTGCTCATGAGGTGACCCCTTCTCATTCAAAGAGAGGTAACCTCAAGTAGCAAGTAAAATTCACAGTTTCTGAATAACTTTTTTTCTTTTTTGCACTTGGGTCTGCCAATAATGAATAATAGTTTATGCCTGTATCGTCCTTCGCTTCTGCAGCTGAACGGCAAGAGACTTCCCAGCTGACTTCCCCACTCACCAGGATTTTGGGTATTTCTAGATTGGGGCGTGTGTCTCTCTGTCTCTTGACATTTTTACTATCTGCAGTCATCTCTGAGACTATCATGCTGTTCATTCAGTGAACACCAAGGGAAGGGTGGCGGAGGTGGGGGATGCATTTTATTATGAATACTGCAAGTGCCACATCTGAAATATGCTGTTTTCATCAGCCCAAGAGATACGTTTCTAAACCTGAGCCACACGCACTACGTGCCGGTGTGATGTGACACTCTGCACTGTCAAGTTGACCCAGTCAATGTGTATTAATTAGAGCACTTACAGTATATCTAGTAACTTGAGGGTCTGAATAACCCACTTTTAAAACTGATTCTGGGATGGATGTAGTTCACTGCTATCTCATAAAAGGCCAGTTACATAGAGGATTGTGTGAGACTGCCTCGGCTGAGTGACTAAATAGTAAAACGTTCTCCAGAAGTGCTAGCTTCTTTGGGAAACCTCTGGGTTTAACGAACAGCGTAGGATTCCAAGTAATGCAACATTAAAATGCTTACGCTAGTAAAAAAACTATTTAAAACCTTTTTTATTTGTGAATCTATAAATCTTCCAGCAGTTTAGGCTGAGGGCTGCAGACCATGGGAGACTGAAGAAGACCTATGGGATTCCCAAACCAGATATAACTGGGGTAATTGCATTTTAGGCTCCTGCACACCACTTTTCCACCATGCTTTAAACTTTATCTGGTGTTTTAGGCTTCTCTGGATTTCAAGTTCATTGGACTTTTAGATTTATTTTTAGGGAGACCATAAACAGTGTCAGCTGAGTCAGAAATTTCTAGTTATCTGGTCAAATGTATTACCAGTGAAGAAGTGGCTTTAATTGTCACAACTTTTAGTTTGAAACCTGTCACTTCCCTAGAGCAACAGGTTCAGCTCTCAGCAGCATTAACTCGTCTTTTCATGCTTCTGATACAGATACATGCAGTGTTTAACTGGAGCTGCAGTGACCAGAGTGCTGACTCAGCTGTTGTTGCGCAGCACTGTATCACAGGGGGTTAATCCTGCAGCCCTTATTCACATGAGTGGCCTCGAATGGACTCCGAGTGAGTAAGGTGCTGTAGGGTGAGGCTGTTGTTTTCTATACAAGCTGTATCCCAGACTGCCGTGCAGTTACATTACCCTCAGAGTTGAAAAATAAAGAGTAGGAGTTTCTGTTGATTGTTGTGAAAGAAAGGAGAAGAGAGATGTTTTCAGATGAGATTTGAACAGGGATTATGTGGAGATGAATACGGTGTAAGAACCTAGCAGGAACAGAACCACAAGGTCATAGAGCAAGGAAGGCTCTTCCAGAATGCACTGAGCTGCAGACAGAAGTCTCTTGTGCCCAAAGGGGAGAGAGTGTGTGGATGGATAGAAGAGAAGCCAGTGCTAGTTGCACTGCGAGAATGGGGGAGAAAGAGAGAGGCACCATGTTGGTCCTGCAGGCGCTTAGCAAGTCTGTGAAGGCTTTTAAAGGCATGAAGAACAATTTTGACCTGGATACTGAAATGAAGTAGTGGGAGAGTATGTAGTTGATGTGATTGTTCTTCTTTACATTCTGTACGTGCCTGGGGAAGCCTGCCTGGAGAAAGTGTGAAGTGAAGATGGCATTGATGATGACTTCCGCAGAGGCAAAGTAAGACACAAAGAGTGACAGATGAAAAGTAATAATGTAGCAGAGAAATGCCAAGGGCCAAATTCCCTGCTGGCATTACTGAAGACAGTGTGGCTACATCAACTGGGAATTTTGGCCCTAAATAGAAAAATGAAATAATAGTAATTGCACATCCAAAGAGATGTGCTGGAAATTCACTTAGGTCAGATGATACAACAGTCCCTCCTTTAAAAAAATAGAACCCAGTTGTGATCTTTTCTTTTGGGGGGGGGCGACTTTGTATTTGAAAGCAGCAGCTTACAAAAGCAAAGGGGGAGAGAGTGAGTGAGCTGAGGAAAGTTAAATCTATAAAGGCCCAAATGCATTGGGAATCCAAGCACTGTGTTACTGAGGAATTCATGTGTGAAGTTTGCAAATGTATGGGGTTATTTTGACATACTGTATGAGGAACTTAAGTTTTTCGACACTTTTCTGTTAGAAAAAGCATATAAAACTCATCTGGTGGGAATTCACTCCATTTCCTGGTGGTTTTTTTTTTTCCTGTTTCCTATTTCATAGTTAGTGATGGTAATTACAGACCCCGTTTGTACCGTGTGGATTCTCCCTGTGCCTAAGAGCTTTCTTGGCATGTGCGAGTCTCCTTGTAGAAGGTTTTTAAATAACTGGCCCTCGGTAGGCACTGTCGCACCACTCTTGATTAGACAGAAGGAGCCTCCCCTCTCGTCCCGTTTTTGTACAATGTAGTAACTGCTTTTCTCGCACATTTGTCCCCACAAGGGACCCGTAAACCATGATTTAGATGTTCATTATAATATCTCCCAGTAGCACTGCTATAGTGAAGGGGCCTGTTAAAAGTCATAACAAGCTTGCTCCGTTCTAGGACTTGCAGCCAAGTGCTTACCCTTTGAATGATATAAAGAAAAGATGTAAATAAAATAATAGTCAAAACAAAGGGTAACTATTTTTAAGCAAAAAGAGTGTTTTGTTTTTAAATAGGAAAACAATGACATACAATCTTCCTAGAACAAAAGAAGTGAGCAACAGTGAAGTCTCTGTTAGGTCATCTGCACCATCTCCTGATCAGTGGAAGATTTTTCTTACAGTGTAACCTCCACTGCTTTTGGCTGGTGCAGTTTTAATTGATAGGGGAGTTGACCAGTTCCTTAGCAGAGCTGTTCCACACATTTAGGAAATTCTTCTTGATAATCAGCCTAAATGTTCCTTAGTCATGTAATGTAATCCCCCTTAGTACAGCTACAGTATATCATCTTGCTCTTAGACAATTTCTCTTCCACATTGGTGTTTACACCTCTCAGGTCTTGATTCAGCAAAGTACTGAAGCACGTGCTTAATTTTAAGCAGGTGAGTAATCCCATCCTTGTTGAGCAAAGCACTTAACTATGTGCTTAATTTACGTCACTGAGTTCAATGGGATTTAAACACATGCTTAAAGTTATGCTTGTGCTTAAGGGCTTTGCTGAATCAGGGCCTCATAAGAATATAAGAACAGCCCTACTGGGTCAGACCCGTGGTCCATCTAGCCCAGTATCCTGTCTTCCAACACTGACCAATGCCAGGTGCTTCCAAGGGAATGAACAGAACAGGTAATCATCAAGCGATCCATCCCCTGTCACCCATTCCTAGCTTCTGGCAAACAGAGGCTAGGGACACCATCCCTGCCCATCCTGGTTAATATCCATTGATGGACGTATCCACCATGAATTTATCTAGTTGTTTTTTGAACCCTGTTATAGTCTTGGCCTTCACAACATCCTCTGGCAAGGAGTTCCACAGGTTGACTGTGTGTTGTGTGAAAAAATACTTCTTTTGTTTGTTTTAAAGCTACTGTCTATTAATTTCATTTGGTGACCCCTAGTTCTTGTGTTATGAGAAGGAGTAAATAACACTTCCTTATTTACTTTCTCCCACCCCGGTCATGATTTTATAGCGCTCTATCATATCCCCCCTCAGTCGTCTCTTTTCTAAGCTTCAGGTATTTGATGACCCATATATAAGTAAGGATAAATGTGATGGAAACAAAGTATTCCTTTCATATGCTGTGTATTCTACATGCTTTACACACAAATATAGGTGAAATCTTGGCTCCTCTGAAGTCAGTGGGTATTTTGTCATTGATTTCACTGGGTCCAGGATTTCACCCATGGAGTCGATGGGCCTGACACCATTTTTGGAGTAAATCAGGATTAGTGCCAATGTGAAAAGGGAAATAGCTTTATTTAAGTCAAATATGTTATACTAGTTTACAAGAGATCAGAACTGGGCCCAGAGTTCCTCCCACTACCAACAATATGATAGATTCTAGCATCTAAATGACAGGAAAACCCAGAATGTGGTTCCAACAGAGTCACAGTGGCAGACCCACAGATGGGTCCTCCCATTTCCTCCCTGGTTCTAGATTCACCTTTTCACTGCCAATCACTGGCCTGCTTCATCCAGTTGCCTCTCTCTGGCTCTAGCTCCATTCCACTGGACCACTGATGTTGAAAGTGAGCTAACAGTAAAATGCCATCTTTGAACCACCACATTGTGCCTTGGTATTGTAGGTTATCAGAACACGTGTATAGGATGCAGTACAGGAGCACAGATGTTAGAGCTATAAATTATGTATTATACCTAGTCCAGTTCCCTGTGAGTACAAGGCACAGAGCAGATATTAAACTGATAGTACATACAATCTTGGCCAAGAGGATATAGTTGTGTTGCAGTGATTAGACACAACTGGCTGAAATAAACATGGCGCGTCAGGCTTTAAATGTATTTTTATGGATTTTGTTGTTAACAGTAGTGTTTGGAGTTTAAATAGTTGTCATCTGCCCCTAGCCAAACTTTCCCTTAGTGCTAGTGCTGAAGGTTTTCCCTTAGTGCCAATCCTTTGATTTTTGATTGACTTTTGCCCCTTCTAAATAATAATTAAATATTTCCATTCACTCTTTTAATCTTGCGATAAATACCAAACTGAGTGTAAGCCACAGTATGTTTTGATTTAAGAGGTAAGTGTTTACTGCAGGGGCGGGCAAACTTTTTTGGCCTGAGGGCTGCATCAGGTTTCGTAAATTGTATGGAGGGCCGGTTAGGGGAGGGGGTCGTGGTCCAGCCCCCACCTCTTGTCTGCCCCCCCCTCCCCCGGGACTCCTGCCCCATCCACGCACCCCCACTCCCTGTCCCCTGACTACCCTGGACCCCCGCCACCCCATCCAACCCCTCCTCTCATTCCTGATGCCCCCCCGGGACTCCTGCCCCATCCAACCACCCCTTTTCCCTGTCCCCTGACTGCCCCCTGGTACCCCTGCCCCTGACTGCCCCCTGCCACCCCATCCAACCTCCCCTCCTTCCTGACTACCCCCCGGGACCCCAGCCCCAATTCAACCCCCTGTTTCCCCCCTGACCACCACCTCGAACTCCCCTCCCCTCGGTCCAGCCTCTCCTTACCACGCTGCCTGGAGCGCTGGTGGCGCTACCGCCGTGCCAGCCGGCTGGAGCCGGGCCACGCCACTGCCGCCGCCGCACAGCACAGAGCACCGGGTCAGGCCGGGCTCTGCAGCTGCGCTGCCCCAGGAGCTCACAGCCCCGCCGTCCAGAGCATTGCGCCTGTGGCGGAGCGAGCTAGCTGAGGCAGCGGGGGAGGGGGGATAGCAGGGGAGGGGCTGGGGGCTAGCCTCCCGGGCCAGGAGCTTGGGGGCCAGGTAGGACGGTCCCGCGGCCCTGATGTGGGCCGCAGGCCGTAGTTTGCCCACCTCTGGTTTACTGTTAAACTCAATATGGCAAGCCTTGGAAATGAGAGGTATTTATTTGTCCTTCCTTTACTCTAAAAAAAAATAGAGGGAAATGAATGGTCATTATTACCCATTATTAGCCTGCTATACCGAGGTTCATCTTCAATTCCTATTATATATAGTGTGAGTTGTGATGCTCAGCTCCAGAGTACATCAGGCCATAATTGTGTAAGCCTGTCTTCAATATTTGGTTTCTTTTGAGCACAATAAACCAGTCTGGAAACATAGAGACATATTTTACTGCTATTGCAACAATATGCATTGATTTTTTTTTTCCTGCAAATAACGTTGCAGGTAATTTTATTACAGTGAAAAGCTGATCTACTTCAATAATTAAGTATTTTGACAAAATATTTTTCATGTTTATTTCTCGTACCAGTTTCTTCTGTGTGTGTGCATATGCCCCCTTGTCCTTGTGCATATATATTCTATTTGGCATAGTGACAGGAGCAAAATCCACTCTTACGTAGCTATGAAGCAGTGGTACCATCTCCTATTTGCAACTTCTCAACTTCACTCGGTACCATGACAACATTTCAAATAAGGAAGCAAAGAGGAGCATTTGCCTCCGCAGACATCTTTGTCTGGGCTCCTTCTAAAACTCACACTTCATTCTTCCACTCCCCAGCACTCGAGTGGCTTGCTTTCCTGCTCTTTTTCTCTCCTAGTCAGTCTCTCTAACCTAAAATATTCCATAAAGACCCTCTTAAAATATAGACCCTCTTAAAGTATGGGGGGAGGGATAGCTCAGTGGTTTGAGCATTGGCCTGCTAAACCCAGGGTTGTGAGTTCAATCCTTGAGGGGGCCACTTGGGGGGTCTGGGGCAAAAATCAGTACTTGGTCCTGCTAGTGAAGGCAGGGGGCTGGACTCAATGACCTTTTAAGGTCCCTTCCAGTTGTAGGAGATGGGATATCTCCATTTATATTTTTTTTATATATTTATAGACCCATATTTTCAAATGTGACTAGTAATATGGGTGCCTCCATTTTTTTAGGTGTCCCAAACTAGCAGGGGGAGTAATGATTATTTTAAAAGGGAACCGTCATGAGGATGTTCAGAAGTAAAGTTTCAGTTTGCAGTGCAGATCTATTATTTACGACGAGGTCGGGATTTATAGAACAGACCTGACGGAGGACTAGGGGGAGGACTATTACCTAGATGCCAACAAAATATACATTATTTCATTTTTATTTATGTATTAGTAAGCTGAGAGCTGGTGACATGTGTCAAACTGACAGCCTGGACTCTGAACTAGAATGTCCACAGAGCAAGTACATCAGGAAGCTTCTACTAGCAGGGCAGTGTGCCGGAAGCTTATTTTCAGAGCTTAAATGCTCCATGCTTTCTGGAAATGAGGCTCCTGTAAGGTGTTTAGAAGTAGGTTGCACTAAAAATGAGGCACCCAAAATTGCTAGTCACTTTTGAAAATCTCAGCCACGTTCACATTTGAAACATACTAATGCTAAGAACAAATGGTTAGTTTTTTAAAAGTATTTATTTATTTATTTATTTTATTGCTGTGCCTACCAGCAGTTCTTTTAGTAGTTGCAGTTATAAATGAGAGGTATAAGGCATGGTTTGGGACACCGATAATTGATACTTTTCTTTTATCGGTAGTTGTTATAAGTGGGTTCCCGGTAGTCCATTAGCTACCCTTTCTTTTGCATATTGTAAGACTGAATAAAAAGCTTAAACTAAAAAATCCAACCCTCCCCTGTCTAATGGGGTGAACTCAGGTCTCCTCTCTTTTATACTCTCTTTCAGATCATTCCAATCTGATCACCACACAAACGCTGTTATTTTAATGTTGAAGACTCAGACAAAAGTGCCATGGATGTGAAAGAGAGAAAACCATACCGATCTCTGACCAGGCGCCGTGACACCGAGCGACGCTACACTAGCTCCTCGGCAGAGAGTGAAGACAGCAAAATACCCCAAAAGTCCTACAGCTCCAGCGAGACGCTGAAGGCTTACGATCAAGACTCCAGGCTGACCTACAGCAATCGGGTCAAAGACATGGTGCACCAGGAGGCTGATGAATTCTGCCGAACGGGTAAGTACATTTCATCGGGTGCTGCTGTAAGCAGTGTGAGTTAATCAACTCTATGCTGAGGTCCAGAGGTAGGTGAGGGAATAACTCAAAGCTATAAAGGGTTCTGAGGCACTCACAGAGGAATGTCTTTAAGACATTGCACAGAGCAATGAGAGAAAACACTAGAGGAAGATCAACATGGCTTTGTTGGAAGGAAAGCCTCTGCCTGAGGTATGCATAGGTAATGACATCCCTGGACAGTGTGGTGGCAGTGACTGAACCTGGGACCTCTTGAGCATGAGCATCTATTCCCTGAACTGAAAGACCAAGTTCAGTAGCATGGAAGCAGTAGCATAAACATCTTTACATGCTCTAGCCATTAGAGGGAGACAAAGAGCCATACTGTTTGAGCGTGGATTGCACATAGATACTACACCATCAACAGTGAGCCCAGACAGTCTTAGGTTGGAAGAAACAAGGTTTCCTGTCAATCCAGGAAAGTGTGAAATGGGCAGCTAAAGTGAAATGGAACATGCAGTAGTGCAAATGATGAACAGAAAGATTGACATAGGCTGTCCATGACTTCTACTATATACCCCTGACTAAAACTAGGGGGTGGGGGATGGCAGATGGGGAGGGTGGCCTGGAAGGTGCCATGGGTGCTGGGAAGGGGGTCGCATGCTCGGGGGTGGGGGAAGTGCAGGTGCTGTGGGGGGCAGGAGGGCTGGGACAGGCTCCCTACCTGGCTCCTGGGAAGCAGGGACCCCAGCTCCTTGCTCCACATGCTGCCTCCACTCTGCCCTAAGCCCCGGTTCTGCAGCTCCCATTGGCTGGGAACCACGGCCAGTGGGTGCTGTGGGAGCAGTGCCTGTGGGCAGAGGCAGGACGTGGAGCTAGGAGCTGCGGGAGGGGAGTTCCTGTCGCCCTTCTGGGGAGCCCCCCTCCCCAGGTAAGCACCGCCCCACACCCCAACTCTGAGCCCTGAGCCCCCACACACCCAAACTCCTGCTGCTGTAGGGTGCGGGGGCCCAAGACTTCCCCAGCAGCGGCTGGTGTGCCTGGCCCAGGGGCTGCCCAAGCTGCTCAGATGGCTCCTGGCCCAGGTGCACCGGCTGCTGCAGAAGTCATGGAGGTCATGGAAAGTCATGGAATCCGTGACTTCCATGGCCTCTATGACAAACATGGAGCCTTACTTATAGGGCCAGATTCTCAAAGGTGGATGCACACAACTGCACACATCTAATTTGTGTGTGAAACTATCACAATATTGCATGCAAATCTGATATTTTATGCATGTGCCCGTAGTCATGCTCTTTGTTCTTCAGAGAAATTGCAAGGGGCAATAACTAACTTAATCATACTGAGCAATTATATAATCTTCCAACCCAGGATCTCAAAACAATTCTCTATCTCTAAATACCTATGAAATTACAGGCAAAAGAAAGACCTGTTAGGTTATCAAATCTGTTCTACAGGTAGATATAGCTACACTGAGTCAAAATGATGTTAAATGACCTGCATAAGGTTACAGAGGCAGGAATAGAACCCAGGAGTTCAGACTCCTTATTGCCTTCTCTAACCATTAGAGCACACTGCACCTACAGATTTTGTCATTCTTCTTCAAGTGCTTGCTCATATTCATTCCATGTTAGGTGTGCACCGTTGCTGGAGAGTTTTCCCTCAGTGGCATCCATCGGGCTGGCTCTAGCACCCTTTGGTGCCACACACTTATGCATCAGTATAAGGGATCCTGCCGACCCTGCACCCTCCCAGTTCCTTCTTACCGCCTGTGATGGTTGCTGGAGCAACAACTCTTGCTTCGGCAAGGCGTTTTTCAGTGGTTTCTTCTCTGTATTCCAGTTTATTAGTCTTAGTTTAATTGTAATGTAAATATTGTAAATAATACTGCTCTACAGCCAAAATGCTTCTGAAATAAATGTAGTCAAACTTTACTAATTCTGAGTCACTGAGAACGAAAATGATGCTTAAAATTGTTGATTGGCTCTAGTTTTCAAGATATGCTATTGGGTCAATATATACGACCCTTGACTTGGTAATGGCGGAGGATAAGTGAGTTATAAAGGGAATGGATCTCAATTTAAACCAGAAATGACTAAATAAATCTTTGACTGGATCGATGAATAAATCTATGACTGGGTTTGGACAGTACTTGCTTTTTAGGCAAAACAATGAATGATGCAATCTGAAGCTGGTATTGCGTCATACATTATATGAATTGCATCATGTTATTCCTAGAAGTCATGGATGATGCAATCATAACGAAGCTTACACCACTCTGCTGAACAAATTGCCCTATATCAGCTCTAGAAATCATACAGTGTCGTGCTGTCTTATTTGTCAGTGTTTGATTTTGCGAAGGGACACATTTCTGTTTAGCCAAAGTGAGCAGAGATGCCTCGTACTTGTGTGAACAGTGCAGATAACTTCTGCTATGTTTGTGGTGAAGTGACTTTTGCATCACAAAAGCGCAGTACAACCACTATGGTTAAGAAAGCCTATCACCTTTATTTTGGCTGCAAAATTGGAGATCAGGACAAGAGGTGGGCCCCACACATATGCTGCAACACTTGTGCAACAAATCTTTGCCAGTGGTTGAACAGGAAAAGGAAATCTATGCCTTTTGCAGTGCCAATGATTTGGAGAAAGCCAACAGATCATACCAGCAATTGTTACTTCTGCATGGTGCCTCCAGTTGGGAAAGGTGTGTCAAAGAAGAAAAAGTGGACTGTGCATTATCCAAACATTCCATCAGCTATACGCCCAGTACCCCACGGAGAAGGACTGCCGGTTCCTGATGCACCAGAATCATTCTCACTTGAGTCAGACAAGGAAGAGGAAAAGGATGAAACTTCTGGTCCTGAACCATCAATGTTACAGGACCCACATTTTCTCCCATCCTCCTCCTCTGAACCACACCTCATAACACAAGGTGAACTGAATGACCTTGTCAGGGATTTGGAACTACCCAAGAGTAAGGCAGAGCTGTTGGGCTCCAGCCTACAGCAGTGGAATCTCCTGGCAGGTGATGTTAGGGTTTCCATGTTCCATGACCGTCAAAAGGATCTTGTCCCATTCTTCTTCATGGAAGGTGATCTTGTAGCCTGCAACAACATCGATGGTGTGATGGCAGCCCTCAACATCGTTCACGATCCAGATGAGTGGAGACTGTTCATTGATTCATCGAAGACGAGTCTTAAAGCTGTTTTACTGCATAATGGCAATGTTTTGCCATCAATTCCAGTTGGTCATGAAGTCCATATGAAGGAAACCTATGACAACATGAAACAACTTTTGAGGTGCATAAACTATGACCAACATCAGTGGCAGCTTTGTGGCGATTTGAAGGTTGTTGCTCTCTTGCTTGGTCTGCAGACTGGATACACAAAGTACTGCTGTTTTCTCTGTGAATGGGATAGTCGTGCAAGAGATTCCCACTACATCAAGAAAGACTGGCCACTCCGACAGTCATTGGAGCCTGGGAGGAAAAGTGTTCAGCATCCACCACTTGTTGAATCAAGGAAGATTTTGTTACCACCCTTACACATCAAGCTGGGTCTGATGAAGAACTTTGTCAAGGCCATTGACAAAACACAAGCAGCTTTCAAGTACCTCCGTGGAAAATTTCCAAGGTTAAGTGAAGCTAAGATAAAGGAAGGTGTCTTTGTTGGTCCTCAGATTCGTGAACTTCTTCGAGATGATGCATTTGACCATGCACTGCGTGGCAAGGAAAAGACGGCATGGAAGGCCTTCCAGTTAGTGGCAATAAATTTTCTCGGAAACAACAAGGAAGACAACTACAGGTTGTTGGTGGAAAACCTCCTCAAGGCATACAAAAGCCTTGGTTGCAACATGTGACTAAAGATACATTTTTTTGCACTCTCATCTAGATTTTTTTCCACC
Source organism: Chrysemys picta bellii (assembly GCF_011386835.1). Lineage (NCBI taxonomy): Eukaryota > Metazoa > Chordata > Testudines > Emydidae > Chrysemys > Chrysemys picta. Next base: position 337,403,318 of record NC_088791.1, read on the forward strand.
TAACTGCGGAACAGTTAGCGACAAGCACGGCGAGCGATTTCACCAGGACATTGCAACAATGGAGAAACGCTATCAGGGCAAATGGAGCCCATCAATGCTTGCAGACTATTGCTGGACAGTGACAAGAGATGCTCCATTTAATGAATACAAGAGACAAGCCAAGAAGCGCCGAGTAGACACTGAATAGGACTAAACTATGTACATAATAGTTTTTTGCCTTTTGTTTCATAATACATTTTATTTATATAACCCTTTTGCTGATTTTAATGTGTTACATAAACAGGGACAGATGAAATATTATCCTGTAAAGCAACCATAAACACATGAAAAGACCTAGGTTTACAATTTATGATTAAAACTCTACTATCTGCACAATATACGTAGACATAAAATGTAAAAACTTAAATATCTTAGAAACAGTAGCCAATCCGTTGTTTTAATTGTCATATTTGAATTCAGCACATCAAAATACATAATAAATAGCACATTTTATCTCTGAAGCAGACGACTTCTCAAAAATTGTAGACCAGTGTAATACTAGTATAGATAGTTAGAACCCCTCCTTTATCATTGAGGGGCTCCCTTTGCCAGGCATGCACCCCCCCCCCAGCTCCCGGGCTTCAAACCTTATGCCTCCTGTGGCACTGCAGTTGTCTGAAGTGTCTGGGAGCGTTGTCAGCTTTGTCAGGACTTTAAGCCTCATACAAAGAGAGAGAGGCTAGACTCAGGGTTATCCTAATGGAAGATGCTCTTAGACCGGATTCAAAACCAAGCCACCCAGATTCAGCACCGAGCACTTTGACCTCAGTTCAAAGCGCTCTTCCGACACTGCGCGTATCCCGGCACCATTCTCAATCTCCGGTACCAAGAAGAAACATAAGAAGAGAGCGCTCACTGGTGCTGAAGAAAGGCAAGCAAGGGGAAAGCAGTAGAGTGCAACCCGTGTCAGCCCACTCCTCCACCCCCAGTCTCAAGTGGCACCATTAACTTCGCCCAGAATGCTGAGTCCAGTGCAGGACCCCCTGCTGATGCCAGAAAGTCATTGTGGCACCAGTGAAATCGTGATGCCTTCAACCCTGGAAGCCTTTGCGGTGGCCAGGGACTTATTATTGCTCCCAATACCGCCAACTCCGATGGGACAACTGTCGGCTCCAACGAGCACGAGCAGGAGAGAGCATGGTGCTCCGAGTTCCGTCCCCAAAATGGGACATTCAATACCTTCCAGGGGCAAGCCACCCTGTTTTCTTCTATGAGATTGGCCCCAGTCCAGCACCGCTCACTGGACCCTTGACAATAATCGGTGAAAGTGAGGGTACCACTCCCCTGTGGTCACCTCAGGAGGATTCTTTGTCTGAATCCAAGGTGGAGCCTTACACCCATCCAAAGAAGCACAACCAGTACCCGTCTTACGTGCCACCGAACCATGGTACGGGTCCTCCCACCAGTACCTGGTGGACAGTGACCTATGCAATGGCCACTGTGGAACCCATTCTCCCGGTACTGGGCTCATCTTCTCACCAGTCATACTTGGTTGCTTCTGAGAGGAGGGCCCCTGCACTGCTCTGCTCGGCACTGGACTTTGACTCCGGTACCAAACCTGGTACCAATACACAGGATGTGGACCCCGTGGAGGTAGTTGAGGCTGAAGAAGAGGAAGAAGCCCCTTTTCTCCAGTAGAGGCCTCTCTCTCTCCTGGCCTCCATCGTCCCCTCCCTGGATCCAGAGGACTGGTACACTGCCCTCCACTTGAAGGATGCTTACTTTCACATTTCTATCTTCCTTGGCCACAGAAGATTCTTCAGGTTCATAGTAAACCAGACTCATTACCAATTCACCATTCTCCCTTTAGGCCTGTCTGCAGCCCCCAGGTTTTTACAAAATGCATGGGTGTGGTAGCGACCTTTATCAGAAGGCAAAGCGTTCAAGTCTACCCATACCTCAACAACTGGCTGATCAAGAGTCACTCAGAGGCCCAAGTAACAGGACAGCATCAGAACAGCATCAGATCCAAGCCACCTTCCAAGCCCTGAGCCTGTTGATAAACGAACAAAAGTCAACTCTCATTCACTACAGAGAATAGAGTTTATCGGGGCAGTGCTCAATATGACCCAGGTCAGAGTCTTCCTTCCAGAGGCTTGATTCCAGACAATGTCTGACCTGATATCCAAGGTCATGGCCCACCCAATCACAACAGCCCGGGTTTGCCTCAAGTCCTGGGATACATGGCCGTGTGCACTTACATGGTCCGGAATTCAAGGCTGCACCTCAGGCCTCTGCAGGCCTTAGCTTCAGTGTACTCACCGAAAAGACACCATTTGGATTCAATACTTGCTGTTCCAGCCCCAATCCTCGCCTCCCTCGACTGGTGGAAGGACCCCCAGTCGGCAGTGGTGGGCATTCCCTTTGTCACCCCCCAGCAGTCAGTGTCCCTAGTGTTGGATGCTTCACACTTAGGTTGGGGAGTCCATCTTGATTGCCTCAGAACACAGGGCCTATGGTCCCAGGAAGAGCTCTCCTTGCATATAAACGTCAAGGAGCTCAGAGCGGTCCACTTAGCTTGCCAAGTATTTCTTCCCCAATTCACAGGCAAGGTAGTGCAAGTACTGACGGACAACGCAGCAGCCATGTTCTACATCAACAAGCAGGGAGGAGTGTGCTCCTCTGCCCTGTGTCACGAGGCCATCTGTCTAGAGGACTTCTGCATGAAGCATCCACCTTGAGGCTCCTCATCTTCTGGGAGCCCAGAACACCCTGGCAGATCACCTCAGCAGATCTTTCTTCTCTAACCATGAGTGCTCCTTTTGCCCAGAGGTCACCAGGTTCATCTTCTGAAGGTAGGGCTCTCCTGTTTGCACCAAGCAGAACAGGAAATGCCATCAGTTTTGCTCACTGCTTGGGCACAAGCTAGGCTCCCTTTCAGATGTCGTCCTGCTTCCATGGACAGTACTCCTATTTCGTGCATTACCTCCAGTTCCTGCGGTACACAAGGTCCTTCTAAAAATCAAATGGGACAAGCCAAGAGTTATTCTTATAGCCCTGGCGTGGCCATATCAACACTGGTTTGTCATGCTGCTAGATTTATCAGTAGCACCCTCGCTACCGCTCCTACACTGCCTGGACCTGATCTCACAAGATCGCGGCCATTTACTCCACCCAAACCTCAGCTCCCTTCACCTGACCGCCTGGATGTTATATGACTGAACCCAGAGGAGCAAGCCTGTTTAGAGCAAGTTCAATAGGTCTTGCTGAGTAGTAAGAAACCGTCCATTAGGGCTATCTGCCTCGCCAAGTGGAAGCTTTCTCAATATGGTCATCCCAACAAGGCCTTTCTCGGACTTGGTCTTCCCTTCAGTCTATTCTGGATTACTTGCTCCACGTAAAACAACAAGGTCTGGCCCTCACATCTATCAAGGTGCATCAAGGTGCATCTAGCTGCAATTTCGGCCTTCCACCCACCATGAGATGACAATCCACTTTGTTAAGGGGTTAGAGAAACTTTACCCTCGGGTTCGCGAACCGATTCCCCCGTGGGGTTTGAACTTGGTCCTATCAAAATTCACAGGCTCTCCCTTTGAGCCACTGGCATTGTGTCTTCTTTTTCTCCTGCAAGGTTGCATTCCTGATAGCGATTACCTCAGCCAGAAAGGTCCCTGAAATCAGGGCACTTACGTCAGAACCATTGTACATGGTGTTCTTCAAGGATAAGATTAAACTGTGCCCCCCTCTGCCCTTCCTGCCAAAGGTGGTCTTCCACTTCCATGGCAACCAAGCCACTTTCCTGCCAGTCTTCTTCACGAAGCCACACCAGAATTCAGAAGAGCAGCAACTTCACTCATCGGATGTTAGGCATGCCCTCGCCTTCTACATTGAGGGGACTAAACCGTTTCACGGATCCACATAACTCTTTGTGGCAATAGCAGAGAGGATGAAAGCCCTACTGGATAACCTCCTGTATTCATGCATGCTACGAGCAGGCGAATGTTCAACCACCTGCCAACTTGAGCACTCATTCGACAAGAGCTCAGGCCTCTTCAGCAGCATTTCTGGCCCAGGTCGTCAGTGCATATCTTCACATCCCACTATGCCATTACCCAGCAGACTCCAGATGACACCAGGTTCGGGCGAGCAGTGTTGCAGCACGCATGTCCATGAACTCTGAGTCCACCTCCTTGGTTAGTGCTTGTGAATCACCTAATGTGGAATGGACATGACCAAGCAGTCAAAGAAGAAAAAACAGTTACTGACCTTCCGTAACTGTTATTCTTCGATATGTCCATTCCACGACCCACCCTCCTACCCCTCTGTCAGAGTTAGCCTGCAAGAAGGAACTGAGAGGGTGCAGGGCCGGCAGTGCCCCTTATAGTGGCACATAAGCACGTGACACCAGAGGGCACTAGAGTTGGCCCGATGGATACCATCGAGGGGAAAATCTCCGGCAGTGGTGCACACAGCACATACACACCTAAAGTGGCATAGACATGAACAACACATCTCGAAGAACAACAGTTATGGAAGGTCAATAACCATTTTTTAAAAATATTTTTTTTCTTTTTCTCTGTGCTTGAATTTTCCTATCTCCTTAGCTCTGTGATTGGCCTACCTAATTATAAAAATTAGCCCATAGATTTTATGGCCGGATTTTCAGTTGGTTAAATCTGTGTAACTCTGTTGACTTTGGTGGGGCTTCACTGATTTACACTAGCTGAAGACCTGGCTCTATTAGCTTGTGATATTTTTGCTTGATACAAATAAGGCAAAATGATTTTTTTCTAGAGCTGGACAAGGGGGCAGAGAGGAGGGAAACATTTCAAATTGACCAAATAAATTCAGTAAATAAACAAGTCAGCATTTGAATGGTTTTACCCAGAGTGAGTGTGCCAAGAAAGCAAACCGCGCAAGTCAGCATAGCAAAAAATAGACCAGACCTGAATAAAAAAGTTTTAGATATTTATTATCTTCCTTTTATTGACTTGAGTTCTCCCAGCTTAAAAGGCTACACTGAGCATAGAATATGAAAATCGATGTGTCTCTTGCTGTTTATTGCGAATAAATTTGATTTTCAGTTAATTGTAGCAGTCGTTTTTCATAATTTATGAGTCGCTGTTGCTGGAGAGCATCAATCAAGCTGCACATTGATGCATTTGAGGTTGTTGAGTGTGGATTGTTCCAGGAGGGAGGGGGACTTTGTGATCATTGATCGGTGGACTAAAATCTGCAATGTGGGGACAAAAACAAAAGGCTCATCTGTCTGGTGAACCGTAGAGTGTAGGCCTAATCCTTACTGTGGGGTCTGGACCACAGGCAGAATTGGTGGGGTGGAGAGGGGAGATGCGGTTATATCTGTTTTATCAGTCAGTTCAAGTTCACTTGCTGCTGAGGCTGTGGAACAGGAGTACATGTTCTCCGGTATGATAGCACAGCAGTGGTATCTGGATTAATTTATCACAGGCTTGCTCTGTGCTCTCTGAGCTGGCTCCCAAGGCTTGGTGGAGCAGATGAGCCACGAGTATCCCTGCCTGTCAACTCTGTCAGAAAGCTTAATCTGTTTTAGTTAATTACATAGGTGTGAAGTTCACGAACGGTTTATGGACTCTGAGCATTCCAGACCCGAGTGCCTCAACCAGCTAAACCACGGTTATTTTCTTCTCGCGCTGAAACGTTTTTTCTCGGCTTTTATTTGGAGCTGGTGTCAAGTTTGTTGGTCTATCGCTCTATCTCCTTCTGTGCACCCTCCTCCCTTCCCTCTTTCCACTGGGAGCTCCATAGCTAACTGAATTAAGCAGATGTTTCCCTATTAGAAGAAAAAACAAAATGCCAGCTGCCTGTGGTTAGTGGATCATTCACTGTGCAGAGGTTATTGCAGGAGAGAATACCTGCTAGAAGAGGGCTTTTGCTGGGCCAGCTAAGCGGTAACCCACAAAACCCAGAGTACAGCTTAGAACAGCGCTGTTAGTTGGGTTGGCCAGTTTGTATAACATCAACAGATGGAAACTTGAGGGAAATCGCAAGCTTTCACATGGCTTTAGAGTAGGGATGGGAGCAAAACTCAGCCCTGGATCCAAAGTCAAGGTCCAGAGCGGAACTTGGTATCTCTCTAATGAGCAGAACCGAATGCACCTGAACATAATGTTTCACAGTCCAGCCCAAGACACAGCTGTCTCTAGGTTAATGTGTTCAAATTCAAATCATTGTAGAAACCAGTAGGAGCTGAGAACTCCCATCTGAACAGGGATCTGCATCCTGAGTTTACATATGGGGTTTTAGCCCCTTTTGATAATAAAAAATAATAAGACAGGTTTTTCTGCGCCAATAAATTTTGGTGGCTGTAATAATTAGAACCATCTTAGATTTATTCCAGAACTTCTGATAGTGCTTTTCTAGTTTAGTGTACAAACTATGTCCAGTGAGAGTTTGAAGTCATCAAAGGTACGTTACGCTGCAAAAAACCCAAACAAACCAGGCAACGAGTCACAAAGCCTGGGTCAACTGACTTGGGCTCGCGGGACTTGCACTACAGGGCTAAAAAGAGCAGTGTAGATGTTTCCATTTGGACTCTGAAACCTGGTTAAGGGGGAATGTCTCAAAACCTGGGCTTCAGCCTAAGCAGGGAAGGCTATGCTATTTTTAGCTCTGTAGCGTGAGCCCCACGAGCCAAGTCAGACAATCTGAGCTGTGAGACTCACTGCTGCAGGGTTGTTGGGGCTTTTTTCGCAGTGTAGTCGCTGTGATGCTGGCAGATCAGGTGCCAGCTCATGCCAGAGCCACAAGCCAATTTTCTTCTGTATTAGTATAGATCAAAGTGATTGTCAAATGTATGCGAATGTATGTGGTCTTTAAGCTTCATGAAAACTAGTAGGAAGTTACTTGCATTGTTTTCAATTGTCTGTATCCCGTTATAATGTAGTAGCAAACATTTACATTGTGTGTACCCCTGTAACTAAATAACCCATCCAACGAAAAAGAAGCCTGGTGGAGTGCAAATGAAGAATTTTAACAGAAAAGTGCTAATTTCAAAGCAAGTGATCATTGTGTGTGATGATCGGAGGTCATTAAAATGCATTCCTCACTCCATCATCAAAAGAAAAGCCCACATGGGTAGTGACACTGTTAGCTTGTTTTCTGTGAGAAGTGTGGATTTAAGGAAAGGTCCTGCATTTCTGGACTGTTTGGACTCTTACAAAGAAGTGTACCAGAAGCAAAGCAGTGATCCCCAGAGACAATCTGGGTACCCTGAAAAGATGTTTTGGAAAACTGGCTGTTTATTACATCACTGCCACCATTTGGAATTACAAACATTGACTCACCTGTGCATGTGTTTTACCTGCTTTAACCTCTCAATAACTCACATTCTTTTTTCATAGCTAATAAACCTTTAGTTAGTACATTATAGAATTGGTTGCCAGTTTTGTCTTTGGCGTAAGATACAGAGTACCAATTGATCGGGGGTAAGTGGCTGGTGTCTTGGGACTGGGAGCAACCTGATGTGTTGTGATTTTTTTGTTTAAGTGACCATTATCACAGCATTCAGTTTGTCTGGGTGGCAAGATAGGCTGGAGTGTCTAAGGGGACTGTCTGTGACTCCATGGTAAGACTGATATAATGATCCAAGAGTTCACATTTGTCACCGGCTTGGTGAAATCTAATTATAGAACACACCACGAGCGTCGGGTGTTTGCCCTGTTTTCTGACAGTCTGCCATGAGGTAGACACTCACAGTTGTGAGCCGCTCCAGAGAGCATGACACACGTATCCCAAGAGTTCGGCTAAGCAGAAAGATCAGGACTGGCCTCTACAAGAATCGCTTTGCCTACAACTGAAATTCAGCCATCTCTAAGGTGAAACATGGTAACTGTTTAACAGTGCATAGCAACAAGATGTGAGAACTGCCATATCCAAGTGAAAGTACAAGGGAGGTTAGTTAGGAAGAATATAATTACCCAAGTTGGAGTTTGGCCAAGACACCGCGTCTAATGCCCCCTACTGGTCCAAAACATTCCTTGAATCCATCAGATTGTGGCATACTGTAGAGCAAAGGCAGGGGTGCATTATTTCAGGTAAATGCACAGTGCAGATAAAGCCATTCACGGGATGCCAAAGTCTTTTAAAGTCTTTGAATGCTGAAAAAAGAGAATGTAAATTAATAAAAAAATGTGGATTAGAATGGAGCCAGTAATTGCTCCACTAATTGCTCTCCCCAGTTTTTCAGGAAAAGTTTCTGAACAGAGTGCTAATAACTGAATCCCCATTCACACTGCCTGGGACTGATTATGAAGCTCTGCAGGTAACTAGACATGAACTCAGGAGTCATTTTCGGGTTATATTTTTAGCCAGCAAAACAATTGCATCTATTTGCAGCCCAATAACTTCTGCTGTGATTATGTCAGAGTGAATAAGCTAAGCTGGGCTGAGAGTAGTTAGCATTTGGAGCTGAGACCTCCGAAGGAAACCTAGGTCCCACAAGATGTGGTTTCGGTGATTCAAGAGGTGGCACACTCACCTCTGAGTCAGCACTGAATCAGTGCTCCAGGACTATTTGACAGTGCTGGATATCAGTGGATATGGAAAATAAAATCCTAACCATTGCTGATCAGTAAACATCCCATGTTACTTCCCCCGAGAGCAGGTGTGTTCTGGTCAAAATCTGTTTGGAGTGATTATATTCTGTCTGTCTTAACCGCCCCCGTTTCTTCCCTTTACTTTTAAACTGGATAAATTTGGTCGAGGCGCTATTGTCTATTACTTAAAGGAGGGGACAAAGAGGCAAGAATTTTATCACTATGTCGTCTTCGGAAAGTCATCTAACCTGTCTGTTGTTATCCATATCTATAAAATGGGATAATAATACTCAGCTACCTCTCAATGGGTTAACTTAACTGATATTTGTAAAGTACATTGTAAGGCGCTGTATAAATGCTGGGTAGGATTTTTGTGTAGTTCTTCTGTGTGCTGCTAAGCAGCTGCTGTTCTTTGTGTTTAGTTACTTCGCTCATTTGCTGGTTCGCTCACTGAGGATGAGGTTTCCTGATGCATGAGAATGTGAACACTACTTATTTATACCTTGGCAATACTTTGCACTACTGCGGTGAACATTGTTCCCATTTTGCAGATGGGAAAAACGAGGCACAGACAGGTTAAGTAACTTGTCTGATGTCACACTGGAAGGCTGTGATACAGCCAGGAAGCAAACCATATCTTCCAATTCCCAGTCCTGTGCTTTAACCACAAGACCATTAACATTATCCAGCTCTTCTTGAGGAAAGGTGGACTAGTTGCCATTTATTTTTAAAAGTAAATGACAAAACCAGCTATTTATGAGTGCGTTAGTAAAGATTCCAAGAAACCAAAGATGAAAGAAATCTGTTACAAGAAATGCCAGAACCACGATAGTCCTCAGAGGAAAGAATATGAAAAGTAGCTGGTGTGTTTGTTATAAATATTCATAGTAAATTACAGGCAAGATGGTGGAGACATGTTTTGTTCACTAGGACTGAAAATTCACTGTTCATTATACCACGGTGTACAGAGTCATATGTTAGGACTAATAACAGGTGTCTCATCGCTTGTTGAGTGACACTGCTCATAGTTAATATCTTCTTAGTGTTTTACATTCTCATAGTGCTGTTCAAATGCCTCACAGAATCCTCACAATATCTGAAGCGGGAGGCAAGGCATATCATCACCATTCTTCAAATGGTAAAGCTGGTGAAGAAGAGTTAAGGCCCTCATTTTCAAAAGTGGCCACTTTGGGTGCCTTAATTGCTGGCTGGCTGACTTGAGACACCTAGGGCTTGGTTTTCATTGGGAGTTGCAGGTGCTCACCAACTCTGACAATCAAGACTTAAGTGCCTCAGCTCAGGCATCCAACATTAGAAGCAAGTTTTGAACATTGGGGCCTAAGTTGCTTGCCAAAGGCCATGCAGCAAGTCACTGTCAGGTAAGGGATTAGAATTCAGGAGTTGCTGTCTCCTGCTCTTGTGCTGAGAGCACTTGACTATAGAAGCATAGAAAAGTAGGGCTGGAAGGGACCTCAGTAGCTCATCTAGTCTAGACCCCTGCACTGAGACAGGACTAAGTATTATCTAGACAATCCCGGACGGGTTTGTCTAACCTGTCCTTACAAACCTATACCACCTGCTTATCCGCTAATCATTCATATGCTGGACAGAAGAAATATTCCAGTTTGATTAAAATCACAATTCCATGTTCTCTCCTAGGAGCCAACTTCTCTTTGCGAGAGCTGGGCCTTGATGACGCCATGCCCACACACGGGACTTTATACAGGACTGATATAGGGCTGCCTCACTGCGGCTACTCCATCAGCGCTGGCTCAGACGCTGACACCGAGGCAGATGCCGTCATGTCGCCGGAGCACCCGGTGAGGCTCTGGGGACGTAATACTAAGTCAGGCCGCAGCTCCTGTCTCTCGAGCCGAGCCAACTCCAACCTCACGCTCACCGATACGGAACACGAAAACACTGAAACTGGTAAGTGACAACTCCAGATAGGCCTTCACAAATGCCTCTCTTCATAGTCCAATTTTAATCTGCCTTGATTTTTGATCTGACTAGGAGAAGGGAGGAAAATGCTCTTAATCGTCCCAGGGTGTGGCCTTCTGCACTGCCGTACAAAATATTAATTAATGAATTGCTAGAGGGGCTCCTACTTATTCATCACAAACTGGAGATCAATAAGTGGCCGTGTAATACCCCATCAGCTCTTCATAGGAGCATTTCAGACAAAAAGCATTGAAATCTCCCCTCCCTCCATGCTTATCTCTTGTGCAGATTTTTGGGCCGATAGTTTTCCTCCCTTCCTGTCTGGTTCCTTGACAGTAGCTGCGTGGTTTATGTAAATAGGCTGGCTGCTCTCTGATGGAAGCGATTGTGAAATATTTTTAGAGACCTTTCCTTTGTGGGAACTCAAAGCTGAAGGTCATGAATTTTTTTTTATTTTTGTAGCCGTCTCTCCCCAGCTGCAGAGACTCCTGCGGGCTTGGCTGGTGCAGGAGCTTTTTGGTCAGCAGTTCTGCGAGTCCATGTGGGAAGGAGAGAGAATTTTTATACAATTGTGGTTTGACCCTAGTGTTCACACAGCCCTGTGCCTTTGCACCTTTAATTTAATTGCTGCGTCTTAATATAGCTGCAGTCTGCTAGCCCCTCTGGAACTTGGGCTCAGCAAAGAAGGCTGACATGAAGTGACTGCATTGTTTGTTCTCTTTATGCTTCTTGATACGAGTATTGTAGTGACAAATTATGATGATTTTTACTTGGGAAGCCATGACAGGGTAAGGCGTACGCCACCCACATGATTTTCTGTTTAATTCCAACAAAATTACAGCTGAGGCCTGTTAAGGTTTTGTTAAGTGATAATGATATATGTTAGACAAGGCTCAAAGATAACAACCCTCTGTTAATGGGATTTAGGAATGGTTTGATATGTTTTTTCATTATCTTTACAGTACTTTTTTACTCCTTAAGTGCTGCATCCTCAGCAGGGTCACACCCATTATGGCAGGCGAGCTTTTTCAATGGAGTAGCAAAATCAGCAGTTTTAGTTCCCGCCTTGGGCTATGTTGTCTAGTGTTTTACTAAGTGACCTGTGGAACTGTTGGGTGACTTATGGGATCTTGACTTGGGCACCCTGTTAGGTCTTTATTAATTAACAAACAAAACAAAACCCTTACATCCCTATTCCATTCTCTTGTAGTCTGGTCCTTTTACTGCGTCCCTCCCCGTGGTATCTGAGCAGTTGCGATCCTGTCCTTCAGCTTTCTCTTTTACTCATGCCCACTAAGAAAAGCAAACCACGGAGGTTTAGGCTTTTTCACAGGAAAACATTAGCCTCCTAGAGTGTTTTTCAGCAAAACATCTTTAAAAAATGGAACCAGGCTTCCATAATGTGGTCTCTGTTGGGGCAAATGCAACTTTGCACATCAAAATCACTTGCATGTGAAATTGTTACACGTTAGCACTGGTGTCCGAAATTGATAGGCTATACAGTCACATATGTCTAAATACATATCTACCAGATCACTCTCATTACCATGCTATCTGCAGGCCTAAAATGAACACAACTGAGTTATGTGCATGTACATTCTGTCGCTTGTTTGTTCAAATAAAAGTTTGTCACATTTTTACAAGCAAATGGCTTGTATCTCTAATGCTGCAGTTGCAGAGATGGAAGCCTGCTTGAGGCCATTTTAAAAGTTTGGTCTAGAAAATATGAAGGTTGTTGGTTTTTCTTCTTTGGCAACGAGGCTTCTATATCCTAAACTATCAAACAGGCTATTTTGAGAAACCCCAGATTTATGGGAGAAATGTTTCAGAGGACATGAGATGTGTACAGCAACATAATGCAATGACTCAGTCTACAGGATACCTTTATTAGTCAATATTAATGGTTGACAGTATTGATAAAAGCCATAGCCTTTAGCTGTACTCAATATGGAGCTTTATGAAGCTGCCATGAATAGCAGGTTTTATGGGGTTCATTAAAACCAGTTTTTCCATTGCAGGCTAATGTCAGCAATTTTTATGTTCATTAATTATCCAAAATAAATAAGCAATATTGGCATCTAATGTCTGTAAATCCCAAGCCTTCTGGGCAGGTTTATTGTTAGGCCATAATTGTGGTTTTGCAAAATCAAATATTTGATTCTTCACATTCAGAAGCAGGTTTGCACAAGTGCCAATGGCCTTGAGGAGAAGGCTTACTTTGGTTAGTAACTACTGTACCACCAGAATCCATCCTCTTGGCCTGGGGAAGACAGCTGCAATGGTGTTGGTTATGTGACATGTGTATAATTGTCTACATATGGGGGGGATAGCTCAATGGTTTGAGCATTGGCCTGCTAAACCCAGGGTTCTGAGTTCAATCCTTGAGGGGGCCATTTGGGGATTTAGTTAGGGATTGGTCCTGCTTTGAGCAGGGGGTTGGACTAGGTGACCTCCTGAGGTCCCTTTTAACCCTGATATTCTATGATACACAAAACCACCCATGCAGGCAGCAGGCATGGAAAACCATGAGATGCAGTGACTCAGCTGGTCCCAGTCTTTTCAAGCAGGTGAGTGCATTTGCTAGACTAAGTGCTTATCTTCACTGCAAAAGTAACTCAAGTTATAACTCGGCTGTTGCCTCGACCTTGAGACCCATCCACAGACAAAACTCTTAGCTCAAGTGGTGGTTCTTTTAACTCAGATTGGCTGGCCCATCAGGGGTATAGGCTATCGCTTGAGTTAGAGCCACTTGCTAATTGATAACACGATCGGTTTGTGCTGTTAACCCAGTCATCAGTGCAGCTCCAGTGTTATTTTACAGTGTGGCTGCTCTCACTGGAGAGGAATTAACTAGCGTGTAAAGAACTTGAGTTAACTCTGCTGTGAAGACCTAGTCTAAAGCTTTGGCTTTACAAGACAGTAACTTCTTTATCCCTGTCTCCTGCAGCATCTCCCTAGCTTAGTGATGTACCAGCCTTTCCACTGCTGTCTGCCTCAATTCCATAGGATGTCCTATAACTCTGTTGGTTTGAATCCAGGAGTTTGGCATCCTGTCAAAGATTAGGGTTTTGAGCAGTTCGAGCTCCCCTGCAGGTTAGAACACTCACAATGTAGGTGTGGGCAGTGTTGGCGTACCACGGGTCACCCCAGAGGCTCGATCTTGAGTTCATCATTCAGGTCAGTACGAGAGCTGTGGTGGAGTCTTTGGCCCTGATCCAACAAAGCACTAATACAGTTTATTGTGAATGTTAAACATGTGACTAGTCCCAATCCTGGATCGGGGCATGTGAGATGAAGGGACACTATTTTGCTGGGTAGCAATGGAAAAAGCTTGAAGTATCTGTACGGATTCCCTTCCCCCTAGGTGGAAACCACTTCTTACTGTTTTCTGAGTATTCTGAGCAGGGTTACACTACAACTGGCTGATAACATTTAAAAAGAGGTCTATGTGAAAGGGGAGTTCCATACTATTTTAAACGCAACAGACATTTTTTTCAGCATCTGGCTGTTGCAAAGCAGTCCAGGTAAATAAGAATGGTTTTGTTTTGTTTGTTTTTACTATTAGGATTTAGTTTTGGCTCTATGTTATTCTGTAGCAAGGTACACACGTGGTTAAACATGAGAGAGAGAGAAAGCGAGAGAGAGAGAGAGCGCTCTTCTTCATTAGCCGTACTAGTCAGCAGTGATTAATGTCATACATGTGCAGAGTGGAGCTGATGTTTCTCTCTGTGATCATCTCCTCTGGGGAACAGTGTGGGCGCAGCATCAGGAGGCCAGAAGGCGCTCACAGACAGGATGAGTAACATCAGATGACTCAGAATGGTTCAACATCGCCCGATACTGTACAGAACCAACTGCTCAATTATGATATATTCTACAAAGGAATTATTATGTGCTGGGGAAGAGGTACAGTGTAATTATCTTGTCCGTCTGACTTGGAGATGGGCACAAATAAAAATCTTAGATTCAGTCACCTTTGAACTTGAGAGGATTTCAGATCCAGATCCATAATTTGTGTCCTGGACCCATGGCTATATAATTGTGCTTTATTGCAGGTGGCACTTGAAAAATTGAAAAACCCATGCATGAAACCAATGTGATTTTTTTTTCCTCTTTAAAAAACTGCATGTGAATTATTTGTTCACCACAGGGGCCAGAATAACACCATTGGAGCTCAGAGTCCTAAATGTAACCATGGAATGGATACAGTATGATCAGTGTAGTGCCGCATTCCTCTTACACCGCCCCTTTAGAGTGCCAGTTCTGTTCAGGAAGGGTAGTTGAATCTCAACATCCATTTAGCTTTTGGTTCCACTAGTGAAATTGCTGATTAGTGCCAAATGTGGTGATGGTGGCTATAGTGATATGGACACATACTCTTTGGTGACAAGATTAAGAACACTGATTCATTCCTTGCAGACATTCCAACACCTTTTAGATAGAAATTAATTTCCTTTCAGTCACTACTCTACTGGGTTGCATTTAAATGAACTTTGCGAAGCTCTCATGAAGATTGGCCAGGCAAGGAGCAATTCTGCTCTCCCAGCCTTACTTGGATGATGGTGAAAAAATGAATGACATTTTGCTTTCCCATCAAAACAGATGGCTCACTCTGCCTGAATATGCGAATAGAATTTTGCAAAACTGAATTTTACTGGAAATTGGGAGGTAAAAAGTTTAGATAGCCCCATTATCAGTTCCTTGAGCCATCCAGTGCCCTAACCTGTACTCGTTTAATTAATCCAAGAGATTGCTTGGCAAAGGAGGAATCAATATAGTTTTTGCTAGTGAGAAAGGCTGACAAATGCAGGGGAAAATGTCACTGACAAAAAGTTAAAGATAAGCCTTTGAGCTGAAAGAAAATAATAAAATTGTGTATGACTCCTTGGTATTTAAATAAGACTCATAACTACATCTTTTATTTAGTCATTAGGGGTCTGTTCCAATGTCCACCGTAGTCAGTGAGAAGACTCCTGTTGACTTCAATGGGCTTTGAACCAGGTCTAGATAATTTGGAGATATCAAAAGTGTTTGGGGCAACAGCCAGAATATCAGCTTGGAGAAAATTCCAGTATCTTTAGTTAAATATGCTGCGCAACCTTATTTACCACCCCCAGGTTTCCTGTATATGTTTCTGTTCCTTTATGAGATCAGAAAGTTGTCATGACGATCAAACCACACACATCAAAATCTCATCTGCTTTTTGCAAATATTTTCTCTTTCGAGCTACATTACAACAGCTAAGGCAATCTATGTCAAATTGTGCTTATTTTTGTGGGTTTTTCTCATTCCTTGCAGTGGTCTGTTATCCATCCATCTGATGTAGTCCATAAATACCAGCAGTGGCTATATCCTTGATCGACACCTTTTAAATCATTCTGAATCTCAGAGGGGGGATAATTTTTTTTCAGATTTTTTTGTATGCGTCCATTTCCTTGTTTCCTAAATCATGTTGACTCAGTTCACTGGCCCAAAATACAATTCAATACATTAGTATAATTAGCAGCACCAGAATTACTGTGTAATCTTAGCATTACAAATTATTCCTTAATACCCTTGTTGATTATCAGTGGTGACTTTTCTTTTTATTACCAAGTTTTGCTGACTAATTTCCTTTTAGGCCTCATACTCTGTTGTTAATATATTACTCAGATTGCAGCCACATCATCTTTTTTTCAGAATTAAATAATGCATTCGAAAGTACTCTCAGTAAATGAGTGCATGCCTCAGATATGTTTACTCTCATTTTCAAATGGCGTAGGCAAAAATGTGATACTCAGAGTAGGGAGATTTCAAAAAGATCTAAAAAAATCTTTCTTCAAAACAAAAATACCCTATAGGTTCTTATACTTTCCCTATACCATTTGAGTAGATAGAGACAAGAATAAATCAGAATTATGTAGGAAAGATTAAAGGCTTGCTGGCTTTCATTCATCCCTTGGTTCACCTAGCAATGACGTTATATTAACAAGATATCTCAGCTCGAAATTAAAACTGGCCAAAAGCCAGATACAAGATAAATTGCATAGGATAGCAGGGAACATAGGAGAGTTGGAAAAACAAATAGCCTGATCCAAGACTCATTGCAATCACTAGGAGTCACTGACTTTAGTGAGATTTGGACCAAGTACAAAGGATCCTTCTCCTACAAACTCTGATACTAGCCCAGACAATTAAGATTTCAAGAGCAGTAAGCAATTCTAATAGTCTATTGGGACTACCTAGATATTGCAGTCTATAATACCCCCTTTGTGGATGAAGCTGTTCTCAATCATGGAAGCCCAGATGATGACCATGAATGGGGGAGATACCTCCATTCTCTCAATCCTTTAGGCTGCTGATACTCTGATGAAGTGCACTCTGTCTTGAAGTATCAGAGGGGTAGCCGTGTTAGTCTGAATCTGTAAAAAGCAACAGAGGGTCCTGTGGCACCTTTAAGACTAACAGAAGTATTGGGAGCATAAGCTTTTGTGGGTGAGAACCTCACTTCTTCAGATGCAAGTAATGGAAATCTCCAGAGGCAGGTATAAATCATACTGATTAAGAAGTGAGGTTCTTACCCACGAAAGCTTATGCTCCCAATACTTCTGTTAGTCTTAAAGGTGCCACAGGACCCTCTGTTGCTTCTGTCTTGAAGGAGACTTTAACTACATAAGCCTCCCAAATGCCATCTTATCCACTGGAAAATGGTTCCTTTAAAGGCTGTCACACCCTCTCGGTTATTTTTGATCCAACTTTGTAGTTGCTGAAGTCATATAAGATAAATCCCTCATACGCCCTTTGTGTCACTCTCATGTTTTTTTCCCCTTCCCCTTTCTTAGTATTAGGGTCTAGGCACAAGATCGGAGGAGAGTAGATACCTCTTGAAAGATATAAATGTGTGAAATGGTCTTAGTCTAATGATATGGAATAGTCTTTAACACAGCTTTATCTCGGTAGGATACTAAATTGGTTGGATCAGAGATAGCAGAGCTATAACTAGAGCTGGTTGGGAATTTTGTGGCAAAATTTTTCATCAGAAAAAAGACTATTTGTTGAAACTGAATCTTTTTTCAGGAAAGGGTTGGCTTGGTAAATTTCTCAACTCAAAAAAAATCAAAAGGTTTTGAAAAGGGATTTCAGCATTTTCAAAAGAAATGTTCTGTTTTTCCATTTTGAAACAATTGTTCATTTTGGAATTTAAGCAAATTATTTTAAAAATGGTCAAAATTGAAACAAAAACATTTTGAAATGATCTAAATGAAACATTTTGATTGACCTAAGCTGCTTTTTTTTCAGAAATTTGCTTCATGAAAATTTTCATGATTTAATGCAATAATAGGATTTTGACATTTTTGTCCCCGATTCAGAATGAGAATTTTTTTTTTTTAAATCTGAAAACTGTTCCTGGGACAAGAAAACCATTTCCTACTTAATTATTATCTCCCTTTACATTCAACCAAAAAGCTGTCGACTAAGTAGAAAAACAACATTTAAAATCAGGAAACATTTGGATCTCTCTCTCTCTCTCTCTCTTTTTCCATTGCTGAATTAAGGACTAGGAGGCCAAAGCCCATTGAGGTCAATTTCACTGGGCTTTGAATATTTTAATTACATTCAGATCAGAAGAAGCCAAAGAGTCTTGCAGTTGTAGTATCTGATCAACTAGTCTCCAGAAAAAAACAACTCTGAATGTGTCCCAATGGGAAAATTGTCCCAAACTAGTACCTGTATATTGCTTATTGCTTCATTCTCTGCCTTTAAGGAACTAAGCCAACATGCCGTAAGGATAAGCTGCATGACAGGATAGTTTGTTGGTTTCACGTTATTTATTACTATTATTATTACTCTGAAACCAGTAAAAAAAAAAAAAATCCTCCAAACTGAGTAATAGATCATGGATGCTGACATAGGTGGACTTGTAGAAACCAAATATAAAATAATATATTTATATAAAATAATAATATTTATTAATAGTGCTGGTAACCCGCCAACTATTCTATACATAAATCTGAGTGTAATGAGTTTTGATACCATTTCCCTTTGCCTTAAATAACTTTCTTCTCTTGGTTCCAATGCACTTGAGGGAATACAGAAAGGTACTGATACAAACATACTGAGGAATATTTTAATGTCTTGCTGGCATGTCTGACCTCTGACAGGGAAGAACCTGTCATTGTGAAAGGGTAGATCAGGGCCCATATCCATTGCCAATTGATCCCTCCACTGGAGACTAAAGGCATCTGTTTATCCAGAATGCAGGCAGAAAATCATAGGCTTCCCCCTCTGTCCTCACATCAAGCCTCAAACCTGGGCTGAAGGATCACATCTAGTCATAAGATAGCAGCTCAGTCTGCATGGCTCATTCATGGGCCTGGCACTTCTATTAGGATGCCATTCTTGGTGTATTCTTGTTACATATGTTGCAGTAATGGCAACAATGTGCTAGTGGTTATGCAAACAAAGGAAGGTGCAGCCTCTGCCCTGAGAGCTTGTGATCTAAAAACCCATCACATATGCTGTTCATTAGCTGTTAGATCATAATGACACTGACTCCAATCCATAGTGCTGGTCAAAAACACAAGACTAGTAATACTTTCGGTGTTTACTGTAGTCATGTAGACATTAGTCATAATTTATAAGGCAATGCTTGGCCAGTACTAACATTGACTAGTTTTGAAAGGCTCTATTACCAATCCCCTCTATTAAAAAAGCCATCTCGTCCTCCCAGTAAAGAGTTTCTAAAAACAGCTTCAAATGTGTCGGGAATCAGGGCCTGCAGCAGAGCCAATCTCTGGACACCCTAACAAGCACAGCTGGCCTGTAATAGGCTGCCTAATTGTCTCCACCGCCTGATTGGCTGGAAGCATCAGTGGACCTGTTCTTAAGCCCAGCAGTAGCAGCCGTTGAGTGGCTGCTCCAAGCATTTGCCCTGAGATAGCTCCTCCTTTGCCTCACTCCAGATAACTCAGTTCTGACTCTCACCTCCAATTCCTGACCTCTGACTGTTGCCTCTCGCTCCTGGCCTCTGACTCCGGTTCTGACCATGGGCTCTGATTCCTGGCTACGGAGGCCTACTGTAACCACTAGGCATGACCGCCCATATCTTGGTCACTAACAGAATGTGGCTCGGGCAACATATATCTGTTTAGCATTGGCACTAAGTAAGAAGGCAAGTGTAGACGTTATATGTTGTTTACGTGACTGGAAGGAGGGATAGTTTTTTGGTTAAGGCACTGGACTGGGATTCGGGAGATTGGGGTTTAGTTATTGGATCTGCTATAGACGTCCTGTGTGAGCTTGGCCAACTCACTTAGGCCTGGATGCACAAAGGAAGTTAGATGCCTAAGTCCCTGTCTCAGCACCACTGCGATGCCCAAAACTCCTGCTCAACCCTGTAGGTGCCTGAACTCAGTGCCTACATTTTTGCAATAAAAGTTCCCTTGGCACCTATGGTTCTGCCACTGAGCTTGCACACCGCTGCCTCCCTCGCGGTGTCCGGGCATCTGTCTCCCACCTGAGCCCCAGAGCGATTCACAAACTAGGAAAGATAGGCCACGTCAGGAGTGTGCAGGGCCTGACTGTGCGCACCGACTGGATTGGGCCCCTCAGGTGAGGTCACACAAAACAGCTGGAGGGGAGGAAGAGGAGAACAACCTCCCTCACAACGTTTAGCCGAGTGATTAGGGTACTCACTTGGGATGCGAGCAGCTTGCGTTGATCTAACTATGTCCCTGCTCTCTGCTGGGAGTCCTGTTGCCTCCCGGGGTTCCGGTTCCCCACTCCCTGCCAGGAGCATGGCAGTCGACTGGACTCTGGGTATGGATCTCCCCGCCAGAGGCAAGAAGCCCCGGGCGGCTGCTCCCTCGCTCCCAGCGGGGAACAGAGAGTGAGAAGCCCCAGGGACAGCTGGGCTCCCAGTAGGGAGCTGCGCAGAGCGGAGAGCCCTGGCTCTCAGCCCCCCACACTGCCCCTCTTCAATCAGTGGAAGTGCTCCTGGTGAAGATGTGCACCTCACACAGAAGGATGTAGTATGGATATCAGCCTGCGGTGGCTGTAAGTCAGCCAAACATAGGTCAACTTAAGATTGTAGTATAGATGTGGCCCGAGTGTCTCCTGTTGAAGGTGTTACACTGTGGATAAATAACCAGAGTCATTGGACTGGGGGGGACAGGATCCCGCATCTCCCCCATCCTGGGAAAGTGCTCTAATCACCAGGCTATAGAGTCATTCTTATGCTGGGTCTTGCTGTCTCTTTAGCCTAGCACCCCGAACCTTCCAGGGTCTGTATATAAAAATCTGTACTGTAGGTAGGGTGAAGGCTTTTACACCAGGAACTTTAACCCAGGTTTCACACTGTCTTGGGCGGAGACTCACATTTCTGTCTCCAGACCAGGGATTTTCCAGGCTGCACAGTTCCCTGCCTACTCTGTGCTATTCCCAGCAAGGCTGCCTAAACAAGCCAGTGTGTGTGTTTTGCTTTCTCTTCAAATATAAACAGTATAATCTTCAGCAGTTACAAGTTATCCCACAGCTCTTTCTAAGCAAGCACATTTATTCTTAAGTTGAAAGCATTGCAGTGAACATTAAACAATTATATAAGAACCTACATGCATGCTAATAAGTTTACCAGAGATCACCCCCCTCTTCAACTCTTAACAAGGGCTCTGGTAGGAGCCAGTCCTTCAAACACCACAAAGTGGGTTTTGTGTTAGAAGTTCATAACAGCCTTAGCTCAGAGCTAGCACACCCATGAATCAGTTAGTTTTTCCTTTTATACCGCTTGGACCGTTGATTGTGAGAGTCCGGGAACAGGTGATCAGCTGACAATGGTCCTTTCCTTGCGGCTTAGCTTCAGAAAGCTGGGTTTTTGCATCACCGGAGATGGAGAATTTGCATTCACCTCCCCCCTTGAGAGGTTACAGACAATCCCAGCCCACAATAACACATAAACCATTCATTTAATACAATGGACCCCAACGCTACTTAGACTTAATTCAATAAGGTCTCCCCAGGATATGACAGGAAATTGCCCTGTCACAGTCTCTATGCTGATGGCTCACAGATCTGCCTCGCTCATCCACACCTGTCCATTTCTGTCCAAACTAAAATCTCAGCCTCGCTCTCTGAATCTTTCTGTGGCTGTCTAGCTGTCAGCTCAAGCTCAGCTTGGCTAAAACAGAGCTCCTAATCGTCCTCCCTGTCAAGGACTCCCCACTCCCTCATTTTTCGATTACTGTAGACAACACCACCTCCCAGCCAGACACTTGCTCCCATCAACCAGGCATCAGCTTTGTCTCGGATCTCTCTCTCTGCAGCCTCACATCCGGGCTTTGTGTAAATGTTTCCAATTCTTATTCTTTCTTATTCATCCTCACAGCTCAGACTCTTGTCCAAGCTCTCCTCATTCTGCGGCTTGATTACTGCAACATCCTTCTCTCTGGCCTTGACAAAGGCAGTCTGGCCCTTCTTATGTCCATTCACAATGCTGCCGCAAAGATTATTCTCCGAGCCCGTCACTGTGGCCATGTACCCCTCCCTGTGAATCCCTCCACTGGCTTTGCATCAAGCTGCTCATATTCACTTTTAGCGCCCTTCACAGTCAGTCCACCCTACCTGTCATATCTCATTTGCTATTGCATTGTCAGTGCTCACATCGATTAGCCCATGGTGCCAGCCTTCTCTGCCCATTTGTTACATTTTCAAACAGGCACCTTCATGCTTTCTCCCTTGCTACCCAACACAGCTGGGAGGTGCTCCTCATGAATATCTGCAGCGCTAGCTCATTATCCACCTTTAAATCCCTCCTCTAAACTCTCCTTTGCCGCGATGAGTACAAAAAAACTTAACGGTGGTTAGGCAGCTAAATATGCAGAGACCTGTCACGCTGACCAATATTGTCTCATTGTTCCTGTGTACTCCCCCGTCTGTCTCTCTCCATTTGTTGTCTCTTGTCTTATAGTTAGAATGAAAGTCTCCTGGAGCAAGAGTCACCTTTGTGTTCTGTGTTTGTACAGCACCTAGCACAGTGGGGTCCCGGTCCTTGACCAGAGCACCTAGGCACTTTGATACTACAAATAAATAAATAATAATGGCTCATAAAAGCACTTTGAGATCATCTGGGATGAAAGGTGTTATATAAGCATAAGCCATTAGTATTATTAATGCTTGAGAAAGCAAAGTGTTTTTTTCTATGGTTGGTTCTAATCCATCTAGCCACTTAATAAGCTAAATTCCCAATAGGAGAGATGACAGATAGAATGCAGCATATGTTCAGATAGTTCTACAGGATCTGTGAACTCTCTTAAGGATGAGATGTTCTTATTTCTCAGATGGTTGGTTTGATCCTATGCTAAGAGAACTACTGTGTAATGGGTAGAAGAACTATTTCCATAGATATATGTAGGAGGGAATTGGTATTGTTATTAAACAAACCTTTTAAGACACCTAAAGCAGGGACTTGGTTGTTAGAGCAGTGATTCTGGCTCTGAATTTAACACCACCTCTAAACATCTTCACCCCGTGTATTGAAATCCAAGGTTAGCATTCTGAGGGCCAAGGTATGACTGCTCCTGAATGAGTGCGCTAGATGAAGGAGAGGTAGCAGGGAGCGTCCCCAAAGACATCCCCAGTGGTACTGCTTGTTCTCTGTGAGCCTTAGTAAACAAAACATCTAAGCAGGCTGGGGCAGTGGGTAGGAGGGAGTCAACAGTGCCAGAACCAGTATAGGACTGTTAGGCTTTTGGGACAGGAGGGACCTCCTGGTGCTCCTCATGGGATGGTGCATCTGCATGCTCGCCCCCACTCTGTGTTGTGCCTTATAGGCACAATCTAGCCCCAAATGGTGCTCCCCTTGACACAGCAAACACACAGGACAAAATTTGAAGGTGTGCTCTGATGGAGCATGTTTTTATTGCTGTGGAAAATATCTGTCCTGTGACTTTGAAAGCTTCATCCAGTTTCCTTACACAGTTTACAATTATTAACCCTCATTGCGTGTTCAAAATCCTTTTTGAAAAAACATCAGCCCCATTTCCTACTTCCCTGCTCCACCTGTCTTCCTTCCCAAGGAACCACTCAGGTGGCAAACCATCCTTTTCCTTTATTCCTATCAGTGTCTCTGGTCAAAGTTCCACCCATGTTCTTATTTTCTTCACTGTGCTATAGTCAGCAAACAGATGTGTTTCTCTAGATAGAGAACAAGAGCAGCTGCAAGCCAACTCATTTCCTTTCCAAAGTTCTTGGAGGGCAGCACTGGGGCAGAGTGGGAAAGAAAACACTTGTCAAGTGTTAGAGGGATACAGAGAACTCTTTTTTCCTCTACTGTTATTATTGGGAAGGTTCTCTTAGCCTCCCTACCTCCTTAGGGACTCGTAACATATTGAAAAGATCTTTCATGCAGACAGATAACAAACACACTGAAGAGCTGCATCAGAAAGGGAAAAAACATACTTACCAGTAATGATGTTTGTCACAATCCCTCTGACTTTCCCCATCCTCCAAAGGAAGTTCTCTGTCACATAGAGCCAAATCTTAATGCTCCTTATTCTGGTAAACTTCTTTAGAGCGGATTCACTGAGTGCTAGCTTGAATGGTGGAAGTTTTTACCTCTGATATGGCGTGAATGACCATATAGGCTAGCTCCATTTGGTTCCTTCAGGTAGGGACTGATCGGGAAGACCACACTCCTCAAACACTAGGTCCCGTCCACTCAACAAATTGGCACAAGCAGTTGTCTTGTCTTGTCTGACGTCTGAACAGAATCCTCTCAGTTGGGGCCACATGTGAGAGGAAGAGTCAGGCTCATAGTGGCAGAGTGAATTCAGCTTTTCATCCTACCAAGGTAGGAAAACTGACTTGCATGATATGATGTGTGGCTCTCTGGATCAAGATTTTGATCCCGTCTGCTGTAATATAAGGATTGTCTCTGTCCAGACTTGTTCCTCCCTTCAATGCTATGTAGTTTGCATTGTACCAGTTGGCTGCCACTCCCAGCCCAAGAGATGTATACATTCAGTGCTTAGTTTGTGGCAGGGCTAAGCCGCAGCACCTCTAGGCTTGGCAGCTCATAGCCCCAGCACTTCTCAGATTGCTGCATCAGTTACGAATGTAAAAAAAAAATTTACTTCAGCCCCAGCACCTAATTGATTGAGCCCGGCACCTTCTTCATTACAACTTAAGCACTGGATACATAACAAGAGCTCTTGAGATCCTGTGAGATGAATGGCCTTGACGCCTTAACAGTGCTTTTCTGTCTCTAATATCTATGATGACTAAGCCTTACAAAGTTCCTGTGAGACAGGTATGTGCAAATCAGCTGAGTGTGCATGTGAATGAACAGCTACACACACAAATGGCCATTTGTGCATGCAACTCTCCTGTTTGCAGTTGCAGTCATGGTAATTATGCCTACTTAATTTTCAAAATTGTGCCCATCAATGGCTTGCCCAAAGTCACACATTCAGTCAGGGGCAAAACCTGAGGCTAGAGACATCTCAGGAGATCTGTCATCCAGTCCCCTACTCTATCCACAGACTTTGAGATGCTGAGTGAGATTCTCCACAGGTGTGTATTGGCCTAGCTCCATTGACTTCAGCTGGGCTGTTGGACTATTGGAACTCCACTGATTTATGCTAGCTGAGGATCTGGCCCTCTAAATTCACCCGAATGAAAAGAAGGCATTTTTCTGGTGGGCGTTAAATCTGATTTATTAAAGTCCGTGAAAAGGTACCTGTATAGCAATTGCCTTTTTCTGCGTTAGAAGAAGAAATTGCACTCTAAGGTAACTCTGTTAATAAAAAAATAAAGCTAGCACTACTGGTGCTTGAGGCACAAAGCAAAACAACAGTCTCATACAAGATACCCACTTGGTGAAATACTTCACCTAATGTCTCATGAAACGATGATTGAAATGTCAGGGTTAGTTGGGTTTAAGATGCTGAAAGACCTTGTCAACATGGTGGGAACAAAATGCAGGTTTTAGGGAGAAATTCGCAGAACAAATCAACTGGTTGATTTAAAAAGACATTCTCTAGTCAATTCTGGAGATCCATACTCTGGAGGATCATAGTTCAGTTTTTGGTGTCCCACTGTTTGAATTATGTAGTAAATGTCAGAGTGCAGGAACTGAAGAGAAGGGGCTGGAATATAATGGAGAAATCCAAAGCAGGAAACTATCTTTTAAAAAGTGTCTCCCATTCATAAAGGAGAGACAATATTTGTGCTGATATGCACATAGATATATGTTTTCTTTAGAGATGGTGGATAGTTCATTAGCTTCTAAAAATGACACCCACCTAATCATTATCTTTTATTTAAAAAATAAAATAACACCTTACACCTGTTAACCTGTATTAAAATATTGACCCGGTGTGCAAGAGCACTATTTTATAAGATGGTCCGTTTGTTTTCATGTATTTATAATTGCACAGGTCACACACTCAGTGCACTGAAGTATTTCACTCTTGGGATATGTCTGCACAGCAACTGGACACCCGCAGCTGGCCCCGGGGGCTTGGGTTGTGGGGCTGTTTCATTGCTATGTAGACTTCTGGGCTTGAGCTCTGGGACCCTCCCACCTCACAGGGCCCTAGAGCCCCAACCCGAGCCCCAAAGTCTACACAGCAATGAAACAGCCCCGCAGCCCAAGCCCCGTGAGCTCAAGTTGGCTAGCACAGGCCAGCTGCAATTGTCTAGTTGTTGTGTAGACATACCCTTGGAGTCTCTCTTCACTGCAGAGTGAGGTCCAGGTATTTCCTCTCAAGTTAGCCTAGCTTGAATGAGAGCAGCCACGCTGCGAAATAACACTTGGGGGACTGCGACCACATTGGCACTGCACTCATTCGTGTGAGGGGCTTAGACTTCTGGAGATGTCCCATGATTCTTTGCACTGCAGAAAGAACTGCTCTATTAATTCTCTTTCAGTGAATGGTGGGAGAACACATCTGTCCTTTGTGAGCACATAGGGAGAATTGTGAGATGGCTTTGGAGGATTAGTGTCATCCAAGTGGTGCTAGCCTGTGTTCACACTGCAGTGGTCAAATGAGTAGCTGATGAGTGGTGCTCACTTGAATTTTAGCCTGTAGCCTCTTTTGGGGCAGCCAACGTGAATTTAAAGCACCACCATGCATGAGGTGAGGTTTTTATATGAGTGGACAGGACTGGAGTTATGGTCATCACACAAGTTAACTTGGCAGTGAAGTCAAGCTCTTACCTTAGAAAATATTAAGCTGTCTTTCAGGCTCTATACAAAGTCAACACAATATTCACTGGCTGTTGTGATTTTCCCCTGTTGGCTGCACATTTGAGCCATTCCCTCTTAAATGATCACAAGCCATACCTCTCAACCCCTGGACCCTCAGAAGGAGGGGCAGGGAGGGACAGCGCACCTTGGAATGAGGGGCACAATGAGGGACAGCAGGTTTTTTTTTAATGAAAATTTCCAAAATAATAAAAATTGGATTGATTCCCTACTAACCTCCCTCTATTCCAGACACCCCCTGCCCCCATGACAGCCCCAAGGGACGTATACGTCCGTACCATCCTTCCTCCCCCAGAGGAGAGGGGGCTTCTCCTCCACCTGCTATGGCAGCATCACTGCCTCCTTCTGCATAGGGAAGGGAGGGAGTTGCTCTTTGCCCAGTCTGGCAGCAGCACTCCCCTCCCCCCCCCCCCCCCCCATTCCCTGTCTCTACCTGCATGGGGGTGGGGAGGAAGTTTGGTTCTCCTCTGCCTGGTCCAGCAACTACAATCTCCCTGCTTCTCCCTTCCCTGCCAATGTGGAACTCCCTGGTGCCCATTCGGGGGCCATGGGACAACCTTAAAAAACGTGGCGAGATGGGAGATGTCCCGCACAATGTGGGACCCTTGAGAGGTAAGCACGAAGCCGTGTCTACCCCAAACCTTGATTCCTATGATCACAAACCAAGAGAGCCTTTGAGTTTTGTTTAGGAGCTGATCTTAGTTGTGGGCAATAGGGAAACATTTTCAATTGTAAGGATAGTTGCACTGGGTTTATCGTATAAGTTATTGAAGATGAAAGAAAGTAAATGTTGACCTACATGCATGAGTTGTGTTGCTTTAACTATACAGTGTGATTACAGTGGTACAACCCCTCCTTAGTAGTGTGGACGCAATTATGTTGATATAGCTTATTCCCATATGGACAGGACACATCCCATTCTGGACACTCACAGACTTTTGTGTTTGGGTCCTAGCATGCTGGACTGAGTGCTTTAATCTTCATGAATCTAGGCAGAGTCCACGCACTGCTTCTGGGTTTCTAGACGTACTTTCAGGATGCAGATCCTCTTATTACCACCCTCTTCTGAGAGCTCAGACCCTACAGTCAAACTGGCTAGGTGCCGAAAGTAGGAACAATTCCTGCAGACTCCCCAGTAGCTTAAACAAACTCTTCCCCAGTGTTGTGGGCAATCTGGTGTACAATTCAGCGCTCCAGGGTCATGTGATAATTGAAGAACTTTACACAGAAATGTTGAAAAAGATTTTAAAACCAATCACTCCTTACTTTAGTCAGCACAAGAAATAGACAGTTCTAGCTCTTTAAAAAATCCCTGCCTCATTTTCCTCGCCACTCTGGAGTGTTCTTCAGGACTGGGGTCTGTGTCCTTTCAGGATTCCAAATCCCTTCTCCTGCACCTCTTTTTTCATGGCTTCTCTTGAAAATGGAGTCTGCTCTCTCCTTCAGACAGCTTCCTTTGACTTTGGCTGCTGCCATAGTCAAAAAAAATTCCTTGCCCTCCAAAAGCCTGGTCCTCTTTGTTCCTCTCTCCTGCCCAAACTTCCTTCGTCTCTTTAAATTCTTGATCCAAAAACGGTCGTATTTGTCCCTTTGTTTTCCTGTTTGGGGACTTTGTATTTTCCATTCCCCTCTCTCTGCAGATAAATTCGGTTGAACTGTTTTTCGTTTAGCTTAAGCATCCTTTTTAGCATATCCATTGTCTGGCTAGAGTACAGTCATTAAAATTAATACTGTACCTCCTTTGGTTTGTTCTGTAACTTCTTGCAGGGTGAGTGATACATGTCAGGGACACTAAACATTGAGGCATTTAATGACCCAGCAACTTCATAAAAATAACCAGAGTTCGTAAGTTGTACATAGATTCCCCAAACTGTCACATTGATACAAAGACTGTGAGTAAACCAGGCCTTGATTAAGTAGTAGTGATTGAGGTACAGGGTGTCCCTGGGGACTGATGACCTGCTGGGAGGAGTTGATGAAGATGCGGTGGAGGGCCATTAAAGTCAACTAGCCATTGGTTCCAGTAATGCCCTGCCCCTTGATCATTATTGCTAATATAGACGGAAAATGAAAATATAATATGTTTATGGATTTTTTTCTGGGTGATACAGTTTGTTAGTTGTACATATTTCAATATATAATAAACAGTACCTCTTTATCAGCAGGCAGATTCATAAAATATGTCATCTGAAATGGCTTTGAAAGGTGTTTCAGTACTATCCATTTGTTTTGGTATAACAAAGGTCCATACTTTATAGAGCATATAGGATGAAAGGCAGTGTAGAATTGTAATGCAGCATTATTACTACATTAAATCAGGATCTCCCTTTTCTTATGGATGAGCAATCAAATAGAAACTGGCCAGGGTCTCAGCCTTTGAAGGAAAAATAGAATTCTTTTTGGATAGTCTTTTTTTACACAATAGCAGATGTAAGGGTAGCCATCTTACAGCAAAAAAACTTCAGGACCAGACTCCAAAGAGAAACTGCTGAGCTCCAGTTCATTTGCAAATTTGACACCATCAGATCAGGATTAAACAAAGACTGTGAATGGCTATCCAACTACAGAAGCAGTTTCTCCTCCCTTGGTGTTCACACCTCAACTGCTAGCAGAGCACCTCACCCTCCCTGATTGAACTAACCTCATTATCTCCACACTGATTTATACCTGCCTCTGGAGATTTCCATTACTTGCATCTGAAGAAGTGAGGTTCTTACCCACGAAAGCTTATGCTCCCAATACTTCTGTTAGTCTCAAAGGTGCCACAGGACCCTCTGTTGCTTTTTACAGATTCAGACTAACACGGCTACCCCTCTGATTTTTGGATAGTGTTAGCACAATAGTAATACAAGGCAGTATTTGTACTGGCAACTCTGAAATTTAACAGCAGTCATCATAATTTTTAAAAAGTTCAATCGCATTATGTTTCATTTCACAGCAAACAGCAATATCACAGAACGTTAGGACAGGAAGCGACGTAGAATATACTATACCCAAATGAATCTGCAGGGGGAAATATTGGTAGGCAGAAGTGTACAAAGCAGTGTCTTGGTGAATTTCTGGGTGTTCTGTAAACCGGTGACAGTGATGTACCAAGCAGCAGCTTGAGTGGAATCTTAAACAGAAGGAGTATGTAATAGAGTACGTTGGTGAGATGCTCTTGTGAAGAAGCATTCAGACACTACACGCCACAGTTGAACTGCCACCATGGTACCATGATGCCTTTTCACGTTCTTGGAACCCTGCGATCTGAAAAGACAGTTTGACAATATGCATGCAGCAAATTCAGCTGGGAGAGTTTGCAAAACGTCTTTGTGGTTATATTTGTTTACGTATAGGAAAAAAAAAAACGTAGGAAACCTGCTTTGGCCACTAAAACTAGCTTAGGGAGCAGGGGAAAGTAGAAACGAACCAAAGTGACTGCCCCAAGGTTCATAGAGATTTAGCTCAAAGGTTGGAAGAGACGGAAACCTATTTTTTAAAACATATTTCTGTATGATTATTTTCTTAGTATGCAAAAAGAACTGCAGCCTATTGATTAGTCTTACATTGCACTGGGCTGATTTCCTGAACAAGCTCAATATCGATAACTCAAAATCTGGGAATAAACCAGTGAACATGGAGTGTGGTTGACCTTAACAATAACCTTCACACTATGTCTGTGGTAAAAGCGAAGAGCAAGCATTGAAGATGATAATGAAGGCACTTGTTTTAGTGCATATTAATATGCACAGCCATTAAACACTCTTCCTGCTAGATTTTCATTTCACGAGCAAATTGGATGAGACTTAAAAGAGCATGGGGTGAAATACAGATTTCTAGATCCATTTCTGATGCCTGAATGTCCTTTATTGTGACCAAAAGACGTCAACAGTAAAGGTAATAAAGAACACTGTGTTATATACTTGAATTCTTTTTTGGCCTCTGCCACTGTCTTGCTGTGTAACTTTAGGAAAGTCACTTCACCTCTCTGTCCCTCTGTTTCCCCTATGGGAATATTGATGTGTAGCTTTTATAATGTGCTTTGAGATCTAGGTTGCTAACTGCTGTGGTGGTAGTTTTTATTATTAATTTTTTATTATACAATCTTTACATTATTAAAAGATGACATTAGAAACTGTTCTCCCGCTTCCATGATAGCCCTGCTGTGATGGAATTAGCACACCTCTGTATTTGGCACTGATGGAACTGCTGCTGGAATCCTGTGTCCACCTCTGGAGCTCACAATTCAAGAAGGATGTTGATAAAATGGAAAAGGTTCAGAGAAGAGTCAGGAGAATGATTAAAGGGTTAGAAAATATAGACTCTAGGAGCTCAATATATTTCGTTTAACATGAGAAGATTAAAGGGTGACTTGATTACAGTCTGTAAGTACCTACATGGGAAACAAATATTTAATGACTGGCTCTTCGGTGCAGCAGAGAAAGGTATAACATGATCCAATGGCTGGAAGTTGAAGATAGACAAAACCAGACTGGGAATAAGGTGTATATTTTTGATGGTATTAATCACTGGAATAATTTAACAATGATCGTGGTGGATTCTTTATCAGTGGCAATTTTAAAATCAAGATTGGAAGTTTTTTCTAATAGATCGGCTCTAGCAACTGTTTTGGGAAAGTTCTCTGGCCTGTGTTACACAGGGGGTCAAGACTAGATGATCACAATGGTCCCTACTGGTCCAAGAATCTAAGATTCTATGAATGCACTGATGGAGATGGGTTCTATATAAATTATCATTTATAATTTGCATAGCATTGAATGTGCGCTAGCTGCTGGGGGTGAGATTTTCAAACATGCATAGCGGGTTTAGGAGGACAAGTCTAATTGAGAACCAAAGGGATAGGTGCTTTTGAAAATCCCATCCTTTATATTTACAAAGCAAGGCCCAGACTATGACAGACCCAAATGTGGGTTCACAGGATGGAGAGAGCATCCAAGACACCTCTTCTCGTTTGCGCACCCTCCACAAACTCCTGTCAAAATCACAATCCCTGCTCCCAGGCAACATGGGGACAGCTCCCTCTGTACACCTACACGTCCCCCAAACAGTGAGAGGGGCAGGGATGAAAGTAAAATTGAAAACTTACCGGTATGGGGCTGGCTCCGGGTCCCCTGTCCCCCGTCCCCTGGAAGGGGTAAGGCCTCGGGCAGAAGGGGCGGGGCTGGGGGTCAGTGTCCCCCAGCCAGCCCTTCCAGACTGCCTGGCCTGCGCCGCCCGGGGGTCCAGTGGCGATTTAAAGGGCCTGGGAGCAGCAGCCGGAGCCCCGGGCCTTTTTAAATCGCTGCTCCTTTTGTCCCCCCGCCCCTGGCGGCAGCACTTTAAAGTAAGGCGGTAGGGGCCAGTACTTGCAGCCACTTTTTACCGGTACACCGTACCGGCCCATACTGCCTTACTTTCACCCCTGGGGAGGGGGCAGGGACATGGCCTCTCCCCCCTCCCCATGGTCCTGCATGGTGCACACCATGAAGGGGTGACATGGCAGGTGCACATCCTCCTGTGCCTTCCCAGTGTGACCTTGCCCGCAGAGCCGACTCATGCCCCGTAGGCACATTCGAGCCCATTGTGTATAGAAACAGGTGCTGGCGAGCAGATGGATGTGGGCGCCACTTCCACAGCTATACGCACAGGTACAAATGCAATGTAAGACACTGGAGAGGTCAAGGGCAGACAAGACTCAGACTAAAAATGTGAAAAGAAAAACAAATGATTAACAATGAGAACAGTGGGCTAAGCTAAATCTCTGTCCTCTTCACTCAGTACAGTGTTCCATTCCAGTTTTTCGGTCTAGGGCAGGAATTTTAACAAGACCTCCATTGCAGGGCTTCCTTGCACAGTTTTGGTCATTGGCCAAACACGGTCTCAGCCGATCAGAAGGACGTATGCTGATGGCAGGGAGTCATAAAGCCAGTTGAACTCTTAACTGACAAACCCCAGCTATCATGGAAGATTCACACCTTCCTCTCCCAGTGGGCTTTGTCCAGGGGGCAGGAATTGACTGCAAGAAACCCCTCCCTCATATTCCTCTTGCACGCACACCCAAACACATAACCTCCTTCCAGTTCATTCTGCTGTTAAGCCCCTGTTCTGCAGTCTAGCTTTATGACGTTACTCTGCAGGCCAAGGCAAAACCCATCATTTTTCTTTCCCTGGCGTCCTAGATCTGCACAGCGCTACACGTTAGTGAAGCTGTGTCAGACAGGTTCCCTGTCCCAAATGGCACCAGCTGTTATAATACAATACAGATCCAGTGTGCGAAGAACGCATCAAAGAATAGCAGTCGTTGAAGAGGTTTTTTTTCCAGGTAGGAGAGCAAGGGGGAGAGAGGTTAATTTGTAGGCTGTTCCAGGTCTGAAGGCATACAACACAAAAAGAAAGCAGGGTTGGCTGACCCCAAGTTCATCGTTAAAGTATTTGTATATGTGTTTATAGATTTATTATAAAATATTTATTGATTATGGTAGCATCTTGAGGCATCCCAACCAAAATTGAGTTGGGCACTGTACATACACGTGGTAAAAGATAATCCCTGCTCCAGAGAATTTACACATAAAGAGATAATATGTACAAAGGAAGGATTATTATTCCCATTTTACAGATTGGGAACTGAGGCACAGAGATGGTAAGACCCAGAGAGAGATCTAGGTGCTCAGCATCTCTGAAAATCAGGGAAATTGTGTCTGAAGTTGGACACTAAAAAATGGAAGAACCCCAAATCAGTTTCTATTGTCGAAAACATTAGTGGTACATCTTCTGACTCCAGGACCCGTGCTCCATCCACATGAGTGTATTTGTTCCCATGTAGCATTGGTTACTCCTCAGAACCGTGTAGTATTCACTCCAGTACTTAAAGTAAGTTAAGGATTTCCATGCAGGCATAGCAGTCTGCCCATGCACTTATGCAATGCAGGCTCAAGGTCTAAATATGGACCTCTATTTTCATTTCCAATAAGGCTTTCATCCCGACCATCATTGTTTCATGTACTTCTTGTACTACTTCAATCCAGGCAGACTGTACTATTTTATCTATTTGCTTTCAACACGGATGCCTGTTGCTTATTAGTCTAATCTATTTTCTTTAGTAGCAGAGGCTTACTATTTATGCCTAACATTTGCCCTCAAAACTTTTTGACTCTGGATAGGGGATCAAAACAATTAAAACATAATATTCTGCTATATGATGATAATTCCCCCTCGTCAGTGAACATTAGGAAATGGCATTATTGTAAAGACCCAATTACCTTTTTTATGAGCACTGTATATTTGGAAAGTAATAAAACAGAGTTATAAAACCTAGATGATTAAGAATCTCAGAGATGCTCTGCATTTTAAGAGGGGGGAGAATATTCTTTTAATTGTATCTGAGCTCAGACCGACCAATGATTCGTTACGTTCAAAGCAATAACATTACCTGGCAGGCAATAAAAGGAAGCACAGGAAAGTTATATGACGAATGATTCCCAGCAGACGCCAGGTACAAGAAGGGAGTGTGGTTAATGGTAAGAGTAGCAGCCTAGGAGTCAGGACTCCTGGAGTCTCTTCCCGGGTTTGCTGCTATTGTGCTATATGGTCTTAGGCAAATAGCTTCAACTTTTCTATATCTCACTTTACTCATTGTTAAATGGGGTCTAAATACCTACTACAGGGGTGTTTTGAAGCTTAATTCATTAATGTTTGCAAAGTCCTTTGAAAGGTTCGGATGAAGGAAGTTAGCTAAGCGTAAAGTATAACAGTTGAAAGCATGGAGGGCAAACACACACACTATTTTTTATTGAAAGAAGAAAACTGAAAAAGGGCCACATGTGGTGATAGACCAGGAAACATTCCTGTGACTTTATAATAAGGGATTGATCAGCTTTGTTTAAGCAGGGCAGGTATGACAGGTCTTCAGATAGATTTTGTCTTGGAGCAGTTAGTCAGACATTTGACTTTGAGCCTCATCATGCCCCCAGTGTCTTCAGCGATGGCAGGATCAGATTCTGTAGTGATGATTGTACAGTCTCTAGCACAACCCTAATCTGAATATCCGTAGCAGCCTTGCATTGCAGTCCTTCCTTGGCAACCACCAGAAATGTAAAACTCTTCCTTGCAGAGACAATTTAGCGATGTACAGGCACAGCTGGGGAGCAGAGGGTGAAAAGGAGGGGAGGGGGATGTGAAAGTTACTCAGTTTGAACAGACTTGCAAAGACACCTGAAACCTTTGCATCTCACACTTGGAGGCCCCTACATGCACAAATTTAGGCACCATTATTTTCAGTTGTGATTGCAGTAGAGAGAGCCTAGAGCATTCTGCCTGGTGCAAGACCTGAGGCCTGAACCAGAGGCTGTGAACCAAAGTCAGACCATGTATTAAAACAAATGCCTATAAGTAAGGCTAAGATTTTGTCACAGTTATTTTTAGTAGAAGTCATGGACAGGTCACGGGCAATAAACAAAACCATACAAGCCGCAGAGCAGAGGCGCACGGCCCCAGCTGCAGTCCCCGGTGCAAGCCGCGGGGCAGGGGCAGGGGCGCACGGCCCGGCTCCAGCCCCAGCCGCCACCACAGCTCCAGCCCCGGCTTCAGCCGCTGACAGCTGAAGCCAAAGAAGTCACGGAGTTCCAGTAAAGTCACGGAATCTCATAGACTCATAGACTCATAGACTTTAAGGTCAGAAGGGACCATTATGATCATCTGGTCTGACCCCCTGCATGCTGCAGGCCATAAAACCGTCCCTACCCCTTCCCTGGACTCTGCTGTTGAAGTCCCCAATCCTGTTTTTAGTGACTTCAATCGGCAGAGACCCTCCTGCTAGCGATCCTTGCCCCATGCTGCGGAGGAAGGCGAAAAACCTCCAGAGGCTCAGCCAATCTGTCCTGGAGGAAAATTCCTTCCCGACCCCAAATATGGCGATCAGTAAGACCCCGAGCATATAGGCAAGAGTCTCCAGCCTGACCCCTGTTAGCCATTATACTATTTACCTACCATTGCTTGGTTTTCCTTGACTACTATGTTTTACCATTAAACCATTCCCTCCATAAATTTATCTAACTTAATCTTAAAACCAGACAGGTCCGTCGCCCCCACCATTTCCCTCGGAAGGCCGTTCCAATATTTCACCCCTCTGACGGTCAGAAACCTTCGTCTAATTTCAAGCCTGAACTTCCCCACGGCCAGTTTATATCCATTCGTTCTCGTATCCACATTAGTACTAAGCTGGAATAATTCTTCTCCCTCCCTTGTATTAATCCCTCTAATATATTTAAAGATAGCAATCATATCCCCCCTCAGCCTTCGCTTTGTCAGACTAAACAACCCAAGCTCCTCTAGTCTCCTTTCATACGACAGGTTTTCCATTCCATGACTGCTGTGACCTCCGTAACTAAATCGTGACCTTACCTCTAAGTTCAGTGTCCAGTACATGAGCTTGGCACAGGTACTGCAAGCATTATTAAAATACACTGAATTGGAAACATATTCCAGCAGACTAGCATAAGTACACCCCAACCTAGCACAAGATAAGATGGTTTGACAGAAGTGATGAATAGTGATGTTTGGCAGAAACATCAGGAGAAAGATACAAGCTGGGGGGTGGTAACAAACATGTCATGAAACTCGTAGGGTGGTACATAAGTTGTTTATCCCAGTTTGTTTGTCTCGGTCTATAAATGGGGTACCTGGCCTTAGCCTTTGTCCAGCCTATGGGGCAGCCTATGGGGCAGCTGCTGACTGAGCTGAGTCCTTGCCACTGGGCACTCGTGTGTTAATGTACCTGTGGACATTGATCCAGGGAGCTGGTAGTGTGTCTTGAGGGCAGTAAACCTGGGCGAGTACCTTCACCACTGAACTGAGTCCACGGTCTTTCTGGGTAGTATCATCGAGGCTTGCTGAGCCAGCTACCCGTGCAGAGCTGGGACGGCACAGAGAGAGAGAGCGCACACGCACACCAAACTGACAGCGATGAGTGCCCAATGTGATTTAAACTGATCCCCTGGCAACTGTTTTCAATAGGCTGATGTCTTTTCAGCCGAGTCACCTGTACAGTTTGATGGCACAGTTCAAAATGAAGAGCCTCCCACGTCATTCCACGGTGATGTCCTTGAGTTTGCTTGACCCCTTACACACAAGTGAGCGGGTCCAAAGCCAGTGTGTAGATCTGCAGATACAGTCTGGTTATGGGAAAGTTCTCTTCTCATCCCCAAATGATGAGGGATGTAGCCTCTCTGGATCCATCCAAATCTTGAGAAGTAGTATTCCTTGAGTGTTTCAAAGGGGAAACGCCAAGAGAAATTCAGATCTGAATGACAGAGTCTGAGTCTTTATTGCACTGAAATTGCACACGTAGATTTTCAAGGGGATAGTGTCAGGTAGGGTAGGCACAAAATTTGATCTTAAGTTAAAAAACGTATATGTATCTTCCTCCTGCCTTGTGCATCAAGCAGTTAAAATAAGCATTAGAGATCTTTCTGCAGGACCCCAAAAAACAAAGCAATGTTTAGGCTCTCAATGCTTCTAAGCACTATTCCTAGAACTGTGCTGCCATCATTGGTGATGTTAGAGCATCAATAAAGAACTCAAAATAAAGAAGTGTTAATTGAATGATCTGTATCTGCTGGATCTGGAAGTTGAGAAGAGGAGAGAACAGATCAAAGAACAGCCAAAGGGCTGAGTCTATCCTCTGTTTTAGGCTCCCAAGTTTAGGGTCTTACAATTTTGGCCACCTAAGAAGTCTGATTTCCCTACACAAGCAGGAAGAAAATAGACTTCTCACTGCCCTATTTGTGCACAGAGATCGCATTTACATGTGCAGTGTTTCTGGATCTATGAGTTACAATGTGTCTGGCCCTTAGCTTTGCTGGTGTATATAATGGGTGCTTCAGTGTCCCCATCAAGTCAAGCTGCTTCAGCAGAGAAGCACCCTGCTTTTCTCATCTGTGCTAGTCCAAGACCTGGAAAGAAACTCTCTTAGACACGTAGGAACTGGTTGCCCTCATTTCCTCAGTCTTGGCCAGGGTTTGGTCAGACGTCAGGCGTCTTACATATTACTGTG
Source organism: Chrysemys picta bellii (assembly GCF_011386835.1). Taxonomy (NCBI): domain Eukaryota; kingdom Metazoa; phylum Chordata; order Testudines; family Emydidae; genus Chrysemys; species Chrysemys picta. The sequence continues at coordinate 337,441,086 of NC_088791.1, forward strand.
CTGCCTAAGTTGTTTCACAGAGTTGGATCTTCCTTAGGACATGGACAGCACTCACGGCTTCAAATGGGCCATCATCCCAACTGAGTGCCTCAGGGACACGTGTTGTCCAGTAAACCAGTTAGATCACTTCCTTCCACCATCGCAGGCAACAGCCCCCAAAACGCTAATGTTGTGTGCGTGTTTGGTTTTCTAGACACATGGTTTCATATGTTCATAGCTGTCTGACCTTACTCATGCTACGGAGTGAACATACCAGCTCTCTTGTTTAACTTGTGTGAGGTTGCAGTAGCTCACTCTAGAATGTCTGTCTAGCTCCCTCCAGGATTGCCTTGCAACATGTGTTGGTCAGATTTGGCATACAGGGGGTCATCATGTTCTTCTGAGACTGCTGCTTGTACCATGGTGCAGAGTTCTAAGGTTCCAGGCTACTGCTGTGTCATTCCAAATTGTCTGGGGCAGGTCCCTTTTAGTAGCATCCCTTTTTATGGCTAAGCTACTAACTTAGTTCCCAGTTCAAGGAAGCACTTGAGCTACTGACTTCCATAGGATTTAAGCAAGCGCTTAAAATTAAGCATGTGCTTAAAGGCTTTACTGAATCAGGCCCATGGAGTCCTATCCCAGGAAGAGCATAGGGCATCCATCTCCCACCAAAGTTGTTGAGAGTTGAGGCCACTCAACCCCTTCCAGGACTGAGGCCTGGATTGAGGGGTGTGGAATTTAGTGTTTTCTGTTTCCGAGCATTCGTGCCCCAGGAGTTTCAGTTTGAGTTTAGGAGTTGATGAAAGCCAAAACCTCAAAGCCACACTCCGTTGAAAGCACTGCATCTTACTCAGTTACATTTTGAAATGAGAGATCAGCCTAAATTTGAACCTATGTGAGCACAGTGGTTCCCATTTGATCATCATTAGGTTTGTGCTCCATTGACTGTAGGGGAGACTGGGGGAAAGGCGGCAGGGAAAACTCAAGAGAAAATCAGCTGAAAAAGCATTGTGAAGAAAACAAATATAGAGATGGGGTGATAAAAGAAACAGAGTGGGAGAGAGAAAATAATGTAGGGCTTGATCCTGTGCTCATTGAAGTAAATGGCAAGTCAGCGGTGCCTTTAATCAGGCCTTTAATAAGCATATGTGCGCAGGGTTAATATTGTATCTAAAACAGCTACTTATGCCAGTCTAGCTTTCTGATGACTGTTCTATCCCTACCAACTAGCAGAGGCTAGAAAAAACACATAGCATCTGATTCTCCCTTGCTTCGCACCTTGCTACTCCTGGGGGAATTCTGCACCAAAAAATTAAAAATTCTGCACACAATATTTTAAAATGCTGCAAAATACTACATATTTTATTTGTCAAAATAACACGATATCATCATGGCAGTTTCAATTATTTTGGTAATTTATTTCAAAATACCTGTCAGCGACTATGTCTGTATGAACACAGACAACAGAAAAGATTCAAGAAATGTTTTATGACAAATGGATTCTAGGCATATTAATACAGAACTCTGAGTAATAATTCATTTACACAACAATACAGAAATATATTTCCAGACCCTACAGAAGCAAGGTTTGGGAGAGTCAGGGGTAATGGAGGAGCTGAGGAAGAAGGAAATAATTGCTTAGAAGGAGGCTGAGTATGAACTTGGAGGGTTGTTGTGGAGGGAGAAGTATGGAAGGTTTTTTTTTTTTTTTTTTTTTTGGCCAGGTGGGGGGAGGAAGTGTTAGGGAGCCTTCCCCATGCAGACCCTGGCTGACCCCAGCCTCTCTCATTCAGTCAGGCACATCTGTCCCTGGCCCCATGTGTCCCTGCACCTCCTCCCCTCTGACCCCACGTATCCCTGAACTCCATCTCCCATTCAGCTCCAGCTCCCATCCCAGTCTGTCCCCCCAGTAGGCCATCTGAACCCCAGTCTGTGACCCCCAGCAGTCTGATGTGCCCCACGCTGTCCATCCCCCCATATCCCATGCCTCCTCCCCTAGCCCCACAGGCAGAGCACTGTGAGGAACACAGTCTCTTCTCTTCTCTATCCACAGCTGCAGCTGCTCCCTTCTGGGAGCGGCAGCTCTCTGTTCTGGTGCCACAGCCGCCCTGGTGGGCGAAAGGTGTAACCGCAGCACTTCTTGGCAGAATGTATTTTCTGCTGAGGAAAAAAAAAGTTCTGCACAGCACATGAATTCTGCAGTGCCAGGAGAGCCGAATTTCCCTAGGAGTACCCTTGGGTAGCCTTTTATACTAGTGTGAAGTGAATACAAAGTGGGCATCAAAAGGTACTAGTCTGATAAAGCAACATTTTAATGCTACTTGCACTTACTTTGCGTTAATGTAAATGACTGAACAAGGTCTAAGGCAATGGAGATCAAGCCCATCTCTCTCTCTCTGTAACTGAATCCCTGGAAAGTCCATGTGCTATTCCAATTCATACCAGCTGAGAGTCTGGCCCATGGGTTTAAATTACAGAGGAAAAAAGTGTTCATGAATTGAGACTTGTTTTGCAGATCTACAAAAAAAAATTGTTTGGCAGGTTTGCAGAACCTCAAAATTCATGAGGTTCAACCTCTAGATGAAACCAGATGAAACCACCAAACTTTGAATGCTTTGCACTCAAAGCCACAGATACTGTAAGAACAGAGTTGTTCCAGATTCAGCCCAGGTTCTCAAATCTCAGTGAAACCTTTGGCAGTCATGGTCTGAGTTTGGGGTATGTAACTAAATTTTCTCCAAACTCTGCTAGTAATCCACATTATTTGCATTGTTTGGGTGAGGTTTCTTTAGAAACAGAAATAAGTTTTAAAAGCTTCAGAGCCCAGAGCACTGGAGCCTGTGCTTGTTCTACAGGGAGCCCATATCCCTTCATTGCAAGGAGTATCTGCAACCTTGGAAATCAGACAGTTTGTTTTGATTAAGTTGCTAGAGAATCTGTACACTTATTATTTCCACGGTCTGTGATCTACAAACTGCTGGCACCCTTCTAAATCTGAGCTTTCTAGTCGGATCTCTCTGTTGAAAAAATGCTGGAGCATTAGCACTGTTGCTTTCATCCCTTGTTACTAGGTAAAGTAGGGGTGGCTACATGAAATATTCTAATGGATGTGTAGATGGGATATAATCCTTGGGGAGCGTCTGTCTCTGAAGTTATATGACCCCATCACAGCCGTACATTGTTACTTTGTATCCTGGTTAATTTTCCACTGAAATGTCAACTGCATATGTATTATACTTCACTTCCCATTCTAATCTCTAACATAGCGGTGTTGTATGCTATTAAACAGGGGCTGTTTTCCACTCCTAAAGTGTTGGTGGTCAGTGAAGTGTTCCCTATGTGTTCTTGACCTATCTCACCAGGGTGTTGTGAATTATTAGGTAGAGTCTGAAAAGCACTATAAGATCCAAGGTCCTATAGCATATCTCTTAGCCGGCCAAGACCCAAAAGTGGGATGAAGTGTGTGACAAGGACTGAAAATGTGGGGCCCCAAAAAATTAGTCATGAAGGAAAATTATAATGCTGTGGGATTCATTCTTTTAGTGTAAACAACTTTCTATAATCTCACAATTATACATTTCTGCATGGATTTCAACAATAAAATAGAAGTTAAACCTAGTATGTGGCTTTAGAAGTACCAAATATTTATTATGAATGGGATTGTGGTTTATATACACTAGCTTTATACTTCGAATCCTTCACTAAATGAGAATATTTCCAACATACCAGAAGTTCTTCCTGGGTCATTTAGTGTTTTCTGGCCTGCTAATTTTTAATTTTCTCACCCGTTTTGTTTAAAATGTACATTATCTCATCACCAACAGAGTACGTTGAGGGTTGTTGGGAGCAAATTCTATGAAGTTACCTAACATCAGAGGCTTTGAAAAGTCGAAGGCATGTGGAAAACAAAATGAGAGTTAGTATGGAGGGGGGCAAGGAGCAAATGCTGACCCAGAATTATTTGCACTATTATTCTGACAATTCACATGTACTCAAATACTGTACTGCAAATGCCCTGGCCTTTACATAAAACTGTATGCAATATGACAGCAGTAAGAATGCAGTCTGTTTGTGCATGTCTTTCACTATTGGGGGAAGTGATTTCTCTGTATCGTTGAAGGGATTTTGTTTTCATAGGACTCAAAGGGACCTCGAGAAGTCATCTAGTCCAGTCCCCTGTACTCAAGGCAGGACTAAGTATTATCTAGACCATCCCTGACAGGTGTTTGTCTCACCTGCTCTTAAAAATCTCCAATGATGGAGATTCCACAACCTCCCTAGGCAGGTTGACAAATGACAAAGTTGATTTCATCTAAATGCATATTGAAAATTCATCTTATTGGATATGTAAGCTGGTAAGTTTGCTAAGCTTTGTTCAGCCTTGCCTGGGGGAAGCTTTCTCCCAGCTTTTTGTTTCTTTGTTTGTTTTTTGTTATGAAGCTTAACATAAAATTGTTTTCAAGTCTCAGCGCTCTTTTCTAGAGGTGAACTGATGAGGTAGTGTTCTAATCTTAATCTAGGCTAGATTTATGGTAAGGAGTTTGGTTAGAAGCTGAATCAGGGCTAGGTGTTGGGTTCAATTCCGATTTCATGGCCCCAGAGTCTTGCAAGTGATTCACACAAGATTATTGCCTTCTGCTCAAGAGTCATAGAGTTTAAGGCCAGAAGGAACCACCAGATCACCTAGTCTGACCTCCTGTGTATCACAGGCCACAAACCCCACCCAGCACCCACATACTAAACTGAACAACTGAAGAGATCTCAGCCACCTCTGAACCAGAACTGCAAAACTATGAAGTTGGATTCAAATCTGAAGATTCATCTCCCAAAATAGAAAGTGATTTTGGCCCATCTCTAGTACTCAGATTCAGCATCCTAAAGTAAATCCAATCTTGCCATTCTTGAGATTTGGAAATTTTAAAATTCTGACCCAGTGCTAATTTCTGTTCACCTCTTGTTGATTACCAAGACCTTTCTCCCCCCCCCCCCCCCTTAGTGTTTCCTGGTTTAGACCTTGAGCTCCTCATCCAGGAACCTGCCTTGTGAAGCTATCACTTATTAGCTCCCACTCTGCCTGGATCAGGAGGGAACTTTATTTACTCGTTAAAACTTGGGACTGGGAGTCAAGAGTTCAGGGGTCTTTTCCTCACTTTGCCACTGATTCGCAGTGTGACCGCGGCAAAGCACATAGCCCCTCTGTGTTTTGGTTTCACTGTCTGTAACACGGGGACAAGAAGACTGATCTAATTGTCTCACAGGGTAGTTGTGAGGTTTAATTCACAAGCATTTGTAAAGTTCTCTGGAAGATGCAAAGGAAGGGCTGCTGCATGCAGTCCCAGAGCCTGCCTGCATTCTCGCTTTGGCTATCTCTATTGCTTACTTAAAAAACCAACAACACAGAGCAAGTCCAGAATGCAATCCTGAGAAGAGAAAATAAACTGCTTTTCCCTGTCACCACACAAGGTGACAGGTGAGGCAGCCGGTGAATGATGGGTGGGCAAGTCAGGTCACCTCTTCAGCAAAACGTGACAAAGTGATTGTGGGGGATGACAGAGTAACTGAACATGCACTTTGTCATTTCATCTGCCGCTGACAACGAAACCCAAGGCACCAGAATTAATAGCAATTACCACGTCTTAGAGGCAAACTCCTTGCTGTCCCTGCACTTTGCTTTCCCATTTCTCCCTCTGAGAGTTCATTTAAATGTCTGTGAGGCAATCAGCATTTCTCCTCAGTCCCAAAGAGAGGAGATTGGGTTCAAATTTCAGTAGTCACTCTTCTCCGTTCAAAGCTTGTTGTTTTTTTTTCTTCCCCCAGCTGTTTTTGTTTTGTTTCCCCACAAACCAATAGTTTGAGCTTTGTGTTGATGCCATCCTGTAAGTGGGAGGAAAAGAGACTGTAACTTGAACCAAAGAACCTCGCTAACTGTAGCCCATCAGTCCATAGCCTGGTCGCTTTGGTGTATCACAAACAGAGGAGCAGAAGGGATCATTACTCGAAACTGCAGTTGTGTGCTGGTCAGAGTCACGCCAGCTTCATTTCCCCTGGCAATATTCTAAAGCCATTAAGGTAATTTGGACTCTGTCCAGCCATCAGTTGGCACTGGAAGAATGCTGATTGCTGTGGACTGACGCATTACTATAAGGTAAAAAAGCATTACAAGAATCAATGCATTTAAACTAGGGTTGGTTTTTTTTTTACTAGAAACAAGGCTCTGATATGTAGCAAATAGAATCCTTTGCGCTAATCCATTTCTGTGTGTGCAATGCTCAGAATGGCACTGTGGGCCTTTCATTGTCTTCTATATGTTGCTTTACTCTTGCTTTCTGCCTTCCTGTATGGATCCATAATGGTCCCTTCTGGCCTTCAAAATCTATGAATCTGTGCCCCTCTTCTTCCCAGAGTCTTCCTGAATAAGGGTTTCTAGTACGAATAAGGGGGAAATGAGTGTAGTATAAATGCCTCAATTAGAGCCAATAAGCAGATGTCTGGATACACAGATGGGGCCTGCACTCCATGTGGCTATTGATGGTTGTAGTCTGTTCTGATGGTCCAGCCATTTCTATAGTATTAGTCAGGACATGACTGTACCTGGAGCTGTATAGATGCACAAGGTGATAGAATGCAAGGAAGCTCCATTCTCTCTTATCTGTCTGCCTGGGACCCGCCATAACATGGTGCTCAAGGGAAGTGCAAATGCCATCTCTTGCCTCTCCAAATTAGGCAGGAAGTGGGCATGGGCATAATATGGTGGTGGTACAGGGGGTATTGCCCCCCCAAACTGCAAACCTCAGGCAGGCGTGGAATTTTCCCTCCCCCCACACACAGCCCCCTCCCCTGACTGGAGCTCACCCACCTCCCCAAATACAGAAATCAAACTGTGCCTGTGGAAGTGGGTGGGGCCCTGTCCACACTAATCAGTGAGATGGATGGGGGTAGAGGATTATGGGTGCTGCATGCCCTTCAAAGGCAATGGAGCAGTTGTATTCCCCTTCCTCTTATCAAAGCCCTGGAAAGATGCCTCCCAGAGCTCCCACTGCTCCGCAGTACCATCTCCAGTACAGGGCTCTTCCTTTAAGGCACAGAGGAGCAGACCATAGTCTGATTTAGGAGTTAAATAAATGGATCCCAGCATGCCCACATAAGAGAGGACTAGCTGCTGGAAGACTGGGAGATATGAAGGGAACGTAGAAAGAGGTGGTTTTAGCTTGTAATTGCAGGGCTTATCTGTTCTTTACTGCTTGTACAGCACCTGGCATGTCGTGGCTGCCATTAGAAACAAATAATAGTCAGTTTACAGACACTTGAAATTGCTTTTTTGATAGAATTACAGCATTAGTAGGTGGGAGAGGAGCAATAGGTGCTCAAAACCTTGTAGGGCCAGTTCCTTAGGACCCAATCCTTCTCCCCTGGTAGTTTGTCAAAACACCCATTGAGGTCACTGGGAGCAGGTTCAGGATCTTAGACTCTCATCTGTTCAGAGAAATGATTATTAGGGCCCAATTTTCAAACTTTAGTGACTTAGGTTGGGCACCCAGAACCGTATTTAGGTTTCTAAAATATTGCTGATTCAGGTGCCTTCATACAGATTTTGGTCTGAGTTTCAACACTGAAGTTTGAAACATGGGGCATTCTTTGTATAGACCACTTAACCGTTTGTGCAAATCCATGTGCATTTACAGCTCTCGATACATAATGATAGAGGCTGTTGGACCATGGCAGTGCAGCATCTCTCCTGAGTCCTCTTTCTCTTACTCCAGTTTGAGTAACAACCCATGCACCACCACTGTTCACAACTCTATTTCCCTGTTCCAGCGGCAGAGGGTTCCTAAGCACTCTACTAGTTTCTAAGGTCCAAGCCCTGCCCCCATTGTTGAAAAGCAAACCTGGATTGCCTACTTTGGTTCCAGATAACAGGTTTTTTTTTTTTTTGGGGGGGGGGGGGGAATGAGTTAATGCAAACAGAAAGTAACACAGATTGCCTGTCATTTTATTTAGGCTCATTGTGTTTCGGTTGCCCTGATGCGGAAACAGAACAGAAATCTTCAAACTTCTGCTCCATTAGAGGAAAGAAAAGGCAAAGCACTTTTTTTCCCCATTTTTTTTTTTAAACAGGCATCAACTAGTTCGTGGTTGTTAATTAAGAAATGATCCCAGAGAAAGCTGCTGCTGCCACTCTAATAAATCATTCATTAACAGTCCATTTCAGTGGGATTGTTGTTTCCAAATACTGTATTCAGCTGTTTAAGAAGCCTTTAATATATCTGAGGAGAAAAGCAGTTAAGAATCCAGTCATTACCTGGTGTTTAATGAGCCAGGCTTTAGGAGCTACAAACAATATTTGTGGTGTTTGTTTCTGCAAATGTGGATTGTTTTAAGGGTGTAAGTGTGCGCAATACCGTGTGATGGGTGCTATCTAAGAACTTAGATGGATGTGCAGGCACATAGAATCATAGGACTGGACTGAGGTACCTTGAGAAGTCATCTAGTCCAGTCCTTGGCACTTATGGCAGGCCTAAGTATTATTTAGACCATCCCCAAACCTGCTCTTAAAAATCTCCAATGATAGAGATTCCACAACCTCCCTAGGCAATTTATTACGGTGCTTAACCCCCTGACAGTTAGGAAGTTTTTGCTAATGTTCAACCTAAACTACCATTGCTACAATTTAAGCCCCTTGCTTCTTGTCCTATCCTCAAAGGTTAAGGAGAACAATTTTTCTCCCTCCTTCTTGCAACAACCTTTTATGTACTTGAAAACTGGTATCATGTCCCCTCTCGGTCTTCTCTTCTCCAGACTAAACAAAAACAATTTTTTCAATCTTCCCTCATAGGTCATGTTTTCTAGAGCTTTAATCATTTTTGTTGCACTTCTCTGGACTTTCTCCAATTTGTCCACATCTTTCTTGGATGTGGACAAATTGACGCAATATTCCAGAACTGGACGCAATATTCCAATTGAAGGCTAATCAGTGCAGAGTAGAGCGGAAGAATTACTTGTGTCTTGCTTACAACACTCCTGCTAATACATCCCAGAATGATGTTTGCTTTTTTGGCAACAGTGTTACACTGTTCACTTATATTTAGCTTGTGATCCACTATGACAAACCAGAAGCAATGGGTTTAAACTGCAGCAAGGGAGGTCTAGGTTGGACATTAGGAAAAAGTTCCTAACTGTCAGGGTGGTTAAACACTGGAATAAATTGCCTAGGGAGGTTGTGGAATCTCCATCTCTGGAGATATTTAAGAGTAGGTTAGATAAATGTCTATCAGGGATGGTCTAGACAGTATTTGGTCCTGCCATGCGGGCAGGGGACTGGACTCGATGACCTCTCGAGGTCCCTTCCAGTCCTAGAATCTATGAATCTATGAATCTATGACCCCCAGATCCCTTCCCACAGGACTCCTTCCTAGGCAGTCATGTCCCATTTTATGTGTGCAGATGATTGTTCCTTCCTAAGTGGAGTACTTTGCATTTGCTTATCATGAATGTGTGCATATAGATCTCTATAGATATAATATACTGAGGTTGAAATATTGCTAGCGTGAGGAACTATACTATTAGTTAGGGTGAAAAGTACCTCTGATGTCACTTCCGTAAAGTAACAATTCTTGCAGTGTAAAGGAATCCAACAGTTGTGTACTGTTGATTGCATTAGTAGGTTGAACTGCAACATCCTTAATTAACTTTCTGTTTAATAGAGTTTTAAAAGGGCAACATACTACATCTCTCTCGCTTTTTGTCACTCACTTTTTATTCTTTCCTTTCAGAAGTTATGGGCTTGATGCAGAAAATCCAAGGTTCTTTGGCCTGTATTATCTTGTTCAGACTAGATGATCATAGTGGTGCCTTCTGGCCTTAAAATCTGTGGCTCTACCATCGATCATGATGTGTCTTTCTCCAGCATTATCTTTGTTGTCTGTTTGCAAGTGAACTATAATCCGAGTTCCAAACACTGATGCATTTGTGAAGCATTTCAAATCAAAATCTACATTTTGTAAATGGCACCGACTTTTATAATGGGCTGAACCATGGATATGATGCATCCATCTCTGAAAATATGGGGTATGTGAAATGTATAAGAATTTTGTGTCTTAGAACTATGGTGAGGAGCATATTAGAAGCACCTAAGATCTATAGCTAAATAGTCCACTTCTAGTCTTGAAATAATCCGTACATTAATAGTTGTATGTGAGTACCCAAAATGTGCCAGGCACTTGACAATCAAATAAAAGACACATTCCTTGCCTGTTACTATAGTAACACCTATAAGCCTTGATCAGGTATCAGGACCCTACTCCTCTAGGCATTACATATGCAATTTAAAAAGACAAACAATGCCCCAGAGAGCTCATGATCTAGCTAGAAAAATCTAAGCTCCAAAGAGTTTAGAATTTAAAAATAATACAAGATCTAACAGCGAGATCAACATCAATTCAGGAACGCGCTGAATCACAAGCACAACTTTTAAACATGTAAGCAATCTTATCCCTATTCATCAAACCACTTAACCATGGGCCTAAATCCACTGACTTCAGTGGGATGTTCTCGGTTGAAAGTTAAGCATGTGCTTAAGTGATTTGCCAGACTTGGTCTAAAGTGCTCAGGGCCAGATTTTTAAAGGTATTTAGACATTGCTCGGCTCAGCATTGCAACACCTAACTGACTTAGAAGCCTGTTGCATTTTCAGAAGTGTCTTAGGGACTTGGGAGCCTAAGTCCCATTGACTTGCAGTGGGACTTAACCCGCTTAGGCTTCTAAATCAGTTAGGTGTTGCAATGCGGAGAAGAGCAAAGCCTAAATACCTTTAAAAATCTGGGCCTTGAAGTCTAAATCTGCTGATACTTTAGAGGTTCCTGCGGTTCTGAATTTGATCTACCCCTTCTGCCAAGGCGAAGGAGCTCCCTTAAGAAATGTTGGGGACTCCAGTCCAAAGAGTATTCCTGGGAGTAGGGAAGGCCTCTGTGGCCATCTCTCCAAAAGCCTTGGCTTTGCAAGAGTTGAGGCTAGTGGGAAATTGACTAGTCCCTTATCCTTGCTCCCTGGCATCTGCTGTTACTGAGTCTCTTGGTTATAAAATATATAACTAATTTTTCAAACCAACCTTTGGGGCCGGAAAGAGGGTCATGTGAATAAAGCACTGCATTCTGACACAGGAGACCGGGAGTCTGTTCCTGGATCTGCCTCTGACTGCATGTTTGTCCTTGGTTAAGTCACTTAACCTGTCAGTGACTCAGTTTACCTTATCTATGAAATTGGGGTACATTACTGACCTAATTCACAGGCTTGTGGTGAGGATAAATCCCTTAATGTTTATGAGATGATCAGATACTAAGGCTTGGTCTACACTAAACCCCCAAATCGAACTAAGGTACGCAACTTCAGCTACGTGAATAACGTAGCTGAAGTCGACGTACCTTAGTTCGAACTTACCGCCGTCCAGACCCGGCAGGCAGGCTCCCCCGTTGACTCCGCGTACTCCTCTCGGCGAGCAGGATTACCGGAGTCGACGGGGAGCACTTCTGAGTTCGATTTATCGCGTCCAGACTAGACGCGATAAATCGAACCCAGAAGTTCGATTGCCTGCCGCCGAACCAGCGCGGTAAGTATAGACAAGCCCTATGAGGATGAACCCACCTTCTGTACAAAACTGAAGCTTTCCCGGCTCTCCTATGTCTTACCTGACACTCAGTCTGGTCAGACATTTTGTGTGTGTGTCCACACTGTGTTTTAAAACTTGCAGCAGTGAGTCTCACAGCCCAAGTCTGCAAGACTCTGGCTCTGAGACTTGCCGACAAGGGTTTTAAAACATTCTCTCATTCATAGTGGCTTTCTCCATGTCTATGTTTATTAATCAGTTTTCCAGTGCACTATTCATTTCTTGAAAGAATGCAGTTGGAATTTGCCCTCCTTTGTCTTGTACATGATTCAACAGCTCATCTCACCTAATGCATCTTTATTCCAAGAGGCCAGATTTCTTGAGCTGTATTCTGGGATTACTAAATAAAACATGTGTGTCTTTGCAAAAACCTTTTACAGTCTCTTCTAGCCTTATGAAACACACACACCAGCACTCCCTATTATTAGCATCAACGTTACTATCATCTGAAACATTCCTGACTGTGTTTACAATAATGGCGATCATGACATTCTCTAATCTCCTTCACCCCTTACTGCTGATTCTGCCTTTCTTTTGATTAGTGCAGGTAGTCATACACTTTTTTTTCTCTTAAATGCTGGACTTCACCATGATGTTTTCTTAATTCTTGAGTAGTTTGCCTCTCAAGAGACTTAAAAGCATAACACCGTTACAAAGAGAGGATCAAAGTATTATCCCAGCATCCTGGTTGGGGTAGCCATTTCAAACCACTTGAAAACAGAGAAAATATGCTGTCTGTGATCTGATCTTACCTATTTTGGGGCCATTTCTTTTACACATATAATCTTTTAATAGTATTAGCCATTCACTTATGTATTTTTTATTAAACTATTAATTCTATATTTGCTTTAATTGTGTATTTTAATTGATGCCAAAGTTAGGCATTCATGGACAACAGGGATTTTAGAGCAAGTTGGACCCTGTCCTGTTGATGATAAAAGGCTTACAAAACTTAGAAGAATTCAGTCAGACTCTTTAAATAAATTTTTATTACTTCTTTCAAGGGCAAAATTTTGGTACCATTTGGACATCAGTGGGAGTTTAGTCATTGGCTTTAGTAGCACTTGTAGACTGATAGGTATCCTATGAAATGTGTACATTTTTAAGATACAAATTTGATATCTCTTCTTAATACAGAGCAGCTTTCACACTTTGATATCTGCAACTTCATTGTGTGAGAAGAATAAACTTCTTTTCCACACAGAAGTAATATATTTCATTTGCTAAACTAGAATCCCCAGACCAGAACTTCAAGACAGAGTTAAAGTTGAGAATATATTGCCCTTAATAAAAAATTCTCATGGTAATAGAATAAAGCAACATTCCCCACTAAATACTTGAAATCAGGAAATTTACAACAAAGATTCCAACACTACTTTAAGTCTGTCCTGGTATCCTCACTTACCCTTCAGTTATAGGCAAGAGACTTTCTCTGGGTCTAGTCCTATCTGAATTTCCAATATTGGTCACTGATCCCACCATTTGCATACTGGACAGTGAACCACCAACTGCTGTTTACTTAGTCGTATAACTCAAAAATATGCTTTTAGAATTGCTTGCCTCTAAATTCTACTCTGGCCTCTGATAAATTGTGATCAATTTCAGGCTTTGTATATTATAGGATTTTAAATGGAAATTTTATATGAAGCTGCCAATTTAGCTTGAAATGGAAACTGTCTTTCAGCCTGGACAGTGGAAACAGTACCGTGGCTCCTTAAAATAGCAATGTGGTATCCTACCTGGAAAGCACCAAACAGTCAGCAGGTGTGAGTAGCTCTCAATACCTGCCTACCAACCAGGGTGCAGTCAAACCCACAGTCTAGAGGTGAAAGTTTCTGTATTACATAAATAATCCTGTCTGGTCCCTGGGACCTGTTGTGTATAACAGTGTCCACTTCAATTGGAAATAAAGGAGTTTTGAACAATCTGCTTTTATAAAAGGTTGGGAAGGAGGCAAGGGGGAAGAGAAGGAACCCAACAAATAATTTAACAGAGACAACTGGAGAAAGAGGCCCATGCCAGATCTTCAGATGATCTGTGTAACTCTGTTAATGTCAATGAAATGGTACCAATTTTTGCCAGCTGAGAATCTGACCCACAAACATATCAGATAAATTGGTCACTCTAATCAGAAAGCCGGCCCTACTGTTTCTCAGGTAGAGCTAGATGAGACAGATCAGTCCATTTTTCCATCCCATAGAACAGGCCTGACACTTTGGGGACTGAAGCAGACCTTCGCTCTCAGAAAAGACAAACTGCTGTCTCGTTCCTCGGAAGGAAACTTCATGAAGCATTATGAAAAAATAAGTAAAAACGGTGTCCATAAGCCCAACAGCAGGATAAAATACACATCTCAGCCTTCACCGTACAGTCTAACTGTCATCTTGCACACTGCTTTCCTTGCATGGCCAGATAACATCTTGTCGGAGATGGAACATGATGTTGGGAGAGAAGTGGATCAGAGCAATAAAACAGTGGTGGGCATCTTTGGCTTTACTTTGTCTATTGTTTAGATGAGAGGTAGCTTAGAAGCTTGTAATTACTGAAGTAGATAGGAAAGGAATTTTGCCATCCACAGGTTGAAAGTGCTTGTGGGAGGCTTTCTTTTTCTTCCTCTCTTGTTAAAAAGGCCATAATCAGTATTGCCCAAGCATTCAAAGATCTGAACTCCGGTCCCAAAAATCATGACAGTGGCTTAAAAATCATGAATTTAAATACAAACATGTGGGGTCTTTTTATTTGCCTTTTGGTTTTTGAGCCTTTAAAGTTATGTTTCCCAGCTATTCTCCACAATCATGAGGTCTTGAAACATTATTGAGTGACTGAAAGCAATGGGGTTTTAAAAAAATAACTAAATACCACAAGACTTGCAATAAAATTGTGACAGTTAGCAACACCGCATCATCTGATGGATATTAAGTAAGAAGTAAGAAGCTGGGAAAGTCTCTGCCTGTTACGGTGTCCTAGATTTTGAAAACTGAAAGAATGTTTCACAAATCTAATTTTCTTTTCCTCATGGTGGGTCTGATTGTAAAGGGGGTCTATCGATTTACACCAGTTGAGGATCTGGTCCAGTAATGGAAATTGCAGGTGCATAGCAGCTTTCAGGATCAGGCCAGCGAGGGGTAGGGTGACCAGATGTCCCAAACAAAATGTCTCGCGGCCCGCCAGCGGATTACCCTGATGGGCTGCGTGCCGAAGGTTGTCGACCCCTGCCCTAGCACAGAGTTGTTGTGTTTGAGTCTCTAAAACTGCACGGGAATTTTTAATGTTTTTAAAAAATCCCCAAACTGTTTACATTAAAATTAAAAAATTAGTGAAAACATTTTTATTCCTATTAAGTTTGAAGCTAATCTATTTGACTGTGTTCCTTCATTATTCCTTTACTTACTTGACAGTGTTCCTTTTTTATGAAGAGTTAAGTCAAACAAACATGCTATTTTCTTTGGTCTGTGACAGTTTGTGTTAACAATTTCAGTAAATGGAGGTAACCAATACCTTGGAGGGATCATTGTTTCCTGCAGAGAATGCAACCAGATTGTTGAAATGCGGATCCAGACTTCTATGCTTTTCTCTTTCTCCTAGCTGGTGTTTTGTATTTGGTTCTGACTTATTGTGGATTTTGCAGAAGTGACTGTTTAGAAAACTAAATTACAAGCATATGTACTAGATTGTTTAGTAAACTCTGAGCTTTATCACAGCAGCCCTAGAGACTGCTGTTTGTCATTTAATACTTGACTACTCTAAAACCAGCAAGAGCTAGAGGTGTGCGGTGCAGCTGCATTTGATGATTTGTAGGGTCATATACGGAGTGTATTTATTTATTTAGCTGGGGAAAGAGCATCGTTTGTTTCTACGGGAATGTCTACACAGCAATAAAAAAACGCACATTGGCGAGTCTCACAGCCTGGGCTCCGAGACCCTGACCCCTCTTGCCAGATTTCAAAGCCCGGGCTCCAGCTCAAGCCCAAATGTCTACACTGTTATTTTTTAGCCCTGCAGCGTGAGCCCCATGAGCCCATGTCAATTGACCGGGGCTCTGAGACTTGCTGCCATAGGTTTTTTATCACAGTGTAGACGTACCCATAGTGTTTAAATCTAATGTATCGGAGATACTTCCATTTGATTTTTGCTCTGTAATGTAACACACTGGCTAAACACAAGCATTTGACAGCAATGAGCTGTGCATTAAGCCAGTATAACTCCGCTCCTCTCTCCTCCTCTCCTCCCGCGCTCCCCTCCACCACCACCACCCCAAAAAAACCCTCACTACGACTGACAGGCTTGGGATCTCATGCTGATTTTGTCATTTAACTTGCAGCAGGATAATAGAACCTCCTAGGAGGATTTTCACTTAACTAGAGGGAGAGGATGGAGAGTCTTCAAGGCACTCCGACTGGAGTTGCATAAGGTATATCATTAGCGATGCTCTCCCCTGTCTGTTTTCTTGCTAGCATGGTGCTCAGTGATTGGCAATGGACCATGGGATATTTTGTGGTACCAAATTCTGCCATCGCCTGTAAAATCATATTGGATAGACTCGTTCCTTGTTTGTGCCTTGTATTTTCTAGGTGAGATTAAGCTGATTAATGTTGTTGAGACCTCAAAATACTGTTTAAATAGATTTGAAGGTTTTGGGTGGGATTTTTTGGTTTACTTTGTTTGGTTGGTTTTTTTCTTTAATGTCTTTGGGTCATTGGGAATTAATTTTAAAAGTAGAGGGCCAGATCAGCTGGTGTAAACTGGGAGTTTTATAAACACCAGTTTATACCAGCTGAGAGTCTGTCAAAGTGGATTAAAAAAACCCTGCAAATTCTAAAAAGGGCTGTTGTCTTCATTAACATTCTCCTTGTCCTGTTTTCTCCTTTACTTGTCCTATGGGAAATTTTTATGATTTTTTGTTTCAACTTTTAGAAAAATGAAACATCTAAACATCTTTTAGAATGCAATTCTCATGTGAGGTGCTGGATTTGACAGCCCTGGGGGCTGAACTGCTTTGTGTTCACAAAATAGGAACTGAATAGGTAGGGCCCATATAAGCTTCCCTTAATTCTCCACCATTTTGTCTCCGAATTCATCACGGCAGGAAATACCTCTAGAGAAAGAAGTTCAGTCTCCATTCCCAAGCAGTTTTAGCCTCTCTACTCTCTAAGATAATCATATGGCCCTTTCATTGTTGTATGTGGGGAACCTCACATTCTTTTAACGTATTTTTTTTCACAACTCCCCTGTGAGGTAGGGCAGTGCTACTGTGGCCACGTCACTGATGAGGAACTAAGGCACAGAGAGGCTAAGCTATTTATCCAAGATGACGCAGGGGAGTCTCTGACAGAGCAAGAAATTGAACCCAGCCCTCTTAGGTCCCACGAACGCACCCTAACCACTGGACCATCCTTATTCTCTGCTACCACTGCTGGTTTTGGTGGTAGTTTTTGTGACATGGACACCTGTGCACTAGGACTTGGGTCGAGACCACCAACCCTTTTCACCGAGGTTCTGATGATGGTACCCTCAGAATGCTGCCGGGGACATAGTGTGTCCTAGTGGCCGGAGCGCTAGACTGGTGCTCAAGATTCTATTTCCATCTCTGTCAGGGGCTTCTGGGTGGCAGTGGGCCAAGTCAGTTCCCCTCTCTATCTCAGTTTCCGAATCAGTAAAATAGGGCTCATGATCCTGACCTCCTTGGTAAAGCACTTTGAGATCTTCTGATGAAAAATGCTGTACAGGAACCTAGGTGGTATTCTTATTACCAGTCGGAGGCCCAATCCTCAGGCCCCGATTCAAAAAAGAATCCCTGATCAGGACAGCACTTAAGCATGTGATTAAGTCCCAGTGAGCACGAGCATGTTTGTTGTTTGTTGCTGTACTAAAGTGGGGCCTTAAACACTTATATGAGGGGAGGCTGTTCTTGCGATTACAGCACTGGATTAGGACTCAGACTTGAGTTTGATACTCCGCTCTGTCTTAGACATTCTCTGTGACTTTGGTCCTATCCAAGGTAGCACC
This sequence comes from Chrysemys picta bellii, assembly GCF_011386835.1. Lineage (NCBI taxonomy): Eukaryota > Metazoa > Chordata > Testudines > Emydidae > Chrysemys > Chrysemys picta. The sequence goes on from NC_088791.1 coordinate 337,458,730, forward strand.
AGCCTATCCAAGTAACCACCAAGTAACTTACCCTTCAGTTATAGGCAAGAGACTTTCTCAGGGTCTAGTCCTATCTGAGTCACTGCAATAACAGACCCGCGGCTGGCTTGGGTCAGGTGACTCAGGCTCGCAGGGCTCGGGCTGCAGGGCTAAAAATTGCAGTGCAGATGCTAGGGCTCAGGCTGGAGCCTGGGCTGTGAAACCCCGCAAGTGGGGTGGGTCTCAGGGCTCAAGCCTGCATGTCTACACTGTAATTTTTAGCCCTGCCTCCTGAGCCTGGCAAGCCCAAGTCAGCTGACCCAGGCTCTGAGACACAGCACCCTGGGTTTTTTACTGCAGTGTAGACATACCCACAGGATCAGTCCCACAAACTACTGAAGTCAATGGAAAACTCCCATAGACTTCTGTGGGCTTTGGTTTCATATCCTGAATTTCTAAGAATGACTAGGGAGGAGTATAAAAATATTGCTCAAGCATGCAGGGGTATAATGGGAAAGGCCAAAGCACAATAGGAGTTGCAGGTAGCAAGGGATGTGAAGGGTAACAAGAAGGGTTTCTACAGGTATGTTAGCAACAAGAAGAAGCTCAGCGAAAGTGTGGGACCCTTACTGAATGGGGGAGAGAACCTAGTGACAGATGATGTGGAAAAAGCTGAAGTACTCAATGCTTTCTTTGCCTTGGTCTTCACAGACAAGTTCAGCTCCCAGACTGCTGCACTAGGCAGCACAGCATGGGGAGAAGGTGAGCAGCCCTCAGTGGTAAAAGAACAGGTTAAGGACAATTAAGAAAAGCTGGACATGCACAAGTCCATGGGTCCAGATCTAATGCATCTGAGGGTGCTGAGGGAGTTGGCTGATGTGATTGCAGAGCCATTAGCCACTACCTTTGAAAACTCGTGGTGATCTGGGGAGGTCCCGAACTATTGGAAAAAGGCAAATAGTCAAAAGGTAAGAAGGAGAATCTGGGGAACTACAGACTGGTCAGTCTCACCTCAGTCCCTGGAAAAATCATGGAGCAAGTCCTTAAGGAATTCATTTTGAAGCACTTGGAGGAGAGGAAGGTGATCAGGAACAGTCAACATGGGTTCACCAAGGGCAAGTCTTGCCTAACCAACCTGATTGACTTCCATGATGAATTAACTGGCTCAGTGGATATGGGGAAAGCAGTGGACATGTTATATCTTGACTTTAGCAAAGCTTTTGATACTGGTTCCCACAGTATTTTTGCCAGCAAGTTAAAAAGTATGGATTGGATGAATGGACTGTAAGGTGGATAGAAAGCTGGCTAGATTATCGGGCACAACGGGTAGTGATCAACGTCTCGATGTCTAGTTGGCAGCCGGTATCAAGTGGAGTGCCCCAGGGGTCGGTCCTGGGGCTGGTTTTGTTCAGCATCTTCATTAATGATCTGGATGGATGGGATGGATTGCACCCTCAGCAAGTTCGCTGATGACATTAAGTTTGGGGCAGAGGTAGATATGCTGGAGGGTAGGGATAGGGTCCAGAGTGACCTAGACAAATTGGAGGATTGAACCAAAAGAAATCTGATGAGGTTCAACAAGGACAAGTGCCCACACTACTGCACTCAGGACGGAAGAATCCCATGCACTGCTACAGGCTGGGAACTGACTGGCTAAGTGGCAGTTCTGCAGAAAAAGACCTGGGGATTTCAGTGGACAAGAAGTTGGATATGAGTCAACAGTGTGCCCTTGTTGCTAGGAAGGCTAATGGCATATTGGGCTGCATTAGTAGGAACATTGTCAGCAGATCAAGGGAAGTGATTATTCCCCTCTATTTGGCTCTGGGAGGCCACGTCTGGAATATTGCGTCCAGTTTTGCCCCCCCCCCCCCCCCACAGAAAGGATGTGGACAAATTGGTGAGAGTCCAGTGGAGGGCAACAAAAATTATTAGGGGTCTGGAACACATGACTTATGAGGAGAGCCTGAGGGAACTGGGCTTATTTAGTCTGCAGAAGAGAAGAGTGAGGGGGGATTTGATAGCAGCCTTCAACTACCTGAAGAGGCGTTCCAAAGAGAATGGATCTAGGCTGTTCTCAGTGGTACCAGATGACAGAACAAGAAGCAATGGTCTCAAGTTGCAGTGGGGGAGGTCTAGGTTGGATAGTAGGAAAAACATTCACTAGGAGGGTGGTGAAACACTGGAATAGGTTACGTAGGGAGGTGGTAGAATCTCCATCCTTAGAGGTTTTTAAGGCCTGGCTTGACAAAGCCCTGGCTGGGATGATTTAGTTGGGGTTGGTCCTGCTTTGAGCAGGGTGTTGGATTAGATGATCTTCTGAGGTCTCTTCTAACCCTAATCTTCTATGATTCTATGATAAGTGCCTCAGCTCCTCACCTGTAAAATGGAGACTGTAATACATCCCTGTATGAAGGGGACATTGTGAAGATGAAGGGTTTGATTCTGCTCCATTGAGGTCATTGGATGGAAGATCAAGTCCCAGTTCATTAATATTTGTGGGTTACGATAGAGGATATACAAATACCTAGACAGATGGGATGAATACAATATCTTATATGAGTAATCTCTTGACTTCAGTGTGTCTGCTCACATGAATTACTTTACTCACATGCCATAGGGGTTGGCAAGATCAAACCACTGAGCTGGATGCAAGCTAGAAATCTTTAAAGGTAAATCTGTATCTAATTCTCAGCCCACTGAGCTATCTTCGCCCCAAGCTTGTGGCTAATTTAATCCACTTGATGAGGTTTCTGTCCAAGCCTATTTAACATTTTACGCCAGATATTCCATCCACATCTGTTTACATAATAGTGGTTTTAGTAATGGAAGCCTGAGACTGAGCAAGTTTAGCAGCTCTCTTATTTAGTGTCATTTGTTACACTTTGTGTTGGACTTTATTCGCCCACATGCATATCTATTCATGTTACTTTAGTACTTACATCGCAAAAGAAATGCCTTACAACCGTTGAGTCTTCCTTTGTGCATTATCGTAAACTGCTCGCTTCCGAGTGACTCTTTCAGCTCCCCACAGAGGCGGATGAAAATTAGTTCCTAAGCAACAAACACTAATTTTAAAAAGAAATAGCTTGTAAATTCCAATAGATGAGTGGAGATACTGATTGCATTTTTGTGGTAGATAAACCTCGGCATTTGCCTACAGCTCCTGGTAGGTATCAAATATATTGTGCTTATAAAATGGTATAGGCTCTAGGTGCATGTTTGTTGGACGTATGGCAGTATATAAAATGTAATGTTGTTGTTAAGTGTGTGCCAGTAATGGATTAAACCCAGTTTTTATACTTAAATCTGAGAATTAGATTTCCCTATAAATCTTGGCACAGCCATCATAAGACTTCTGGAAGCCATGTTTTAGACTAATCACAGCATTTCAGGATTCTGGCTTTTGTTTGTCAGGAGACGTGGGTAAAAGACTCTGGAAACTGTGGCTCCTTGAAGACAAACTTTGGGAAGAAATCTGCATTATATGAGCTGTTTAGAAATGAGCATGTATTCCAAATATTCATCTAAAATAAACATTCTGCCTATTGTGGGCTGAAGCCCTGTCTGATTTACCCACAGTATAAAATACAGGATACAGTTAGAGATGCATTAAACATAAATGGGGATTTAATGTGAGGTTGGGAGCTGGGAGAACTGGCTTCTAGTCCAGACTTTTCCACTGACTCACTGGGTCACCTTTGATAAGTCTCTTTAAGTGTTTACTAGTTGTGGGTCCCACAGCAACTCCATTTAGAGTCAACAGGGAGGTGCAGGTTCTCAGCTGCTTTGAAAATCCAGGTGTAAGTTGGGCACCCAAATGGTAGGCCACTCGCTAAAGTTTGATATTTAACCTGTCCGTGGCTCAGTTCCCTCATCTGTGAAAAAGGGGGAAATTAATGCTTATCCTCCTCTTTCCACCCCCCCTTAATTAATCGTATTTATAATTTACTGCTTATAGCACCCACTATGCACAGTGCAAACATAAAGGGAGAAACTATGAAAAAAAAAAAAAAAAGACAGATGAACAGACAAAGAGAATGGTGATCCCTCTCCCCCCCACACACACACTCTCCCACACACAAAACAGAGGGGAAATTGACTGAATAGGGGAATCAGTGAAACTAATTATACATACGGTGCAAGATTGGTGGGACAACTTCTGTTGGTGAAAGAGACAAGCTTTCAGGCTCACACAGAACAACAACTATACATACCGTGCTGGCAAGTAGGACTGATGGGAAAACAAAAATTCTGTGACAAAATTCAAGGTGATGTCCTGGCCCCACTAAAGTCAATGCAAGGTTTGTCATTGACTTTAATGAGGGCAGGATTTACCCCTGATTTCTAAGTGCACCGAGCACAAAATTGAGGCTCATTTTTCTCAAGTGCTCGACAACCAGCCGCTGCCATTGTGACACTTACGTCTAGATTTATCTTCCAGAAATGCGGTTACTTCCTTGGGTGCCTAACTGGGAATTGAGCTCTTCTGAATATTCTGGCCTTAAAGAGAGTGTTTGCACAATCTGACCTGCCTAATCAAAACCAGTTTTCAAATGCCATTTTTATTAACTTTTTAAAAAATAAACATCTTCAGACAAAGCAGCTGATGGCAAACAGATGTTATATGGCTTATTAGCATTTAGCTCTCCTAGGTACTCAAACAGAGATGGATCTAGACAGATCAAAACCTCCCCAATATTTGTTTTAATGGATGGGCTTTCTTGAATTTGTTCATCCACTCAGAGGAAAATGTTAAGAAGTGAAAATGATTAATGAAGGCAATTGAATACCTAACATGTATGTAATCTAAGCCAAATCATTAGATGTTTATATGAAAAAATAATAGTGTCTACGGCTAAGCAAACCAGGATACTGTTTGCAATGGCTATAAATCCTTATACATACACAGGCCTGGAGTATTGCTGCTGCCATGTGCAGTCCAGGTTAGGTCAATAGGACTGCAAACAGTGGCAAACATGGTGGCAAACAGTAAATCCACTCTCAAGTGTTTGTAGGATTAATCCCAAAGATAGTCAGCAGATGGGAAGAAATTCACTTTTGCTCCCTGTCACACACTTATAGTTTTGCGTGATTAATAATAAAAATAATTATGGAGATATCCTATCTCCTAGAACTGGAAGGGACCTTGAAAGATCATCAAGTCCAGCCCCCTGCCTTCACTAGCAGGACCAAGTACTGATTTTGCCCCAGATCCCTAAGTGGTCCCCTCAAAGATTGAACTTCTAACCCTGGGTTTAGCAAGCCAATGCTCAAATCACTGAGCTATCCCTCCCCCCAATGATGAATAGTGTGAAAATGAAAAATGATTCATTTTATAATGAGTGTTTTATGTGTTCCATCTGGGATTGGCCACTGTCAGATATATGATACCATACGAAATGGACCACTGGTCTGCGCCGATGCAGTAATTCCTCTGTCCTTATGGTCTAAAGCAGTGGTTCCCAAACTTGGTTTGCGGCTTGTCCAGGGTAAGCCCCTGGCAGGCCGCGAGACACTTTGTTTACCTGAAGCGTCCGCAGATACGGCCACTTGCAGCTCCCAGTGGCCGTGGTTCACCGTCCCCGGCCAATGGGAGCTGCAGGAAGTGGCGCAGGCTGGGCCACCGTTTCCCGCAGCTCCCATTGGCTGGGAACGGCAAACCGCGGCCACTGGGAGCTGCGAACGGCCATACCTGCAGAAGCTCCAGGTAAACAAAGCGTCTCGTGGCCCACCCTGAACAAGCCGCGAACCAAGTTCGGGAACCCCTGGTCTAAGGAATACATCCTCAACTGGATGTGCTTTATTCTCACTGCTCCCATTAACGCTGAAGGGAGTTATAGCTGCAAGTTCAGTGTCTCCCTACTAAAAAGAGCCAGATCCAAAGATGTGCTGAACATCCCCACCTTCCACTGAATTCCACTTAAAAGTCTGCACCCCTCTTTTGTAGCCTTTCTGCTAAAATTACTATGTTCCACTCTCTTTTGCAAGTCTTAAAACCTCTTTCCCTTTGATGGAGGCAGCATACCCTTTGGGTCGGAAAATACACAGGGGCCATAACCAGGACAGTGACATGACATCTGACCACTGTATTATTCCCACTGTTGTGAGGACAAAAGTGGGGTTTCCTAAACGTGATGCCCAGGTGGAATGGGAATTGCCTGCTTGTACCTAGTTCCCAATTTTTAGTAATGAACTGGGTGCATTGTCAGTATTCCAGGTATAAGGAACTCTCAGTACAACTACTTCAAATTCACACTTTATTATTCATTAGGCAAATAATGTTAACACGTCCATACAGTGCAATGTATTAGTAGTCCTTGGTTGTTAGGATTGCTGATTTATCTGGTTACTGTTGTAATATTCTCCAAAATTAAACCAACCACGCTATTCTCATCCCATACAGTCTGTCTTAAAGTGCAATTGTGGTTAAAAAAAAAAAAAAAGTACAGCTAGCACCACTTTTTTCAAGAGATCTTCTCCCTTCAATTCATATCTGATTTTATTGTCCAAACCAAGCTTTTATTCCTATTAGCACTGCAGAGCCAAACCAGCTATGTAAGAGGGAGCTGGAGTCTATTCTACCTGTTGCATCATCAGCACAATTATCTGATAAATTTGAATGCAGAACCTATGTGGTAATGAAGAAAGAACACAGCTGGATTTTCAGATCTAGCTTGAGTTTCCAGGGCTGGCTCTAGGGCTGAACAGGGGGCAAGGGAAGATGGGGAATCTTTTGATTGTAAACTTAGAAAATCAGATGTGAAGTCATTGAGAGAGTGGGCCTAATTCACTTTTGCATTATTCCATTTTTATAGTGGAGTAACTTCATAAATTTGAATGGAATTATTATTAGTCCAGTATAAAAACTGGAGTCCCGCAGTGGGAATCAGTCCCAGTAAATCCCGAACCCCACAATGCTGTTTCACAGGTACTTGTCTGTCTCTAACCATCTTTGACTGTGTGTGTTAGCTCACAGTCTCTAAAGGGACACTCTGAGTCTAATTTTAAATGAGAGGAACTCCTTCCCACCAAGTTAGCACCAGCTCTGACTTACCCAGAGTAAAATCTCTCTTCCTTAGTCCTAATTTTAAAAGGATAAACATTCACCTGAGCATGAATGGTCATTATTTCCACATCTTGTATAGCACCAATCAGTTTGTAATTGCTAAACAAACAATAAATAAAATCTGTTACTCCCTTTATGGAAAAATATAGAATTGGATAAAAAATGACAACCTTTCTATAGGTTTTGTTTAAGATTGGATAGAACTTAGAGTGAGAAAAGAATATCCTTCTGTGTTCAATTCTGTGATTGTTTAGCGTTATTTCTGTAGCACCCTGCTGATTTCATTCCTGTTAACTTATTTCAGGTTTTTCCATAAGGGTTGTAACTCTGTGAATATGGGGTGGGGGGCAAAAAAATCAAACACTCCCCTGTTTTTTCTGCTTTAAAAAAATAAGTATAAGTGCCCAGCAAAACATGGCTGTCAACCCCCAAGCGTCAATGACGGTTCTGTGTGTTAATCTTTCCATTTCCTGCGATTTCCAGTTCCAGGGTCAGCAGTTTAAAAAAAATCCTTAACTACTGTAAAATCATCTGTCATTTGATTTTCTCCCCCCAGTCTCTTAAAGAGTGTCTGCAATGAATTACCTCTCTGTCTGAAATGAATTACTATTTCATCCCACAAAACACACCATCGTTAGCTGCCCCAAGCAAAGTCTGGAAGTATATTGCTCTTGTATGTTAAACAACAGACAAGCAATGGTGAGATGAAATTGATGATGTGAAAAGTTAGAATGCTTCAGTAAATCAGTTTCTCTTATGGCATGGACTTTACATGTAGCCATACCCGCGGAAGCTCCAGGTAAACAAAGCGTCTCATGGCCCACCTGAACAAGCCACGAACCGTGTAGACAAGGATTAAATTCCCTGTATACATGTCTGAATGGAAATGTTTCAGCATAGATGTTTGTGAGCCGCCAAGGCATGCATGCAGTGATGCCTTAGCACTCCTTCCTGCTGAAATGGCTGTCACTCCATTCTCCTGTTCAGGAGTTGCTTCTGTTTAGGAGTGTGTGAGGGGGTTGTTTGATAAGCTCCTGTGCTGGAATATAGTATAAATACAAATGATCACTCCTAGAGCTGTGGTATGAGGAACATAAATCATGTCTATAAGAGATGAAGGCTAAACCGTGCATGTGTTATTTCCACTCAGATGTCACCCAAGGAATGCACAGAAATGAAAAGGGAATACATTACAGCTATTGAAAGCAAGGCTGTGGCCATAAGGGTAGATTGGTTTCATCGTTTTTGAGTGTACAGGCCTTGTCAGTCAGCAGCCAAAAACAATAATTATGCCTTAAGAATGAAAGCCAGGAGCAGGCAGTCACTGGTGCTGAGGTTGTGTGGGGCTATCATAGTAAGTATCTTCACTAGGTTATTTATAAGCCGGGGGGGAAGCCCTTTATATGGCTCTGGCTGAACCCTCTCTTTATAACTGAGCTTTAGATTTCATCAGTGATTTATCAGTGATAAATCAAATGTCTCCAGAAGAGTTCCCATTAAACCACTGAGTATTAGAAATTCTGTTGTATCAGCCAACACGAAGCAGGTAATGTAGACAAGCCCTCACACTAAATAGCTGCTAAGTCCCCAAGAGACCAGCCATAAACCAATTTCTTTGGCTGAACTTTATGCCCACCTAGTCTCCCATCCAAAATGGTATCCCCTGTCTTTACCCAGTTTTGTGTAGCTGGCATATTTAGGCATGCCCTAGAATACTTAACTCCATCAGGCACGGCTCTTAAGAATCCTCCCCCTAACCCTCCAGACCCCATCCAACCCCTGAATGTTGTGACAAACTGCCACAGGTGTGCACTACACTGGATCATTGGGGTTTTGAAGGTGTTTACGTAATCATAAATGCATTCGTCCCCAAAGGCAAGCATTTTTCATTCCTGAACTTTAAAAGGGCTCCTCTTCCCTATCCCCAAAACGCAAGGAGCGGGGGGTTAATGAGGTCTTAAGTTCCTGTAGAAGGAGCAAAAAAAAAAGGGACAGCTTATGTGTATAGGCTAGGAAGCGTCTTTCAAGCTTAGCAAGTCACTTTCTCATTGAAATAAATTTCTGTATTTCTTTTGATGGGAGTTCTGTGGATATTAAGTTCTGGGCATCTTTAATATTCACACTGAGTGTACAGTAAGGCAACGTTACTTTCCAGTTACTCCCCTAATGACAGTGTCTGCTGAATCATCCAGTGTTTCTGTCTTAATCAATATAATTCATTGCTGAAGCTCATTTTTCCACAAACAGTACTCTACATACAGTATTGTGGGGAGGTATTTTTGTGAAATTAAAAAACACAACATATTGATTTCTCCAAAGCTATAATGGGTTTGCTGTCCAGCACATAACACAGTACTTCTGCTGCCTTCCTAACTGTAGGGGCTTTGCATTCACAGAGAGGGAAATGCCCATTTTATTTTATATTATTTTGGGGGCACAGGGGTTGTGGCACAAATACCTTTTTTAAAAATACTTTAAAAATGACAAATGTTGTAATTGCTGGGGGGGGAGGGGTATTCCTTTTTTTTTTTTAATTGCTTCTAGAGGTTCTCATGAAAAGTGCCTGATTGACAGCCCTGAAGACTGAAGTTCTCTGCTTATCCACAGATCAGGTAGAGCATAAGCAGGGGGCTTGTAAACTCCCCACCCTGCTGTATCAAAATGGCTCCACCCTGACATGGAAGATAACACTGCTAGTTGTAGTTCAGTCTCCATGCCCAGTCCCCAATCTTTAGTTTCTTTGCCAACATAGCTACCAGTTAATGTTAATTGTGGCGCTGGCTTCTGTGTGGCATGCAGCTAGTTGCTTTCTGGGAAACCACCAGTCTCATTTCACATAAGTGCCAGATTGCTGAGCTAACCAGCCCACTTTTGATCGTTACTAACCTGTGTTGGATTTTAAATGGTGAAAGGATCCCTTGAGCCAAGCAGTTCATCTCTGAGTTCTGTAGGTACTTGAGATTGAGCTGTTTACAAAAATGTGCAATATTTAATTAAAGTCAGCTACTGTAGCAGAGGTCTGGAGGGTAGCACGTGGTATGGTGGGATCCTGTGAATGATGGACCTGTGAGCCTTCAACGCCACATGGCTATTGATCAACGCAGTAATTAAAGAGAAAGTTGAAACATGTGAACAGAAAAATTGTGATTCTTCAATCTACTACAATTCTTTGAGGATGTGAATAAAATAATGGATACTAGAGAGTCAGTGGATATTATTTATCTGGACTTTTAAAAAGATGAGAGGCTATCAAGGAAGCAAAAAACGTGGTCAGGGAGGCAAAGTACTGTGGTGGATCAGAAGTAGCTAAGAAACAGAAAACACAGATTAGGAATAAATGCTTAATTCTCACCACAGCAAAAAATTAGGAGGGGGTGCCATTGGTGGTGTTTAGTATATTCTTTAATTACTCAAAAATGGGGTGAATGGAGAGATGGAAACATTAGCGGATAACACAATGGTATCGAGATAGTCAAAACTAGAGAAGAGCATGAGGAATTCCAAAGTGACGTAACAAAGCTAGGTGAATGGGAGGTGAACTTTAGTTTTGACAAGTGCAAGATAGTGCACTTTGGAAGGAATCCTTTGAGCTACCTATACACATAGCTGGATTCTAAATGAACTGCCACCACTCAGGAGAATGACCTTAGGTGTCACTGTGGACAGCTTGCTGAAATCCTGGGCCCAATGCATAATAGCAGTCAGAAAAGTAAAGAAAACACTAGGCTGTATAAAGACAGGGATTAAAAAATAATACTGCAAGTGTCCTAATGTCTTATATTAAGTGGTAGTAGGCCCTCATTTGGAATACTGCGTATGGTTCTGTTCCATTGAAAGTCAGGCTGTCATCTTCCACATTAACACATTGTACCTTCCCTATAGGAGATCCCAGAATTCTCTTCTAAAAACAAAATAAACAGTGAATACCTGGACCAAAATTCACCAAGTGAGATTAATTCAGTAAAACACCGACCACCTTCCCCGATAATCTTGGGCTACATCGTCAGCTGGTGTGAATCGGCCTATTGAAGTCGATTTCCACCAACTGCAGATCTGATTCCAAGTGCTTTCTTTCATTTCATTTCATGTGCTATCTTTTTTTTAGCTAGTATTGATTCTTTGCCTCTTAGAAGAAGCATGGCTCTGTCACTTCTGAGTTTCTTTTTTGCAGTGCTGGGTGATGACCGTCTATAATGTGAATGGAGTGTGAGAGGAGATGCTTATCAATCCATTTTATTTCCTTCTCAGAGAGACACCTGTTTGAGAGAATGATTTCCTAACTTAGCCAAAAGAAGCTGAAAGCCTGTGCTTTTCAATTTGGTCTTTGCTTGGTTTTCAGGAATAATTAAAGTTGAGTATTGTACTCACAGCCCATCATCACAATAAGATCAGTATAGTAGAGACAAACATATTGATGAAAGAGTTCAGCAAGAAAATTGTATTGGAGATGATGTACCCTTGGCTGTAGTTAAAGCAGCAATGGCTACTATGTGTTTGAGAAACTTCCACCACCTACAGGCTGTTTCTTCTGTGAGATAGGTCAGGGACCAACTAATGTATTAGGTCCCTTTTTAAAGTGTTTTCCAACCTTGGGAGAAAGACCAGACTAGTCCAAAGAGGGCAGAGAATAGGAGCAGTTGGGTAAGTGGAAGCTGTATGGCTTTTTGTGCCCCTGCTGTTGCAACCAAAGCAGAGTAAAGTTGCTTGTATATCACCACCTTATCTTTGTGCCCTTAATGTAGGCAGCTATGAGAGATGTTCATATGTAGTGGTTCATACAGCTGTCTACTGGCCCAAGCTTCTGATGTCTGTTCCGATGCTACTTGGCTTAGCCTCCAGAACACTGGTAGTCTGGCATGACAGAACTAATGAGATATCTCCCACCCTGAGCACCACCTAACTGAGTACTTAGTGGGGAATTGGAGAAAGAGCCGCCTGGTAGTAAAACACGGAAGGAAAGAAGGGAGGGAGAAACTAGACTAAGAAATATTAAATGAGCGGAGACAGAAAAGGACGGTGTGTTGGTTGTGTGCTGGGTTCCAGACTCCACTGTTACCCTTACCATGCAGTGTGTAAAATGATTTGGGATCCTTGAGATTGGAAGGCTCTGCAGAAATGTAGTGATTAGTGAAGGCTAATTCGCACCTCTGAGTCACTGACTTGAGTAGTGTCTGTGGGTATGGAATTGCCTCTAGGCTCCAGTCCATACATGCTCACGCTTACACACATAACCTTTCAGAGTAGCAGCCGTGTTAGTCTGTATCCGCAAAAAGAACAGGAGTACTTGTGGCACCTTAGAGACTAACAGATTTATTAGAGCGTAAGCTTTCGTGGACTACAGCCCACTTCTTCGGATGCATATAGCACATAACCTTGCACACATAACTAGAGTTACCAGATAGCAACTGTGAAAAAACAGGACAGGGGATGCGGGGTAATGGTGGGGGGTAATAAGAAAAAGTCCCCAAAAACGGGACTGTCCCTTTAAAAATGGGACATCTGGTCACCCTACACATAACTGCCTTTGTAGGACCTGAGTCTGGTCTCTCACACCCCTTTCTCATAGTCATGTAACTGTACTGACAGCTGGAGTTAATCCTGATTTATATTGGGGTGAGTGAGCCTTTGGATTTTTGGATTTTTTATTAAAAATGTAAGGAGCCCATTTGAAACACATAGTGTTTTAGACTCAAATTTGACAGCAATTCCTCTGTGTTTTAAATATCTAAGGAGAGATTTAACCCTAACAATCCATTGCTTGTGGCATTTCCTTTTTTAAAAAGTGCTAGCTGTTATCTGCATAAGATCTTGCAAAAACAAACCGATACATTGCCCTCCCATTGCTGGTTCCTTAGCAGCAGCTAACCAGACACCACAGATTACCAGTGCTGTACTGATATCATTGGGGTAACAGAGATATTTAGGCAGGATAAGGCATAATGGAAGCTTAAGATCTTGTTAACCAATGATAACAAAAGAGCCGTGTTAATTTTAGCTCCATTAGCAGCACAAGAAAAATAATCTGTCACTTTCTCTTGACTAGAAGGCTATATGGGGGAGGTCATATAAAACATTGACATGCATGGTGATGACTCAGCCTTCTTTATGCATCATCGGGTTTTATAGACTCTAAATAAGTGATTGGTTGGTACTGGTGTTTAATTTGGAGAATTTATCCTTGCCAATCCCCTTTTGAGGAAGGGATGTATTATTATGACCCTTTTACTGATTGGGACACAGAGAGGTTTGGCTTGTCCAAGCTCAAACAGGAAGTCTTTGGCGGAGCCTAGACACTGGTGTCGTACTAATAATTAATAGCCCAGATCTTCTGGATCTCACTCCTGTGTCTTAACCGTAAGGTCATCCTTCTTCTTTTGAGCTGTATCTGTTCTATTCGACTTTGCTTTCTCTCCCCTGAATTAGGTATAGTGCAGTATTTTATTTTTCTGATCTAAAAACTTTCCAGGAATACATAGCTGCTGAGTGATGTTAATACAAGTCTGATATTTAATAAATTTGTTCTGTTGTAATTGAGAACACAGCCACTATAGAGGATAAATTCAAATATTTAATCCCATGTAACATTTTAATGGCTGTCACTGAACTATTGGTATATATGAGATATGCCACCTTGGTCCACTTGGTCCACTTGATTTGCAAATCTATGACCATTCCCTATCCCAATATGGATAAAAGCCTGTGGGCAGGGCCGGCTCCAGGCACCAGGCAACCAAGCACATGCTTGGGGCGACACCTGGTAAGGGGCGGCCAATCTTAGGGTGGCGGGGGGCAGCACGGCGCGGCATTCCGTGGGAGGGACGGGCGCTCTGGCAGCGCGGCGCTCGGTGGGGGCGCTCCGGTGGCACGGCACTCAGCTGGGGGGCGGCGCAGCGCTCAGGGAGGGGTTCTGGCGGTGCAGCGAGCAACGCGGCGCTCGGCAGGGGGGCGGCGCGGGGCGTGGCGCTTGGGGGGAGTTCCGGCGGCGCAGCGCTCGGGCGGGCTCTGGTGGGGGGCGGGGGGCTCGGCGGGGCGGCACTTTTTTTTGCTGCTTGGGGCAGCAAAAAAGTTAGAGCCGGCCCTGCCTGTGGGTTTTATTTTGTGCTCTGTTGCACTGATGTAACCTGGTTTATGCTGCCATAATTGAGAGCAGAATTTGTTCCCGTGCATTCATTTTACCCAGAAAAGTTGGTATTCCTTTTATGTAACAGGTACTCAAAGATATATCCATAGCTGGAAATGAAGGGCCTGATCGAGTCTGCAATTGAAAAAGTTGGGGCTCCGTGCAGGTGTCAGGGTCTGTCCGTTCAGGTCTGATTGCAGGATTGGACCTTAACGTGTAAGGGAAGCAAGGGGAAAAAATAAACAAAAGAGTGTATTTGGCTTCTCTTATAAGATACGGTCTCTAAAGTAACAACATTCAGCAATCCTGAAATTGAGTGAGGGCCCAAATTATTGGCTCTTTGGGTAAGAGGAGCAATCAGGGGTAATAGGTTACAAAGCTTTTCCTCTCTGGGTGGCCCTTGGTCCAGTTCCAGCCCAGGTCAGAAGCGATCAAGACTTACCTACCATCTGACAGCTGTTTGTTGGCTTTCTGTACATGTTATCAGTTGGTGTTTTTAGTCCAGACACTATTACAATGTGTGCCATTGCTGGCAATCTCCACAAAGGGACAGGGATCGAGCGGCTCTGGAGGCTGAACTCCACGAGAGTTCTTCCCTGTCAGGAATAAGGTGAATTGGTGGAGCATTGGGAGGGGAGCCTGCCCTGCCCGCGTGTGTGCTGTCTCTGGGCTGTAGCTAAACAGAGAGCTTCAATCTCCCGGGCTGGAAGCCTGGAACCTTTCACCTGGGATTTTCTGCACTCAGTGTCACCCACTGGCGCCCTCCTCTTGTCCTCTCTGTTTTGTTTTAGTTGACCACTGTACCTTTGAGACCCCTTCCCCCTCAACCCGCACAGGAATCAATTAGTTTCCTCTTGTGGGGCCTTTATCTCTTCTTACTGAGGTCAAATATGCTGATACTGAATTCACTTTTTTATTGGAGTGGGGAATCTAAGGACTGAGAGCAGCATTTAATATAGTTACAAAATAGGGGCTAGATTGCAAACCTCTCAGGCAGACTGATGAGCAGTTCCTATATATATATATGGAGATATACCTATCTCATAGAGCTGGAAGGGACCCTGATGGGTCATCGAGTCCAGCCCCCTGCCTTCACTAGCAGGACCAAGTACTGATTTTGCCCCAGATCCCTAGGTGGCCCCCTCAAGGATTGAACTCACAACCCTGGGTTTAGCAGGCCAATGCTCAAACCACTGAGCTATCCCTCCCTCCTCAGGCAGTTCCTCCCTTGTGCACCAGGTCGAGTAAGGGGTTCCGTAGCCGGCCCTCTGTGATGACCTGTATGTTAGCATCTAGCAGTAAAACAAATGCAAGAATCTTAGGGGCCAGTCCTTTTAGGTGCTGAGTGCCCACAGAAGTCAGCACCTCTCAGGAGTCGCTCAGTGTCTGTCATGATCAGCTACCCACCAGTGAGCCTTTTGTGAGGCGGGCACCTTTAGTACTTTTCCCTGGGATTATTAAATAGAAATCTCTAATCCAGAAAACATTTCCAATATTAAACCTAATTCAACGGCTCGATGTCAGCCAAGATAAATAGGGTATGGAAGGAGAGAAAGAAACTCTGGAAACAGGATGTGCGTACTGAATACACATCTGTTACTCAAGCCACGTCTGTCACTCAAAAAGACATCATCCAGCAAACCCGCTCAACCAAATCTCGTCTCCACTGATCAAGGAGAGCAGCTCTTTGGGTGGCGTGGCTCTTGCTTGTGCTGTATTACTCCAAGAGCCTGTTTTCCCTTGAAATCGGTGGATGGATTCCCTGTTGCCTTCAGTGAGAGTTAGAGCAGGCCCCGAGTGCCTCCTTGTTTTATGCAAAGGAAAAACAGCCCATCGCATTTATTTCTTCACTTTTTATTTTTAAAGGTTTGTGTCAATTTTCAACCAAAGTGAATGGTTACATGCCCCAGACCATGTCTTTCCTTTGTAGTTAGCATAGACAACATGCTGTGGAAGTTTCAAAACTATGCTAATGTGAGGATTGATTTCTTATGTGCAGGTTGGAGCACAAATATCTTGTATTTATTTCTTTTCATTTTCTTTTTGCAAGTAGTTTGGTATTAAAATAAAAAATACTTAGGAAGTAAATATTTTCAGAAGACTTCTCCATGCATTTTTACTTAAAGAAACCTTAGCTAACTGCATTTTCAGCCTGGCTTCTTGTGCCTTTCGTTATCTTAAAAATATCTTATGCTGTGCTATAAATAACCAGCAGAAAGATGCTTCATACAGAGGAGGAAAAAAACAGCCGTGGTTGTCCTTAATCATGTTCAAACACAAACATCAAGAATGAATGGGGGTCCCTCCGTGCATTTTCAGGCTGAGCGGAACGGAATAAATCCATGGGGATTTAGATTTGAGGCCATGGTGTCAACGTGCATGATTGTGGGGTCTGAAAGATGTTCTGAGGTATTTGTAAATAACCAAATGAAACAAGTCCCTTCAGTGTGGCAGTCTATACCCCTGCTAGTACAGTTTCTTGAGGGGGAGGGAGTCTGGGGACCTGGGTTCCCTTTCCAAGTGTGCTACAGAATCCCTTTGTGACCGTAGACAATTAACTTAAAACTTGATCTTCCAGTGAGTCAGGTCTGTAAATCAGCATGTAGTCATATGTACCTACTCTGGACATGCAGTCACTGCAAATGTGCATGCAGATTTTGTATCTGAATACATGATGACCATTTTTGAGTCCAGTTGGCCATTTGCCAAGAGCAGCCAGTTAAGAGTCCCCAGAGAGAGCATTCCTGGGTGGGGCAAGTATACAGCCATGGCTCTGTCCTCTTCGTTCTAGGAAGACTACAGTAGAGGGACTGCTGGGTATAACTCTTGTATTGTCATCACAAGGGACCTTCTCCCTGTGCTGCCTCTCTCGCCTCTGGAGATATTATGCGTAACAGCTCCAGGCATGGAGGCTCAGGCAAAACATCTCACTAGTCTCCTAAGAATTATAACTGAATTTGTACATGTTTATAAAGCACAAGAAATCCTTTATGTTGTTTTGCTGTAATAATCATGCAGAGCATGCATGTGGCATTAGCCTCTTTTGCTACTGTACCAACAAGATAGTTGTAGCAGAGAATATCTACACAGATATTTTGCAAGCTACCGTGTAAGATTTATTGCTAAATCGCATTGAAACTTTTTTTCCTGTTGAGTTTGAAACCAGATCCTAAGACAATTTTTCTGCAAACTTCACCGGGGCCTTTGCATGGGTCTTGTGAAACACATAACTGATACTGTCTCATCGCTACACGATGTAGCGCACACGTTCATTTCTATCAGTTTGTCACTCTACAAGTAAATCACTTAATTCTGATGAAGTTAAAATGAATTTTGCTTCCCTTCAAACATGCGACAGTTACCAGCTGATTAAGGAAAACGTTACCAAAGACCATTTAAATTGATTTGAATGCATGTGTGTTCTGTATTGGTTTAGTTTGAGGGCACTTTTAAACAAATAGCATTGTCATTGTGAACCTTAATTAGATAATAAATTAATAGATAAATGGATTAAAAAGTTCAGTATGGCTTTCAGAACCACTGCTAGTGGCATAAAAATTAGGTGCTTGGTATTAGCAATGCTAATAAATGGCAAAAGGAAAGCACTTGGGAAGAATGATGATGTGGCAGCTGAAGGGTCAATTAGGACAATTTTCTCTCCTTTGCCCAAATGTACGTTGAAAATCAAGGTGTTTCTGTGCTTTAGATCGTTCTCTACAAAAGATATGGGTTGTGTTGATCCTAAAGGGTAAAAATGTCAGCTCCACTGCACACCTGAAAGCCTGCATATTTAATAGGCAATTCATGAAAAATTCAGCAAGCACACTGGACGTGTTCAAGGAGTGAGGCTACACGAAGACCAGCACGTACATCTGCAGAAGCAAGCTTTAGGCAGGAATGGAAAAATATTAGTGATGGGAGAACTTCTTAAAAGGCATGGAGGTCTGCATCAGTTTGGACAATATCAAAACTTGATCAGAGTTTTGCAAAACGGGTCTGGAAATCCCAGGATGTCAGGCTCCCTTGTGAGTCTTCTGCCACTTGTTCCATTTCATCCAGGACCAGAAATGATTGCAGACTCATGGGGCTAGATTCAGATTTCAGTTGTACTGATGCAAGTCTACAGTAACTCCACTGAGTTGAACTCTGGATTTACAGGGATGCGAATGAACTCATTGGAGTTACTCCAGATTTAGAACAGTGTAATTGAGATTGGAATCTGAAGGGAGATTTTCAAAGACATGAATGGGAGTTGGATGCCTGAGTCTCGTTTGTGCTTTTGAAAATGAACTGCTGGTCCGTTGACTCAAGCCAACTCTTTTTTTAATTGGCCTTGATGCCATTTGAGATATAAATACCTACCCTGTGTATGGAACTCTTCTGTAGCAATGTCTCCTTGGAGTTAGGGTCAGTTCTTAGAAATGGTTTCAAGCTTGCATTATGTTAAACAAAAGCACTTTAAAAAGCTGAGAACTTGAGAACAGAGATTTTGTGCAGATACTTCTATTCTTCCACTTAAGCTTTGTCTGTAATGCAGATGGCCTTCAAAATGATGTGAACTTCACTAAAAATGAGTTTTAGTCCTTGTTAGAAAATAGTCATTGTCACATAAAACCCCTTTGATATACATTTCAGTAACATTATATTAGAGTCTTTCTTTTCCAAAGATGGACTGAATTTTGTTTCACTTCTGGAGGGGATTTAAGTTCCCTCAGGTCAGGGGTCAAGGTTATGAAAAGTCAGCACTGTACTTACCCCTTCAGCTAAATTATTAATAGTCTGATTAGCAATCTGTCTGAGGTAGAAATGTTCAGGCACAAAATACTGTAATTACTGTATGGTGTGTTGCATCCTGGAAGTCTCATCACTTGTGTAATTTAATGCCGGAGAGAACAAAGCACTTGAGAATACATTACAGGGTACAATCACAGTGGCTCTGAGGGTGGGAAGGGATGGGCAACCTGACCTAATATGTCTTTTTCACCTCTATTATCAGTGACTTTTAGCTATATCATCTCTCATGTGTCAGATAAGTTTCTAATCAGTGCCTCTCCCAAACCTTCCTCCCTCCAAAAGGAGCCCCCTCAAAAGATGAGTCAAGCTGGTTTAGAGGTAACCTGCCATCTTTTCTGTCTTGTACTGTGAGGAGAAAAGTATAGAATACCTGTGCTGGGGGATTTGCCAGACAAATTACTCTGTTCAGGAAACAACCCACTTTTATGTTAGATTAGCAAGAGGGGACTGGATGCTTACTGCTGCCTTAATGACCCCTTGGCCCCTTAGTCTCAGAAGACTTGAAGAATGTGGTAATGGAATTATGTGTTATGTTTTTCTCCTTTTATTCTATTTCTTTTACTTTCAGAACACAGCTAGCACCCGTTTAGGCTGGTTTTACATTCATTGTATTCATGCGCCTATCTTGCTTCTTCATTTTCTAGTGGGTTGAACTGATGTTAATCAAGAAGACTCCGGCTTGCCTTCTTCCTTGCTGTCTACAAAATTTTACATAAAGTAATAGAGTTGGAAGATAGGTTGCGGCCCAGCATGCAGAGATTGGGGTCTCGTCAAAAGAAAGAAAAGCCGAGAGAAACTTTGATCAGAGCTCAGTCTCCTGAATCAAAATGACAGCTAGCGTCACTGGATTTCAGAAAGGCAATAAAAAGCTGTGGGCCCTATTGGGAATAAATTGCTTGCTTCTTTTCATGCATAGCGATGTCTATTGTGATGTCTATTGTAATCTCTCTCTAATTGTGTAACTTACTTGCCATGAATTTCTATACAAGAGAGCACTGGGGTAGGCATTGTTCTCATGTCCAGTTTAAGACACATGCTCTCCTAGAAAGTAGTGAAAATCAACATGCATAATCGTCATGTACCAAGTCCACAAGTGCCGCTCATGGCCACAAGCTGAGCTGTATCAGAAGTTGAACTTTGCATGTTCCATTTTATTTCTTTGAGTGATTTCTTCTTCTCGGAAGATATCACCTTTTCCTTCAGGCTCACTCCTGCCCCACTATGAAGTCAACAAAACCTTTTTTCCCACCTTTTAATTGGTGACAGGACCTGGACCCTTCATTCATAATGCAATATCTTGTAGGCTTGATTGATTTGTCACTTATTGTGCTGCTTGGATATAATCACCTGAGTTGTATGCACCTGCTTTAATGAACGTAGAATGACAAAGCTAGTGTTTCTTTCATGGAACTTGTGGTGTAGAATACAATCAATTAGCACTGTGATCACCTCAGTTTAGTTAGTACATGTTCTCCCCAAAAACCCTTTACAAAAGAATAAGGACCTTTATGTATATGCACACTTAAGGGATTAGAATCCTGTTACTGGAATTGAGAGAATCAGAGCGCCTGATCCAAAACACCACTATTGCCACCTCCGTAAACTTGGGAAAAAGTGCTGATTCCAACTTCAATCCCAATTTGAACTTTGCAGTTTGGGCCTCCTCCTATAATGGACTGAACAAGCTTTCACAAGGTTCATCACAGTCCAGTCTGAAAATGGACTGAACAAATCAATAGAGAAAAATATCATAGCTGATCTAATAGGTCTTTTCCATTACTGATATCTCTGGTTCTGCGAACCAGCAACTAAGCATTCAAGTTTGAGCCCTTCAATCAGTAGCTGCTTTGTAGCCTTCCACCTTTAGCACCGTTCTTGCATGCTCCAAGGATCTACAACTTTGTCCAACTCACTGATCTTAAACCACTCTTTTGGTATAAGACTTGGCTTGAGCTGGAGTTCATGTATCTCCCCACTATGCCAGTAGGGCGTTTTTTCTGACAGATGATTTCTAACCATTTTTTTCCAGCTGACCCTTGAACTTCTGTAGGTCAGCACTGTGCATCCTGATGAGTTTGGCTGAAGGTTAAACCGTTAGCTCCTATGACATAACCAAAATGCAAAAACCTGCGTTTTTCTGGAATAAGTTGGGAGCTAGACTTTTTCTGTCTAATATTTATAGTTTTAACCTAATGTTCATAAATCTGATCTATCTATCTGTCTGTCTGTCTTTGAGCTTTTGCTTGTTTGTTTTTTGTTCCCTCCTCCATGCCAAAAAATTCTGCTAGAGAAAACTTAGGAGAGATCATTTGTCTTTGCAAAAGTGTGAGACTACCTGCTGAGAAGCCTTCCTGCTGGGCAGCCCTATGTGGCAGGCTTCTGTGTTGGAAATTCTATCTTGCCTCTTCCAAGGCTTTCTCTGAGGAAATTGCTATGAATGAAAACTCAGAAAACCAAGAAACCACCCAGGAAATTTTTCTAGAAGACTCTGTCCCACAGACTCCATACTTCCAAGGACTCCAGTGCAAACAGTTAAATTTTGAGGACTTTTTATGCACCATTATTACAGATGCTGAATACAAACTAATATTAATTGAACCAGAACTGTTTAAACATTCTTCTTTAAGCATTTCTCTAGAAGTGCACCAGTTTTAAGCTTGATAACAGTACATCTCATCATCTGTCGAGTGAATAAATACAGGGTTTAATTCTCCAAGGCACCTTCTAAGGATTCTTCCACATACCATCTGAGATCATCCTATGGAAAAAAACCTGGATATGAATATTCTTGAATAACAATATTTTTTCATTTGTTTATAGTGGGTGTAGTGCTGCTGGAAGGGGCTGAATTGATGGTCCCGGAACCCAGTATTTATTCACAGAATGGGTACACACATGGTGGCGCTTCCTCACACCACTTTGCCAGTGTGTCTCAGCCCTTGCAAGAGGGTAGTTACCACATCCATCTAATTACTGATATATGAAAAAGACATGATCCCTGCCCCTACAGAGCTTACAGTCCATTTAATCCTTGATTTGTCTGTTGATATGGACAACAGTCCCTGCGATACTAGATTGTGCAACTGAATCCATTTCATATAGGCCGTTGAACTCCTATTAGAAAGTAATAATTTCTGGTTATAACTGATAGGTGCTGGCTTTCAACTAGCAACTCAGAAATGAAATTCTCACTATCTCATTACCAGTCCACTGAGTTCTTCCATCATCTTACTTGTACAAAACCTCATGTTAAAATTCAGGCCTCCAGAAGAGTCTTGGGTATTTGTGTATCTTGCATTGAATATCTATGCGAACAACATGTTCTTCCAGAAGGATTAACTGCAATCTTATTTTGATAAATGAGCCAGAGTAGGGTGATGGCATGTGTTTTCTAGAAGCAAGATGAGGTGCCATTACCTTGAGCACCACTGAAATAAAAAGAGCGAGAGAAACTAGTAATTCTCTTGGATTAATTTCTAATTTCTAAGATTAACATAGATAAGGAACTCTCTTAGACATGACTTAAAATTACATATAAAGAGCATGGGGAGGAAGAGATGGTTATATCTCAAAGAGAAGTTACCATGATTCTTTTTGATAGGTTCCCAATTTTTCAGATGAGGAAAAGAAATATTGCAAAAGAGGGTGTTCCTTATTTAACCTTCTCAGCTAAATTAGGTGGGTTTATATTCTCTAGCCTGCTCAGATTGTCTGCCAGCAGTGTCAGCTGAAGAAGATCAAAGACAACTCAAACCACATGAATGATTTAACCTAAAATCACCCACCTTTCATGTATCAATTTGAATCTCTGCAAAACCAGGTTAACTAGTTACCATCCTGCAGCCACCATGCATCTTGGTACTATTCAGCATGGCCACACAAGTCCCTGCTACGTAAGGAGAAGCTCAAAATTCAAACACAAGGTGGTTACAGATCAGGGCTGAGAGGCAGTGGTAGAAATAAGTGAGAAAGTCTGTACAAAGACTTGCTGTGCTATGCCTGTTTCTATCCATTGCTTTAGGTGCTGATTTTTATGAGCACTAGAATTCACTTACAAAAATAAAACAAAAAACAGGGCCACATTTCACAGACATCTTATGTTTCCCAAAGATGTTTCCTACAGGGTGTTGGATTCATTTTCTATGAGATAAAGAGAGGGCAGGTTATCATGAAACAACTACCGGTGAGAAGGCTCTGTCCTTAAGGGGCAGGTTCTGAATGTCATTTTGACAGTGTGTATGTCCATACAACAGATGCATCTGTTTAAACATCCTAACAGGGGAGGAGAGGAGATATTTGATTTTGATCAAGGATTTAAGAAGCACCGTATCTACAGAGGGACAGGCATCTTCCTTCTCTCTTCATCAGGAAGCTTTTCAAGAAGGAAATGTACAGCAAACAGTTTATCTGAGAGATGGCCTGGCTTTGGCGAGCCTTGGAGAGGTCATGAGTTTCCTGTTACCAGCTACATCAAAGTTTTTTTTTTCTTCCTGCAATTTGCTAGAAAGTGGTGGCATTTTTTAGACTTACTTGTGTACCTCTTGGGCTATATACTGAAACATTGTATTTCCCAGACTCATGATGATTCTGGCAATAAGATTAAGACAAAAGCTTACTTGTTTATAGAACACTGGTTAATTTCTTCCTCTTTTATTTAAACTGCTTCTTTGGAAAGGTCACTCAAGACCATAGTAAAAGAGGATTAATTGCTAACAGCACATAGGTTAGTGATAAATTACCCTCTTGATATTTAGGCTATCTAGGGTACACTGGGGAAGAACCATCTTCCCTGGAGAATGATGTGGATGAGTGTCTTGAAATTGAGTATGGGCGTGAGCGATCTCCATTGGAGAATGATGTGGATTTTAATATACTATTCTGGAGATAGGAAAGGGAAATAATATATATATATAAACCTCTCTCATCCAGAGAACTCAAAGGACCAGATCATGTCACCCGTATTTATGTTGCTTAAGATTGTACTTCTGAGGGCATCCTGCACCCAAAAATAAAAAATTCTGTGCACAATATTTTGAAATTCTGCAAAGTTCTTCAAGTTTAATTTGTCAATAAATAAATGCAGAGGCTCCAGCAAGGCAATGGGGAGCACAGGCCACCGGCTGCACGAGGGTGGGAGATCACCCTGCAGCCTCCCCACTTCCTACCCCGGGGACACGGACTCCATGGTGAGTTTGCACCCGACCTTTACAGAACACAAGGCCTGGGCCTGCCGCAGAAACATCCTGGGGCCCTGCCCCTCTGCACCAGGTGCACTGGGTGTGGGGCAGGCAGTATCCAAGTGTGGAGGGGCTCAGTGTGGGGGGATCCAGATGTGGGGTGAGAGGATTCTGGGTGGGACAATCTGGGTGCAGGCAGCTCAGTGGGGGGGGGACTAGGTATGGGGGGATCTGGATGCACAGAGGCTCGTTGGGAGGGGGGGTTCCAGGTGCAGGGGACTCTGCAGGGGCTTCCAGGTGAAAGTGGTTGGGGCTCAGCAGAGGGGTCTGTGTGGGGGGGCTCAGCAGGGTGGTCTGGGTACTGGGGGAGTGGGACTTGGCGGGATGGGGGTCTGGGTGCAGCTAATAGGAGGCTTAGTGGCATGGGGGTCTGGATGTGGGGACTCAGGGTGGTACAGGGGGGGCTCATCAGGGTGGGAGTTTAAGTGCAGAGAGCTCAGTGGGGCAGTGGTCTGGGTGCAGGGCTGGGGGTCCAGAGGCAGGGGGTCTGGGTGCAAGAGGCGCCAGATGCAGGGGTTGAGGTTCAACGGTGTGAGGGTCAGTTATGGAGGGCCAGGGGGGTTCTGGGTGTACAGGGTGAGGCTTGGTGGGGGTGTCTGGGTATGGGAGGTCCGGATGCACGGGGTTTGGGCAGATGGGGGAGCAGCTCCTCGTACAGTGACCCCTCCCCCAGAGCTGAGGAGTGATGGGGCAAGGAAGCAGGGGAGGATGCTGAGCTTCCTGCAGCGTGGGAAGGTTTCTGGGGGTGGGTCTGACTCCTTGCAGTGGAAGAGGAAGTCCTGTCCAGTGGTAGGAGCCACTGGCTGGGGTGTCCCCAGCCCTGCGGTGATTTACCTCTCTGCCGTCTGTGCCAGGTGCCTGAAACGATGGACCTGCGCAGCTAGGGAGTGGTCTGTGATTGCTCTTGCAGCTTCCCTTTGCTGCGCAGTGGCGCAGAATTCCCTCAGGAGTAAGATCGTCAAAGCTTGAAGGTTGCACAACCATACCTCTGCCCTCCTGTGTGCACGCACTATGAGTCAGAGGTGTAATATGAGTTCATCTGTGTGCCCTGTCTAAATATGAGGCATCTGCATTCCGACCCTTTTTCCAAAAGATATCCAGTGGCAACACCTTTGTTGCTGCTGTGATTGGGTGTTTCACACGTAGCAACTCTATTCCAGGCTTACCGAATAGATTTTACCTGATAGCTATTACATTATGTAATTCTTTTTTTATTCCATACTGGGTACTTTTTCCATCTCCATGTCTTTTCAGAAAGCTGCTGTTTTTTTAATCACCCGCACCGGATAGACTCAAAGGTCAATCATCAATGTGCACATTCCCCTCGGTTATCCATAGTTGGTTCTACTTGATTTCTTGACAAGTTCAGGTTCCAGGATGGTCTTCCAGGCTCACTGTTGCAGTGTTGCTGCCTTTAGCGGAAGGACAGTTGCACAAAAGGTGGTTGAGAGGGTTCAGGAGCGACTTGTATTTAAAAATAAATATATAAAGAGGCAGACAGGAAATGCCTGGCTAGTAGATACCTAACTCAGACATTAATCAGTGTGGTGTCTGCTTTAACGCTTTCCATGCGAGTTCATTTGGGGAGCAGATGCACAATTCTGCTTGATTTTACAAGACAGATCATTAGCATCTACAGGCTTATAAATAGGATTTTAAAGCATAGCACTTACGCCTCTATTATTGGTGTTCAGTTCATTCTGGTTCTATTCCATTTTGTGGGAAATACTGGTCTATTAAACCAGACCTTGAAACCATATACATCTATGGGTAGCAGTTTCTTATTAAAACCATGGTTTGAGGGGTAGATTCATTTCTTTGGGTATTTCTT
The DNA here is from genome assembly GCF_011386835.1 of Chrysemys picta bellii. Taxonomy (NCBI): domain Eukaryota; kingdom Metazoa; phylum Chordata; order Testudines; family Emydidae; genus Chrysemys; species Chrysemys picta. The sequence goes on from NC_088791.1 coordinate 337,484,757, forward strand.
TTCCGTTGTGTTGCCTTTCTACTCCTTCTTTCTGATAACTCATTATTGCCAATGCTGCTTTTCTGGATTCTCCTTCAAGTTCTGCAAATGACTCACTTCATGGCCTTGGTCAGGTCAGTTGACTTTACTGAACCTCAGTTTCCACATCTGTGAAATATACTTTCCTTTATAAAGCTCTTTGAGATCATTGGATGGAAGGTGCTATGTACATACTTTGCATGACTCCACCAGCAAAGTTGCCTTGAGTTGATTCCGGTGACATTTAATGCACTCGTCAGCAGGTGACACAGAAGACTTATTATTGCTCATAGCATGTTCTGACAACATTTATAGTTGTTAGATGACGGTTTGCAACGAATCTCATGCTTCAGGGCATAAGTTGATCACCTGCCAGGGATCAGGAGGGAACTCATACCTGCATATACAACAACGCACATTTGGCTAGATGGATAATTTTTCTATAGATTTTGGTATTGGCCGCTGTCAGAGAGAGGCTGTTGGATTTAATGGACCAATGAGATCGGGAAAAATCTTATGATTCTAACAGTACTACGCTAAAAGATTTTATAGTTCCAGTTCCACCAGTGAGGGGCCTTGAAGTAATTTTTCCAATCCATCGTTTGACAGCTACCCCTGTCCCATCAGGATGGACGGGATGATAGGTTAAAGGAAACAATACATTGATCTATCTCCTGGATGGCGTCACAGCACTGGAGCAGCAGCACCAAGGACAGACAGTAGAATCCACTGTAATAGCCTTCTCCCCCCCTTCTTCAGTTGGTGTTTGCACACAGCATAGGCAGGACTGAATTATTGTGACCTTACAAAAGAAGCGAGCAATAACTCTGGTGCTTGCTGGCTGCAAGCCATGCAGGATTGAATTCATTGTGAATACACCTCCTTCCTGAAGAGTTGTGGAAGTTAATCACTTCCAGTTTTTCAAATTTAGGGGAAAATCCATAGTCGCCTCAGCTTCAGGTCTTAGTATTATTGGATGATCAAATACAATTATTACCACTGAAATAAAACGTGCCCCCCTCCCTTCTGTGACAAGCAATGAGAGAAGTCGCTGAAACCTTCACTGGGGCTGGGTGAGGAGCTGTAATAATTGGGCCTACAAATTTACTCATATGTTCCATCTAAATTAACACAATAGGGGTCAGCCATGGACAGATTGCTACACTTTTACCCGAGTTAGGTGAGCTGGTACGTTGTAGCAGGTAAAAGCTGTTTTCCCCATGATGAATTCACTGAACATACACATAGTTAACTGAATAAACGGGCAGGCAAATCATTTACAGATACTTCCCCTTCGTATCCAACTTCCATGGTCACTTGAATCATCCTTGCTTCCTTAGCGCTCTTCCTAAACCTAGCTGCCACTTTTCCTCTCTATCCAGAGCACTCCTGTAACTCTCACTTCTCTTGTTCTTTTCCTCTATTCCCCGCTTTCCAGAAAGATGCGCTCTCCACTTGTCTTACAGCTCTGAGCTGCTGTTTTCCCCACCTTGTCCATGACTCTTCCACAGCTTCCACTCCCATACCACTCTTCCTTCTCTCAGCCGTCACTTTGACACCTTGATCAAACTAATTGAATGGCTCTCACCTCCAGGGCTGTGTTATATGGTCCTGTGGCTGACTTTGGTGATACAGGTGCATGGAGGTTGCAAATCAAATATGTACGTAGTATATAGATCTATCTATAAGGATATATTGAGAGACCTTTTGTGTTTCGTTATGCTTTATTAAGACTGTGCTACAGTTATTTATTTTTAAAAGCATAGGGTTTGGCTTTATTCTGTTTGTTTTTCATATCAAATATATCAGGCCCTCGCTTCCTTTTTGTTGCCGGAGATTGTTGCTCCCCACCAGTAAGCAATAATGGTGAGAAATCTGTTTGTGACTGTCTTGCCCCCTAGTGCCTAGAGGCTGGAAAGAGGATATAAGTGCTACAAATACAGTGGAGATGCTTTTTTAGTTGAAATAGTGGAATTATTGCTTTTGGATTCCAGGGCCTCCACTCCAGTTAATTCCCGGCAGTGAGGGACTGCTCTCACAGAACCAGGGAGTGGCTTAGGGCAGTATTTCTCAATCTTTTTGATATCAGGGACCAGCTTCTGCCTTCCTGAACTGTGGCAGGGAGATCTGAGGGACTGGTGCCGGTCTACAGATCAGTCGTTGAGAAACACTGGTTTAGGGCAAGGGTTCTCAACCTTTTTCTCTCTGAGGCACCCCCCAATATACTATAAACACTCCAGGACCTAGCAGGGGGCCTCAGGGCTCTTGGCTTCAGCCACTGGATGTGTGTGTGTGTGTGGGTGGGGCCTTTGGGGCTTTAGACCTGCAGGGCTCAGGGCTTCAGCTGCGGGGGTGGGGGGACTCAGGGCTCCAGACTTCAGCCACTGGGTGGGGGAGGGAGGTTGGGGCTTCAGCTGCGGGAGCGGGGGGGCTTGGGGCTTCAGCTTGCCTTCGTAATATCCTTGAATTAGTGATGCAATTGGGAATCTTTAGATGCAAGACAGCTTGCCAGTAGTGCCTTAACTTGCTTAGTGAGACATGGTGGGTGAGATAATATCTTTTTATTGGACCAGCTTCTGTTGGTGAAAGCTTTCGAACTTACCCAGAGCACTTTGTCAGGTCTAGGAAAGGTACTCAGAGAAGTCCCCTCTGTTGTATTGAGTCTGGGATGCAGTAGTGATGGACTTTCTGTTGCTCTTATTGTCTTGCTGATTGCTTATTGTCTGTCCCTGTTTTCTCCTTGAGTGTGCCATGTTTTTTTCTGTGCCCAAAGGAGTTGGGGTGGGGCGGCAAATGGAAATACCAATACTGGTCACTTCCTCCATCACCTTTGTGTTCCCCAGCTGCTTCTATTCCTGTTCAGATATGTGTGGAAGCAAAAAACAAGATTTATAAAGATGTATTGTAACATTTTCAAACATAGGCACTTATCTGTTGGCACCTCAATCCATTTTGACTTCATTGGGAGCTGCAGGTTCTCAGCACCTCTAAAATCAGGCCACTTGTTTAGGGATGAAATCCTGGCCCCGGTAAAGTCAATAGTAAAACTCCCAATGACTTCACTGGGGCTATGATTTCAGCCTAGAAGCCTCAGTAAGGACTTAGGTGCCTCTCTTTAAGCATACATGTTTGCAGACTGGGGCCTAGCGTTTTACTGCATCAGTGTAGTTTACATTTATTTTACTGTCCCTTGGTGTTCTTAACACGTGTTGTGTGGAACTCATTTAACCATGTGTAAAAATATAGAGGAGATGTGGTCGGACAGAGCTTACGACTTCAAAACGTGCTTCTCTTGTTCATTTTAGTTAGTCTTTCATATCTTGGTCTAATGACAGCATATGCAGTACAAACAGATCAGAGGCAACTCAGAGATTAAATATCTTAGATACAATAGCTAAATAAATCTACTAAATAAGGGTAAAGCTACATATCCTAATAAAGGAAATCCTACTTATTTTCAGTTCTCTAGCTGATACCCAGCAGGTACTGTGCTTATTTAATATTTCTCAAGTAGATTTTTTAGCATTTCTCTGCAATCAGCCTGCATATTTTGTCTAGATGACTGAATTAAATGCTTCAGAAAGGCTTGGTAAATGCATTTTGCCAGCATTTCTATAATAGTTTGGTAAATGGATATCTTAGAGGTCCCAGTAGGTGCAAATCATGTACTTTGTATTTCCCGAGTGCGAAGGTCATTTCACAGGAGGGGACATTAGACAGGACGCTGCAGAAAGAGCACAGAGGACAGCACATAGCTTTCATGGATTGTCTCTGCATTTTTCTGTATGTAGGACAGGAAAGGGCTGCAAAAAAAACCTCTCTGAGAAGTTTAATATGTACAAGCTTGTGTCTACGTCAGTTTCTGGTGAGAATTATAACATAGCGTGACACTCTGGGGTTCAGCCCAGACTAGTGCACGGTTTGGTCACCACTTGCCCTGACACTACCAGCCAGCACACCAGTCACACTCAGGCTTCTGCCATCCAGTTACTTTTTGTAGAACCCCAACATCCTCCCGGTTCTAAATTTCCCCCAAATCGCCTGCCAATGTGACAATCTGCTGGGATTCCCAGAATTGTGAGTTACTGTGCTGCTCCTCTGAGCTCAGCAAGTGAGAGTTTTGCTACTCCTAAGCTGTGTGACAAATCCTTGACATACCAGGTTGTCTGCCTTGCTGGCAAACTCTTCAGGATGCTGCCAGGCCAAACCTTGCCTTTCAGGTAACAAACAATGAATCCCGGCTCCTGAGTTCCCTAGAGACATCTCCCTGCAGCGTCCAGCCCTCTCCTGAAATACGCATAGAAGTTATTATGGTTGTTGCTTCTTTAGAAAGACAATGTACTGCAGCTCATTAATTTAACTGGGGTTTGACTGTCACTCTTATTTCAATCACAGCAATGAATTGGTTTTTAGTAAAAGTAAAGCAGTTTATTTAGCCAAAGGATGTGGGATTAAAGGATGCCACGTATAAGGAATAAAGAAAGAAGATGGAAGTAAGAGATCGAAAGACCTCCTAAATTACCTATCCATTCACCAGCCAGTGCAAGAGTGTTCTGTACAGAATATATGATGACCACTATTGACAGTGGGAGATAGATTATTAAACTGTAGATCTGTCAAGTGAAAGTGTAGCAGCCTCATTGATTGGGATATTTAAAATTAGACTTGATAAAGCATTGGACTATATACTGTAGGGAACAATCGTGCCCTAGCCTGCAAAGATGGATAAGATGATGTAAGACGTCTTTTCCATCTCCAGTGTATCTTGATTTTGCATTCAGGAGAACCAGAGGGCATTTGATAAAATTAAAAGAAATTAATTTAGAAAGGAGAAAAGGATAAATGAATGCAACATATAAATAGGTTGTGGAACTACCTGCCACAGGATATTATTGAAGCAAATAGCTTAGTGAGATTCAGAAAAGGCTGAGTCATGGATAAGAATAGAAATCACACCTGCAGTTACATGAGCTAGGAAAAAATCATAATGGCTATCAATCATCTTGCTTCATTGCGTAAACTGATTACCAGGTGGTGTTAGGAAGAAATTTTCCCCTATAGTATAGTACTGTATAATTAAGTGTTTTATGAGAGGATTATGTATCCAGAATTGGCCACCAGTGGAGAAAGAAGGATGGCAGACTACATGGGCCATTGGTCTGTTCTGGTCTGGCAATTCTTACAGTATGTTCGTGTGTGCGCGTTAGTGTAACATTATGACTATTCCTAAAAAAGGAAAGGGCAGGCCTTGCTTTGTGTAATATCTGGGAAGAGGTCAGGTTTTTCAGTGAGTAGCGGATTTAGTCTGATAAGGATGTAGATTAAATTCTTATTTGGTAAAAATTGTTTAAAAGCAGAGATTAAAGCGCTCACTTAGTTGCTTTAATGCTTTTACTACAAAGCCTTAGTTAAAGGACATTATCGTAGTCTGTCAAATTGTGTGAAATAGCGGTATCGCATTTTGCCAGTCAGTGTGTTTTCCTACAACAGCCAGTTAAGTGATGTGCAGTCATTTTTTGGGAAAACATTTTTTCCTTTCTGCCATGGTTGTAAATCCCTCCTTAATAGCTTGGGAATATTTTCCTGTATTGCTTGCATCCATGTTTTTGTGGTTGGTTGGTTGCTAGTTATTTGTTCTAGGTTTGGAATGAAACTAAAATTAAAACAGAGATTTTATTTTTGGTCTGAAAACAGCTTCTCCTGGCAACCTGTCTTATTATTCCAGTACCTATTTGGCAACACTGTCATCAGCACCACTCTAGGAATCTTTTCCAGCAGAGAAAAGCACCATTCACATAACCCGTGACTCATTTTTTCTCTTCATTTTCTTACTAACACGAAGATACGTTTTTAAAGATGACCGGTTTAGAGCAAGAGTCTGATGATGAGTGTGGTGTCTCCGCTCTGCAGCTTTGTAGGAGTACCACAGCTGTGATCCGCAGCGAGGACTTCATTCCGACCCCAAACTGTATGAATTGTTCTGCCTCCAGCGACGCAGGCAGTCTTCAGGCCCCTAACTCTCTTTAGCACATCGTGAACAACTCTGCTTCAAAATAGCTACGATTTCTCAAGAGCAAGGGGCTGACCCTCTGTTCTTCATTATGATTTATATTACAGTAGCACCTAGACGCCCTAACTGAGATCACTGTGCAAACACATGGTAAGAGACAGTCCCTGCCCCAAAGATCTTACAGTGTATATAAACAAAAGAGACACAGGGCAGTAGGGGAAACAGAGACATGAAGTGTCTTTCCCAAGGTCACACAGCAGGTCAGTGGCATATCTAGGAATAGCACCCACATCTCCCGACTCTTAAGTCCCATGCGCTATATGCTGGTGAAATCTAATATGGGCTGCTAGCCTATAGAAAGAAGAGGCTTAGAAAAAGAAAGCTTTCCCCTTTCTCAGATAATTCAGGATCTAACCCAAACAAAGGGAGCCTGCAGAAGGAGAGTTTTTGAGAGGCAGATGCTTTGATCCTGCTCTTCTCAACTAAAGAAGGAGAATTATCTGATTCTGAACTTGATGGCTCCTAAGAAGTTTAGGAGAGGGTGTTTGTTTTCCATAAAGCTACTTGAAACTGTCCTGGAAAAAGGAGATTAATACTGGATAGTCTACTAGTTACTCATGTCAAGGACATGAGCCAGGATATACAGGATGGTAAAGTCACAAGGAAATGGCTTCAATCAAATTCTAAGAAGCCTTTATGCTTCCTTCTCTAGTTGGTAATAGGAGACATCATCAGATCTGATCAAGAATGTCCTGATAAGTACAAAAGGCTTAACAAATAAGCTCAGAAACTTTGTGTAGTACCAAAATGTAAAGCCAAGATTGTAACTTTACCCAAAATAGCCTCTTTGTTAAAGGCCCCATTCATCCCATCTGAAGGTGATTTCCTCCCCAACAAGCCTGCTGATAGATGGGTAGGATTTTCTTCACGTTCTAACTATCCCATCTCCTCTATGGCTCTCCAGGCATCAGCAGCCTCTACTCATTTTGCATGGACTGTACTTATTTAGACAGATTCACTTCCTTCCAGAAAGAAGAATATAAGCTCATTGCTTGTAACCATCAGAGGGGTGAAATTTTGGAACAGCCTTCCGAGGGAAACAGTGGGGGCAAAAGACCTCTCTGGCTTCAAGATTAGGCTAGATAAGTTTATGGAGGGAATGGTTTGATGGGATAACGTGATTTTAGTCAATTAGGCTAAACGTGCCATCGCTGGTAAAATGAGGGTCTGGCTGGAGAATCTTGCCTGTATGCTCGGGGTTCTACTGATCGCCATATTTGGGGTCGGGAAGGAATTTTCCTCCAGGGTAGATTGGCAGAGGCCCTGGAGGTTTTTCACCTTCCTCCGCAGCATGGGGCAGGGGTCGCTAGTTGGAGGATTCTCTGCGACTTGAAGTCTTTAAATCACGATCTGGAGACTTCAACAGCTGAGTCAAGGGAAAGTGGGTGGGTCAGCTTTTGTGGCCTGCATCATGCGGGAGGTCAGACTAGATGACCATAATGGTCCCTTCTGACCTTAAAGTCTAAGTCTATGCTTCAAAGTATCTCCTGGGCTGCCAACTTCATTTCTGATTGATCCGTGGACTCTCTCTATTTAGCCTCTAGTCCCATGGTATCTGATGTGGTTGATACCACACTTCTGGCTACAGGCTAGGAAGGTAAACGTTAAGTCCGCACACCTGATGGGATCCATTAAGTATTTTGGAGGAAAGTGTTTGGAGAACCACTGACAAAAGGAAGGGGTGAAAGCATCTCCATGGGATTGTTTACCATCAGTCATTCTCTAGACACTTATATCCTATCTATGTTCATCCTTCCCCTCTGTCCTCCTAACAGAGAGAAGGGAATACACATCTCTTTCTCTTTTGGTAACATGATCTGGTCTCAAACATGTTTTCCAGACTTGGTTTAAACACAGTAAAGCCTCATCTAAATTGGCTGAGGTTCACTTGGAAGGATCATAAAATGTAGCAAGCCCTTTGATGAGCCTGGGCTGAGCTTTGGGCTTGGACCATGTATCTAGTAAGTTTCACTTTCTGGTGCACACATGCTAATGCAATAGAGTTGTGGTTTGGTTTCCAGCATTCCACTGGTATGTCTTCACTGGCATGGTTTTTAAAAAAAATCTGCGTAAACCAGCCTTGCAAATTTTCTATGGAAATTGACCAGACCGGCCACAAAAGATGCTTACTATGACCCAATGTCATAGAAAACAGACTAATGATCTTATATGCACCTGGCAAAAACAAACAAAACTTTGCCCCACACAAGCAAATAGCTACAGTTTTGCAGGGCTGCTGTAAACCTTTTTATTAGTGTTAGGCTTAGTGAAAACAATTTCTACAAAGTCTAACCTTTGGTTCTAAATTATGGGAAAACGTACTTTTAAGCAGATTTGTATGTAATCATTTGCAGAGAACCTCAGACTTTATATTGGGTGTTTTTGATCAGATACAGCATTAGTGTCATATTGAGACAGGCCATTTCATGGGCAGCTCATCATCCTTCCTACTGATTACATTATGCTTTTACAAGTTGGTTTTGAGTAAAGCTGAGCGAGCCTTTGTAATGCTGATCCATAATTAGGCTTGTGCTTCCCATAAAACTTTAGCAAATGTAAATGATTTGCATAAATATTCCTGAAGCAAGAAGCAATAGCATGAATAGGCTAGAATGATTTGGATTGTTTATATTGACCCTCTTTATGGGAAGGTTATTTTATACAAGCATTTTCTTGTGTAGCTGGAAATTGGATGACCTGCTTGTATTTTGTTGTAACTGCCCAATCTCAGTCACTGGGCTTGTTTTTTAAAAAGTTTCAGGGTGTCCTTGCAACAGTTTCTGCTGTTGTGTGCACAAATGACTCAGCTGTATAGTCAGCTCATGTAATGGCCTGTGTAATTTTCTGAAAATTTAGCCCATAGTTTCTAGGTTGTCAGAATCCTGAGAGGTTCAGACTGTAGTCACACATTTCAGTGAACTCCCATCCATACACAGGGCTAAAATATCTCCCAAGCACACCGTGCATCATGAGCATTGCTGTGCCACCACAGAGCATCTCAGGCCACAGGAGAAACAGAGTTTTAGGGAGCAGCAATTCCCTCCCTGCTCCCCTCCGCTCCATCCTGGTTCAAGGGATGGTAATTTTCTGCTGGCTTGTTTTACTGAACTGGCTTAGCTGGGCTGGGGGCAGGGAGAGAAGAACCAAGACTTTGTCCATTCCTTGCCTCTCCCCACCTCCACCCCACTCTGGCGGGGAGTAAGCGGGCATGCAATGTTACCCCAGCAGGCCCCAGCTCAAGTTCCAGGTAGCCTGCACAAGAGAGGCACGGGGGAGTCCTACTCCCCCTTATGCCCCTGCATGGGCATGCTTCCGGTGTCAAAATCTACAGTGAGAAATGCACCTCAGCAGCACAGTGCAGATAGCATCCTGTCAGGGTGCCAGCCCAGAAGAGTCTACTCCCCAGCAGCCCATCTCTGGAGTATGGGTGACAGAAAATAGGCATGAGGGCATAGGTGTGCAGCCAGCCGGTCCTTTTATTCCTTCCCACATCCCAGGGCTGAATTCCCCATAGCCACACAATGCTCTCATGTCTGGTTGTTGTACGAACTCCTCTGTACGTGCACTGTTGTTGTTTTCATCATGATGAACATCTGCCCAAAAGAACCTGCATGACACACGTTGGGTTCAGCAAACTTGAACAGGGTTGTTCTCAAATTCCTGCCCATCTCTCGGCTATTTCAACCATGGGAAGGACTTTTTTCATAATGAATATACCACCCTGACAAAGTATGGCATAAAACACATCATAGCAGTTTATAGCAGAGAGAAAAATGTGCTTCGGGGCCACAGAATCCTATGCAAAACACCCGCCATGGTGGTGATATCGGTAACATATGGTCCCCTAACTCTATGGAAGTTCAAGTGAGGTTCAGTATTTCACCCTAACCTTTTATTTGCCCTGTTTCTAATACTCCAGACCTCTCTGCAATTATTTTTCATTTTCAAGGCACATCTATTTAAATCTTTATATTGGTGACGTAGTAACTGCCCAGACTTTCCTTGTTCAGATGATCTTCATTTGCCCCTTTTATTGCTCCTCTTTATTCTGCAGCTGTAAATCAACACACAAAATTATTTAAAAAAAAAAATCTCAGGTGAAACTTCAGGAAATAGAAATGATTAAGAATAGTTTTCAAAAGCTACTTTTAAAAATCAATTCTAAGTGCAAGATATATATTTCCTGTTGAACTAGCGCTGTTGTGACCACCTATTGTTAAAGAACAGCAATAAATTTCAATAACAACTTCTTATTCATATGATTCACTGACATATTTTGCCAGACAGCTAATCCGGCTTGCTTTTTTTTTCTAGAGGTGTTTTATGCTGTCCATATGAAAGGCATGATATGCTGCCCATAGGAAAGGTGTGACTGTTGAGAGTCCTCAGGAGAATTCTTTCTTTCTCTCCCTACCTCCCTGTCTGAGGAAGCCAGACTTGTGTAAGCTAAGAAAGAAGCATTTTTCCAAGTGATAATCAGGGGGCTGTTTCAAATAATATGTTCCCCTCACCTTGAAAATCAAAATACCAGACGGGCATAGATATTCTCCCACTCCCCTCCTCAAAGCAGCAGGGATTCCAATGCTCTGAAAGGCAACTGGAGCAAATTACTGTATTTTATATTCTACAGAGAGAGCAAGTTAACACTGTTAAGGAGGCAGGGCAGAGCCCCTCCTGCATTCTTCTACATGTCAGCAACCCATTTCAAATGCAGGGTTGGAATGCCCTGATGCCAGCTTCCAACTCTCCTGATTCCTATGTGAGACAGCTCATCCTAGCCTAGTGCACAGTAAAGATCTCACCGTTACTGCATTCCTTCACGCTGATCATTATTAGTCAATTAGGAATGGTGAGGGGAAATTGACTGACTCTTTTTTGGGGGGGGCGAGGGGGAGCAGATACAGGAACAAACATATTTCCATTGTGTAAGCAGGTCATGGATTTCTTCAGCTCAAGACTAAATAAATTTTTAATATAGATCAGTATGATTTAATTTGGATGTCAATAAGGATCGCTCAAAGGCGCTTTGCAAGGAGGAAAAAAAGTACATATGTTTAGATTCCCTTTTTGTTTGACAGGGTAATAAACTCATCCAGCAGATGCAGATTATGGAGTACACATTTTGTATCATTTGAATCAAGAATGACTACCAGCGTTATTTTTTAAAGAGAAGGCCTGTGCTGTGTTATAATTTCATTATAATGGTGCTTGCCATTGCCAGTATAATTAAGGATCCCTTGTATAGCTGTTATAAACTTCATTTTTAGGACTATATAATAAACCAAGGATTATAATTGGCATGAGGTAATCCACAAATCCTAACATGTTTAAAGAGGACTATGCTCTAGGAATTATTTTGGGGAAGTTCTGTGGCCTGTATTATTCAGGAGGTCAGACTAGATGATCACAATAGTCTCTTCGGGCCTTGGAATCTATGAATGTATGATTACAAGGTCATAGATTCAAGGTACCTTTTATTTTGCACCTGCAGCATCCACATGGTGGAGTTACAGTACAGCATGCTGATGTGCGTGGCAATTCACACCCCCGCAGTCTGAACTGCGGGGCCATGTAAACGTTAAGACTATAGACGTATAGATGTTCACTCTATAGAGAAGAGACCATACTTTTTTCTGCTTTCTGATTACATATTTTTCTATTTGTATTTATAGTTTTGCTAATTAAAACAATATTTTTTTAAGATGAGAAATGGTCAGGCTTTGAGGCCCTAAGGAGGTTGGTCAAATGTTTAGAACATGGAACTGATAGCAGTTTTGCGTTCTGTTTCTGCCACTGACTCACTGCGTGACTTTGGGCAAGGGACGTAAGCATGCTTTGACTCAGGTACCTTATCTGTAAAGAGGGACAGTAACGCCCCCCAACCTCACAGCAGTATCACTGGGCAGAAATCAGAGTTTGTAAAATGACGTGAGATCTTCAGCTGAAAGGTGCTATAGAAGGGACAATAGACAGGTAAAAATCTTATGTTACTTAATTTCTTTATTGCAGGCAATACCCTTTTGCGTATTTTGACCAACATTAAACCCTGTTGAAACAGGTGCCTTATAGTATTTGCAGCATGAAAAGTCATTGTTGGGCAGCACTCACTTTCCTAACCATTTCTGGAGAACTTTTGATTTTTGGGGATATGCCACAATACATAATATATGAGGTATTGTATTCACATAAATTTGAAGCCATATACAGATAACGTAGGTTACCTGCTGTAGGAGAGGGGTACACAGAGTCTCTAGTGTCCTTATGGGGGTTAGTTTGTAAATTTAATAATAAGGATGCCATGTTTCAGGTTGTTGCTAGATGTGTCTGTTTTGTTAGATCAGTGAGTTTTAATGTCCTCATTACTTCCTGTACTCGTCAGAATGGTCTTGGAATTCTATATGAACGCTCCAGCAAAGCACTTACACATGTGCTTAGTTTCAGACATTTGTTTAGGCCTTATTGAAGGCAATGGGATTTACATGTTTTTCTGAACATAGATGAACTGTGGATGTATGTGGTTCTTGAAAGTAAAGCACGTTTCGATGCTTTACTGAACTGGTGTTTGAAGCTTCTTAAAGAAATAACTAACTATGCAGGAAAACTTAACACGTCCCTTGCTTTGCTAAGGGTATGTCTATACTTGGAGCTAGAGGTGTAACTCCTAGCTCAAGGAGGTATATCCACGCCGGCTCTGATCAAGCGAGTGTGCTAGAAATAGCAGCACAGCACCGCAGTGGGAGGGGCTAGCCACTTTGAATACATACCTACCGTCTTAGACAGAAACTGTTCATAGCACACTAGCTCAATCAGGAGGTATGTCTCCTGAAGCTGGAAATAACACTTCATGTGCGAATGCCCCAAGTTACCCACTTCCTGACAAACCCTCTGAGGCAGAGGTGCCGTCCCTGCATGCCTCCTTGAGGCATGGCATGGCACTACAGCAGCTTTGCCTCAGTTTCCTTTACAGAGTCTTTCGGACACTTCAGTTATGGATGTGTCTTAGCCTCTTGGCGAAGTCACTGAGAGAGGTCAACCCCTTCCAGGATAGCAGAGTCCCTAAGTCAAAGTCCAACAGAAACACAAATCAAAAGAACCTTTGGCCCTGCTGAGCTCAGCTTTTACCCCCTTTCCTTTCAGTCACACCCCAGCTGCAGCAGGTTGCCTTAACACCCATCAACAAGTTCCTGCTAACAAATCAAACTAACAGGGTGGCCCTGGCAGGCTGCAGTTTTCAGTCAGCTCCTGGCCCAACAGGCTTCTCATATGCCATGGTTGCTGCTAGTCTGCGTGCTCTCCTTCCTCCTGGTCAGTCCCCAATTCAGCTCACTCTCTCCTTCTAACCTCCCAATCCAGCCTGACCGATGTTTTAGGTGAAGCAGGGCCAAGCTGATTGAGTGCAGAGCAGCTCATTAACTCTTCGTGGCCAGTGTGGAGTTCATATACATCATCACACTTCCAATATATGTTAGAGTTAATGCAGCCCATTTTGAATAACATCTTGATGTCCAGTATGGTAAATTTCAGAGTAACAGCCGTGTTAGTCTGTATCCGCAAAAAGAAGAACAGGAGTACTTGTGGCACCTTAGAGACTAATGCTCTAATGAATTTGTTAGTCTCTAAGGTGCCACAAGTACTCCTGTTCTTCTTTTTGCAGTATGGTAAAGTTTCTAAGGGCCTGATTATGCAAGGTGTACATTGCCTCTTAGGTAGAGTGATGATATTTCCCTATCCTGAATACGGGACACCTGGTAAAATTACTCGTATTCAAGCGAGTTCAATGGCAATCAAGCAGAACTATGCAGTACGAATGTTCAAATTAACATCAGGTTGACTGAGCCCCTGTTAAAAAGAAATACTGTGTAGATGGATTGTTTTTATTTACTTTCTTATCTTTAAGGCTTTAGGGTTCACAGGGGAAGGGGTGACACACACACACACACACTCCCATACACCTCTCTCACACAGGGAAGGTGACTGACTGACCCAACCCTCCCTGCCCGGCTCAAACTGCCCTCCAGGCCTGGCTGGGCCTCTGAGACAAAGCTACCTCTCCTGGTACCCTGGCGCTATGTCTTCCCACAGCAACATGGGGGGAGGCACGCAGGGTCACATGCCCCTCCCCTCGATTTCTGCCAGGGCTCACACCACAATGTGGCCAGCAGCAGCCTTTTGGCACTGTGCGGGAGGGAAGGGACAGGATGGGAGGGGAGCTGCTTACAGCCACAAGGGAGGAGGAGTGGGGGAAGGGATGACCTGGCCCGTGTCTTTGCAGAGTTCATGTCCTGCCCCCACCCCTGCCCGTGGTGGCTGGAAGCAGCTTGTCCTTTCCTACCCCCACAGTGTTGAAAGGCAGCTAACACCTCCAGGCTGCTCCTGGTCACTGACATAACGCAGCCACCTCCTGTCCCCTGGCTACAGCACGGGCAGGAAGGGGTTAAGTCCTAAGGATGCATTGTGCACCAGGGAACCTGATTGCAGGGGTTTCAGCAAACCCTGCGGGAGAGGTGGCTCAGCAGGGGTGGGTGCCTAGGGGATGGAGCAGCCCCATGCTCCCTGGGGCAGGACCCAGGGGGGGGGGAGAGGGGGCAGGTGAAGAGGGTTCTAAGCCCCTGACTGGGGGGCTGCTGTACAGCCTGCAGGGCTGGGGTTTGAACAGGCTGGAAATTGCTTTCCCCCCTCCCCCCCCCCCCCGCCACTCCAGAGCTTAACTGAGGGGCAGAGAGGCTTCCCCATGCCAGCGCTGTGCAGGGCTTTGGCACATGCAGGGTTTGGCTCCTCCTGGCCAGTGCCTGGGCCGGAGGGTCTTGGGCTTTCCTGGGGTGCCGGGCTAGCCAGAGGCAGTGGGGGAAGGAAGGAGCCTGCCGGCCAGGCTGCTGGTGAGCTGAGCACTCCGACCAGGGGCTGGTTCTCCGCACAGCGCTGGGAGTGGGATGTGCCTCACCAGGGGGATATGGGGGTGAAGGGGCAAAGCAGGGAGAGGACAGTGAGAGGGAGAGCACATAAAGGGCCGATGGGTGGGCAGCAGAGGCGACACGTAACCAACCACCACCTGGCACCTGCTCACACTCACTGGCCGCCACAGCTCGCAGTGCGCAGCCAGCACTGGCCAGAAATGGGACGGGGGGGTGGGGCCCTGATGGACCAGCAGGGGGAGCAGCCGGCCCTATATGCTCCATCTTCTCCCTGCCACCAGCCTTGCACACCCACCCCCATTGTCGGACACTGGAAACACCCCCCACACACAAACACACTCACCATTGGTGGGCTGGCGAGCAGGGATCTGGCCAGCAGCAGGATCCGCCAGTACTGATGAGGGGGAGACAGAAAATATGGGACAATTTGCCTGTTTTTAAGAAAAAGTTGGGACACCTGCAGGAGGGCTTAAATACGGGACTGCCCCTTTAAAAACAGGACGTTTTGTCACTCTACTCTTAGGAGATGCACCATGTTTTGCAGGATTATACCCAAATGCATAGTGTAAACGGAACTATTGCATATTATTTGTTTTACCTTTTCCTCAGACTACGTTGTGTCTGTTTTGGGCTGTCTTTTCTCCTAGTGATAAAGCGGTTGTATACATTTTGCGGGGTTGTTTAGTTAAGTAGGGAAATAGAACATTTCTGTTAATCCATTTTCAAAGTTTGTGTTTCTTAATAAATTCTATAGATCTGCTAGAGGTCTTAGCATATCTTTCTCTGATTGTTCCAAAAATGTCTTAATCGGAAATACTGGCACATTGGTAAAAATAAGTTTGCTAGCCCTCTCTGACCCAGAGAAAGTAACATACCACTCATACAGAACTATTCAAATTACATTGTTCCTGCCTCAAATCCAAAGAGCATAATTTGACTATTCAATACAAGAGGATATATGGGATTGTTATAAATTGGTGCCAAGGGGCCCATAGTTGGAATATGGTTTTATTTTTCTGTTCGTTTCCAAATTGCAAGAATGTGCGTAATGAATGGTTATCTAGTCCTTCTGTTTTATCATTTTTTGAGGGAGAAATAGCACATGTTGCAGACAGACTTGGCCTACATGCTCTGGTTCCATAGCAACCCAGTGTTGCTGTGGATTCGTTTTGTACCAATCAATTAGAAATTTTGCTCTGGCTGCCAGAATGAAAGCATATGGGCCAAATCCTGCCCGCTTTACTCAGGGCACGTAATCCCATTGGCTTTAATGGGATTACTTGGGTGAGAAAGTGGGCAGGATTTACCCTTATATCTTGGATTTCTTTCTTGCTTTATTTTTGTTAGATTATTTATTTATTTGTATTACTGAATCAAATTGTATTTATTAAATGTAGATAATTCTCTTTAATGAGGCTGTCAGATATGTTTGACTTACATACATAACAGTTGTTGCTATGTGTAATATGAAGTGGTTATATGCCCTGTATAACAAGTCATGCTGCTATGGGTGTAAATGACTGGTATGCATCTTCATCCTGTAGCTTGTAGAATCCTCTGTTGCATCCATATGCATAAGATGGGGTTTTCCAGGACACACAGCCGGTGACCTGCAAATTGCTGCATGATTTCAGTTGAATCTTTCATATTAAAGGTCTGATCATGTACCGCTTAAGGCACGTGTAACTCCCATTGAAGTCTGTGGAAAGTTTAGTGTGAAAGCCGTAAGGGGGCAGATGATTAAAATCAGTACTGTCAAGGGGGGGTTCCTCACGTTTTTCTTTTCACTAGTATCAGAGAAAATAAAATCTAATGAACTGCAGTATATATATATAGTGTGTGTGTGTGTAGTATAATTTTATACGTATGTGTATTTATATATATAACATAAACCATCTGACATAAACTGACAAAAATGTTGACATTTTGAATTTAGGACTTCTTTTCAGATCATTATGCCTACTGGTCAGTCTTATTGGGCTCTAGATATAATGATATGTTCAACGTGTGCTGCCTGACCTAGGCATAGTGAAGAGAGTTGGAGGCATATTAGTGTTACCTGGGTGAGACCAGAGAATCATTATACTCTCAAATGAACTCAAACAGAAAAAGGATAAAAGACAAAAACAGCATATCACCCATCAGTGAACACTTTCACAAAAGGATCACTCCATATCTGACTTCCCAGTCCTTGTCCTCAAAGGAAACCTGCACAGCACTTTCAAATGATGAGCCTGGGAACTTAAATTCATAACTTTGCTATTCACTAAAAATCATGGATTTATGGCTTATGACAACAATCTGTAACCCATTAACCCCCCTTTTTGGTCCTGTGACTGCAGGGGTGTTAACAAGCCACTTCATACTGAAAAGTCCTTTAGAATATGTTAACTACTTATGCTAAACCAGTGGTCCCCAACGCGGTGCCCGCAGGCGCCAGGTGCGCCCGCCTATTGACAAGGGAGCGCCCCGCCGCCAAGGAGTGCGGCCTCCGGAGAAGCAGCTGCCGAAATGCCGCTGAGAAGCGGCAACGTAAAGAAGTGTCGCCGTCGAAATGCCACTGCTTCTTGGCGGCATTTCGGCGGCGACCCTTTTGATGACGCTGCTTCTCGGCGGCATTTCGGCGGCAACGCTTCTTGACATTGCCGCTTCTCGGTGGCATTTCAGCGGCTGCTTCTCCGGCGGCCGCGCTCTTTGGCAGCTAGTCATCCGGCGCCCGCCACCGGTTGGGGACCACTGTGCTAAACAATCTGTTTCACCTTGTATTTAGCTGTGACACGCTGAGTACCTTTCTCAGACCTGAAGCAGAGCTCTGCGTAGCTCAAAACCTGGTCTCTTTCACCAACAGAAGTTGGTCCAGTAAAAGATATTACCTCACCCACCTTGTCTCTCTAATATCCTAGTACCAATACAGCTACAGCAACACTGCAAACAACATTATGTTTAATAAGAAATACTGTGCAACCATGTGGCATGTATTTTTGTTATGGTCAAGTAAAGCTTTTAAAAAACTTTTTTTTTTTAGAAAGTTTGACTGAGTTTCCATGCTGATTTTTCAGCACTGAGTAATTTTCATGGATTTCTCATGGTGATTTTTCAGTATTTGGAAAGTGTGACAGATTTATCATTATTACTTTCATAGGATGTGTTTCAAGGAAAAAAATCAGTGTTAAATGCATTGTCCTGTATTTTAACTTATTATATGTTTGTGTTTATATTCCCTCTGTTTTTAGTGATGTACTGCACATATTCAGACATCAGGCTTGAATAAATATAACAGCCTTTCTTTTAGTCACTTGGGATTTTTGATTTGATAGTTTTGTTTGAAAATCTGCTTGAAATAGTTTTGCTGTCGTTAAGTATTAAGATGCAGATCCTGCAAACTCTTTGCAGTGTATTTGCAGAATTGGGGCCTAAATACTCACTTTGGGCCCAATCTAACTTCTTTTGAGGTCAATAGGAGCTTTCCCTGAGTCAGGAGTGGCCCAATATAAATACTACTTATTATACTGCCACTCTCTTGACTTCATGAAATTATACTGTCTGGATTTATTTGTATTCTAGCCTGCTGCTAGTCAGTTTCATTGGCGTGCTGACATGTACTAGCACATCACTGCAGCATTTGAGTCTGTCCTGCCCCCCTTTACTCATGTGAGTAAGGGTGCTTTGGGTTATAAACAGTACAGAGGAATGATTACATCCAAACCAAGAACGGTTCTGAATAATTAAGAAATCACAAAAGCATATCTAGTGATAAATTTAGTAAAACTTTAAAAAAAGGTTAAATTTGTTGATAGTGTACATTTCATTAGAGACATTCGTTCTACATTAGATTGGAAATTACAGGATTTATAAGAAGCACACTGTACAACATATTCATATTTAAGTGTGTGTATATATATATATATATACATAAATATATAGACATGCATATGCAGTGTGTAAATTCACACACCGTGCATATTTACACAGATATGTTAATAAATATGTGCAGTATGTCCTGTTTTTGAAAGTCCCCCCCGCCCCCCACTGTGCATGTTTTCTGTTGATTTTCCTTGTGTGCCTTATAAATTTTTATTTTTCTGTCTGTGTTTGTGTTTGTGGTTCACAGGTCCTCCTTTGCATTGTTCATCTGCTTCATCAACCCCTATTGAGCAGTCCCCTTCCCCTCCCCCTACCCCTGCGGCCAATGAGAGCCAGAGAAGGTTGCTAGGCAATGGTGTGGCCCAGCCAACCCAGGACTCTGACTCTGAGGAAGAGTTTGTCCCTAATTCATTCTTAGTTAAAAGTGGCTCTGGAAACCTCTGTGTACCTGCCAATGGTGAGTTATTCTCTCTACCTACTTTACTGCTTGCTTGTCTTACGAGTTGTGTGTGGGCCTGTAGGATGCAGGTTTGGTTTGTCTCCTGGACTTTGAATAGTAATTCACCATGTGTTTGATGACTTTCTGCTTCAGTTTTACAGCCACTATGTGTGTTGTTGTAAACTCCTTGTGTTTCCTGTGAATTGTGTCCTGGTATCTCTGCTGCACGAAGCATTGCTGTGCTGGTTAGAACAAATCACCTAACTTGAGACAGCACCTGAGCCCAGCTCTGAAATTTTAATTGTGGTTGAGGCAGCCCTGCTGAAATGTCACACAACTTCCCGTTAGTGTTTTCGCTGCGGGACAGCATGTCAGGCAGTCTGTAAAACTTTCTGTGTAAGTTCTGTGCGTGGATGTCAGGAACGTTTCCTTTCAGATGACCAGTTCGGCGATCAGATGCAATTCGGGCTTTATGAAATGTTTACTTTGATTGAATTGTAAACAGGCCAGGGGACTGTGTCCTGAAGGACTTCCAAGTCGATGAGAAACTTTTAATTGGGTCTGCTTTTATGGTTTCGCTGGGCCTGCCACTGTCAGATTGGTACAGATGCGAGACATTCTCAGTGGCTGCATTATGAGAGTACAGATGTAAAAACTAACGTCTAAAGCCTCAGCCTGCATGTTTTAACCCAAATATGAGTTGTGACAAGTGACATGAGCACGTTACCTTCACACGCACAGGCCAGAAATATGTTATGGATCCAAATTTCTGCAGGTAGCCTTGATAAATTTCCTAAGGGCAACATACAAAAGCAGCAACAGGACCCTATTCCACTAGGTACTGAATGCTTCCAACTCCCACTTATCTCAGTGGGAGCCACCCAGGAAAGGGATCCCACTAAAAGGATGAGGATGTAAAGGAATGCAAAGGAAATAAAATGATTTGCTTTACAACTTCGCATCCTAAAGACAATGACTTGTAAAAAGGGAGACAAAGCTCATTGATAAAGCAATGTTAAATTTATCAAGGACAGTGCAACCTGATGTAGTGCAGATACCAGCCGGGAAACAACAATGGCCAGTCAGCCCACTGCTGTCCAGTCAGAGTGATAATTGCAGGAAGGTTTGATTTATGGGGGTGAAGCCATTCACAGACATCTACCAAAAAAAAAAAAAAAAAAAGTGAGAGAGGTTTACAGCATCTGGTAACAACTTAGCCCCATTTCAGTTGAGCTTTTAAGAAGGTTTCCTAATATGGTGTTATTTCAAAGGAAAGGGAAAAGTTTGACATTGAATTAATTCCTCCCCTCCTCAGCTTCCTCTTTCTTCTCTTTCTTGCATTTGCTATGGTAAAAACTAACTTTCCTTCAGGGTTTTTCAGTGGAGAAGGTTATCTTCCGTGAATTGTCATCATAAGGAGAACGGTGGGAAAATACAGTGTTGCATTCATTCAGGAAACTGCTTAAAATTCATATCCTCCTACCTCCCTTCAGTCACTAGTATAGTCAAGTTTGCACTGGTGTGGATGACCCTTTAGTGTTCACAGTAACACAGTGAATGGTGGTTGGAGACAAAAGCTGCCCAAACTAACATCCTCAGTAATTCTTATAAAAAGAAGAACAGGAGTACTTGTGGCACCTTAGAGACTAACAAATTTATTAGAGCATAAGCTTTCGTGGACTACAGCCCACTTCTTCGGATGCAGTCCACGAAAGCTTATGCTCTAATAAATTTGTTAGTCTCTAAGGTGCCACAAGTACTCCTGTTCTTCTTTTTGCGGATACAGACTAACACGGCTGCTACTCTGAAACCAGTAATTCTTATGTGATCATAGTCTATCTATCTGTCCATCTATCTGTCTCGACACCCTCTCCAGGTAGAGAGAGAGAGCGATTAAACCCCTTAATCTCTTCTTTTACTAATTAACTGAACAACAGAAAAAGCATTGTTCAGAGTCTACAGTGAGTTGATGACATTATTGTATTATTGATGTGCTGGTGAGTTAGTGAGACTTTAGGCTCTTCAGCTGTCTGCTTATTTATACTCCTCCTCTCCTTGCATCAGTTTGTCGAGGCTTTACATTCCCCAGGGCCTTCTTTGTGTGTAAAAATTCTGCAGGTTGGTAATAAATATGTCCCACACAGAGACAGTGTGTCTGGGGTCTCATTTGCTTGGTGACTCGAGTTGTTCAGTAATGAGAGGTGCAGGTAAATCCAGCACATTTGTGACCCGCTACGATGTCACCATCACTCTGCTATCAGCAAAAAACAAAGGTGACCTTTGAAAGCCTCATTGACTTATTATGCATCCTATCAGCCCATAATCTGGGAGTTCACCTGAATGAGAAGCACAGACCATACAAGTCCATCATGTCTAAAATGCTAAGGCTCTTCTGACCTCTCTAAATGGATTTAATTGCCTTGGTTCCTTAAAGTTCTGTTTCTATGAGGCTTAGTCAGCATAGACTTTAAATGACAAAGGCAGCTCTTTATGTCCCCTAAATGGGGAAAATTAGTAAAAGCTTATTTTGGTTAGGACTAAGTTTAATACAGTTAGAGCACTCATTCTCTGTGTATAGTGGCTGTCTCAACAGCAGGACTGCCTGGGAATGCCTGCCTAAGGATTTGTGTTGCACTTTTTAATTGATCCCTGCTAGGTTTTCTTTCCACAGCTGTGTAAACTCAGCTTTAGAGGAGTCCATCCAAAGTAAGTAACTCCCATGGAGCTGCTGTTCCAAATCCCCATGTAAATTGCAAATATAATGCACATGGAACAAAAGATATTTTTGAAGATACATTAGACTATTCTTTATCTGAGTTTCACTCCATCGAAAAAGGTACTAATGTAGTAGTATTTTGGGGGAAAATGTTAAACTAAAATTTCAAATTAATATTGAAGAACTAAAGTAGTAGGTAAAGACCCACAGATTTTCTTTCTTCAACATTTTATTTTTGTGCTCCATATATTGCAAACCCATCTTTTCTAATTAAAATCAAAGCGTAACCCCATATCTCTGTTATTAATAAAAATCTAATAACAGAAGGAATTTTCAAAATCAAAATCACTTTTCACTTTGCTTCTTATTCATGTGAACTCCCAGATTCCTATAATCTTTTCAGCCATATTTTTGAAAGTGACTGGTGATTTTGGGTGCCTCAATTTTTGGGTGCCCAACTTGAGAGACCATAAAAGATCCTGATTTTTGGATAGTGTTGGGTGGTCAGCACTTCTTGAAAATCAGGCCCCTTTAAGGTATCTCAAATACCTTTATGACAATCTAAGAAAAATCAACTACACCGACATGCTGCCTAACAAGCAAAGAGGAACATTATGAGATACCATAGTCGGAAATCTATCTATCTGTGGTACTTTTATGGCCCACATAACTATAGTATCTGAGGCCCTTGTAATCTTTATTCTGTTTATCTTCACAACACCACTCTGAGGTGGGGAAAAGCCATTATCCCCACTTTACAGATAATGGGGAACTGAGGTACAGAGAAACTAAGGCCCACATTTTTAACATTATTTAGGGTTTGCTGTGCTCAGCATTGCAACACCTAACTGATTTAGGATCCTTGATCTCATGAGATTTAGGCTCCTAAATCAGTTAGGCGTTGCAATGCTAAGTGCAGCAATGTCTAAATAGCTTTAAAAATCTGAATCTAAGTGACTTGCCCAAGGTTACACAGGAAGCCTGTTGCAGAGCAGGGAATTAAACCTGGGTCTTCCAACTCCCTAACCACTGGACATCTTTAGATATCTTTAGGTTTTTTGTTTTTATGAGTTATATAAAGCCACCTAGGCAGATAGGAAGGACAGATGAGGATACAAGAGAAAAAACATCTGCATAACCTGCCACATCTGTTCAGGAACTAAGATGGGGGTCCACATTTTTTAAAGTCACCTCTGATTTTGAGCCTCTCACTGTCTGGGTCCTAAGCTTTAGGGATCATGGGACAGAGCACGTACAACTCCAGTGGAAGTCAATGAGAATAGCAGGGGTCTAAAGATGGTTATCCAGAATTAGGCCCCGATCCTGAAAGGTAGCCCACATGGGTCTGTGTGCCTGTAGAGCGCCCCCCATGAAGTCATTGGGGCGCTGTGCGGGCTCAGAAGTCCATCTGTTGGAATAATTTACAGGATCAGGGCCTTCCAGGCCACTATTGAAAATTTAGACCCAAATGACTTTTTGAATGCTTCCTGACTATTAGTACATCACTGTTTGCAATGCTGCTTGTCCTTACTGCCCACTCCTTTGCACCAGTCTTGTTTCATTTGCTGTCACTGAGGACGTTACTTCACAAATAGCGACATCACACCATCTGCCTAGGTCACCCAAGATGAATGTAGAAGAGTCATAGAAAAATCCTAGAAAAGCTAAGGGTAGGATTCACTCTGGCACAATGTTATTATACCTTTAATGCCAACACTGCATTCAGTGCTGTGCAAGGCATAGACAACACAGTCCCTGCCTCAGCAAGATTTTGCAATCATTGAAGTCAACGAGACTGTTCACAACATAACGTTAAGTATATGTGTTAGTCTTTTAGGGTCAGAGACTGAGGGACTGGGGCAGTTCCAATTGAAATCAATGGAACGCTTTCCATTGACTTCAGTGGGATTTGGATCAGGCCCTACAAGCCTCCTCTCCTTCAAATCAATGGCAAAAATGTTTTTTTCTCTTTAGACAGTTACAAGAAAACCGATGCTCTTCCCCTCACCAGCTGTCTCAGTTCCTGTAGGTCCCCCAGTTTTACTTAAGATTAATTTGCTCCCCCTTTCCGATTCTTCTGTCTAAGCTAGGTGCTGGGTCACTTTACAGTGATAACACTTTCCTAAAGCCTACCCTTTGGTCACTTTGAACTGCGGGAATAGAGACCGGAGTGGCTTCACATGCTGCCACAAAGCTTTGTTTTCCCATCCCTCCGAGCCGCTTGCCTTTTCTGGGCCGAAGTGCAGTGTGAAGAGTTCACTCAGTGTAACCCTTCGGGTATGTCTACACTGGCAGAGTTACAGCGCCGCTCAGAGAGCGCTGAAGGGACACTGCTGTTGTGTGTTCACACTGTCAGCTGCCTGCGCAATAGCGTGTTCACACTTGCCGCAGTTGCAGCGGTATTCGGAGCGGTGCACTCTGAGCAGCTATCCCACAGACCAGCTCTTCCTCTTCTGCCGCTAAGAGTTGTGGGAAGGCGGAGGGGGGCGCGGCGCATCCTGGTTCCTGTTCCAATGCCCCGTGATGGATTGCTTCGCATCCCAGCAATCCCTGCGCTTCCGTCCGCATTTGGTGCCATCTTTCAAAGGTTTGTGTACTGCGCGCCCTGCCTCTTCGGTCTGCAGGAATGGATCCCGCACTGTTGACCAATATGCTGCTTGCTCTCACTAACATGTCACAAGTGGCAGTGGAGTTATTCCTTAAACTACAAAGGCAAGAGGAGTTCAACATTGAACTCGCCACTCTCCGTAGCTACAACACAAGATTGCTTGTGGCATTAACGGAAGTGCTGACCACAGTGGAACGCTGCTTCTAGGCTTGGGAAACAAGGATTGAGTGGTGGAGTCATATCGTCATGCACATTTGGGATGATGAGCAGTGGCTCCAGAACTTTTGGATGAGGAAAGCCACATTCATGGGACTGTGTGATGAGCTCGCCCCAGCCCTGCGGCGCAAAGACACAAGAATGAGAGCTGCCCTGTCGCTGGAGAAGCGTGTGGTGATTGCACTGTGGCAGCTGGCTACTCCAGACTGCTACCGATCGGTTGCTGACCAGTTCGGAGTTGGAAAGTTGACTGTTGGACGCGTGTTGATGGAAGTGTGCTGGGCCATTAATTGTATCCTGCTCTGAAAGACCTTGACTCTGGGCAATGTGAGTGACATTGTGGGTGGCTTTGAACAAATGGGCTTCCCTAACTGTGGAGGGGCGATAGATAGCACGCAAATTCCAATTCTGGCACCAGACCACCTAGCCACCGAGTACATTAATCGGAAGGGGTATTTCTCTATGGTTCTCCAGATGCTTGTGGATCACCGTGGGCATTTCACGGACATTAACAAAGGCTGGTCTTGAAAGTTGCATGACGCACGCATCTTTCGGAACACTGGCCTGTGCAAGGAGCTGCAGGCAGAGACTTTCTTCCTGGACCAGAAGATCACCGTAGGGGAAGTCAAAATGCCCATTGTGATCCTGTGAGATCCCGCCTATCCCTTAATGCCATACACGGGGCAAGTTGACAGCAGCAAGGAATGGTTCAACAACAGGTTGAGCAAGTGCAGAATGACTGTTGAGTGTGCTTTTGGCCGTTTAAAGGCCCGTTGGTGCTGCCTAAATGGGAGGCTTGACCTGGCCAATGACAATATTCCTATGCTTATAGCTGCGTGCTGTATGCTCCATAATATTTGTGAAGGGAAGGGTGAAAGCTTCACTCAGAGCTGGATCGCTGAGGCTCAGCGTCTGGAGGCTGAATTTGAACAGCCAGAGACCAGGGCTATTAGAGGGGCACAGCGTGGGGCCTTGAGGAAGAAATTTGAAGCTGAAATCCACTAATATTTGTTGCTATGCTCGGGAGTGCAGTGCTTGTAATGCTAGGAGATGACTGTGATTGGTGCAGATGATGCACTGGGAAGGTTTAAGAAAATTGCCTGTTGCTTCACAGGGCTCAGTTTGCTTTCAGTTAATGGAATAAAGATTGCTTTCAAACCAAAACAATCCTTTTATTAAAAAACAACAACCGGAGGAGAAAGGCAAACAAAAAAACACATCAGCACTGTGGAGGATGAGGGAAGGGAGGGTCCCAGTAGGAGGTGGGGTCCCAGGACGGTTAAAGATTTGTCTATGTCCAGGTATCATATGCAACCTTGTCCTCTAGAGTACAATGGAGCAGGTACTGTAGTTCAGCAGGGCTAAGCTGCACAGGGACGGGCGTTGAGTGCAGTGGGTACTGAGAGTCCGCAGTGCTGGTCTGTGACGGGGTAGGAGTGGAATGCAGCGGGTACAGACTGGAGCCAGGAGTTTAATAAGAGTGTGTTGGCGGTGTCTGGGGGGCACATGGGAAAGAGTTTTGCGACAGCGGCTGCAGGGGAGGGCGGGCACGGAGCTGCTCAGTTTGCAGTGCTAGTATCACCTGGAGCGTGTCCACTTGGCACTCCATAATGTTTAAGAGCCGCTCTTTGGCTTCATTCTGGTGCGCAGCATTCTCCTTTCGGTCCCTCTTCTCGCTGTCCTGCCACTCCTTCAGTTCTTGGTTTTCGGCCGCACAATGCATCTTGACATCACGCAGAAAGTCACCCTGTTCCGCCATTCAGACTAGGCATGTGGTGGTACGCGCATCATATAGACACAAGGCTGCTTTCTGTAACCCTCCTGCCTCCAACAACTCGCTTCAGCGATTCCCAAAATCAAAGCCACTTACCAGGGGCCTCCTCTCCTGTTCGCGCTTCGCCAAGCTCTGACAGCTGTGACTGGGTAGCCTCCTCTGGGGTAGAGAAGAGATCCTGGCTGCATGCATCTCTGGCCTCTGAGTCATCCTCTGCCTGTGGGTCCCCATCCCCCTCCTCGTCCAAGATCTTCTCCTGGCTTGGTCCACTCTCGACTGGCACGTGAGCCACCTAAGTATCCACAATGGCCTTCGCAATGGAGGTGCGGTTGCTACCAAGTAGCATGTCCAGCTCTTTGTAGAACTGGCAGTTTGTGGGTGCAACACCGGAGCGGCGGTTTGCCTCCTGCGCCTTGTGGTAGGCGTTCCGGAGCTCCTTCACTTTGACCCTGCATTGCAGTGTGTCCCGGTCATGGCCCCTTTCTGTCATGCATCGTTAAATCTGTCCGTAGGTATCATAATTTCTACGGCTGAAACGCAGCTGGGACTGGACAGCCTCCTCACCCCAAATGTTGATGAGGTCCAGCAGCTGGGGATTGCCTGGTGCGTGGAGCAGGCAGGGCCACCTGGAAAGATGCGCTGAGACCACTACCCGCATCACTGAGCAAACAGGAAGGGGACTTTGAAAATTCCAAAGGAATTTGAGGGGTGGGGCTCACGGTTGGTCACCTGAGGGCAGGGCAGTAGAATTCAAACCGATAACCAGAGAGGCGAGAACAGGCATTGTGGGACACCTCCTGGAGGCCAATCATAGCACTGTAATCGACCAGGGTGTCTACACGGGCACTGCAGCGCTATAGCCCGGCGCAGAAAGCTGTACACCTCTCATCAGGGTGGTTTTTTTACAGCGCTGCAACTGCACAGTTTCTGCGCACTAAGTGGCTTGGCAGTGTGTACACCTCGGGAGTTACACCGCTCAAAGCTGCTTTACTGCACAGAAACTTGCCAGTGTAGACAAGGCCATAGAGTGTATTTATCTGCAGTGTTTATCACTGAGGTGCTAAAGATCAGAAAACTTGTTTCCATCTCTAATTTACCTCCCCAGTCCCTCTCCCCTGCTCCCTCAAACATATTTCCTTAGCCCCTGCTACAGCCAGCCAGCCAAGTCCCTCACACGTGCAAGCTAAAGGGGTAATTCATTTCAACCTCACTCATGGCTTCTTAGATCCTCCGCTGGCGCAAAGTGGTGTAGCTTTATTGAAGTCAGTGAAGCCAATTTATGCCAGCTGAGGAACTCTTCCTGAGGATCATATTAGTTAAAGACAGAAAAGTCTTTTATTATCATTATTATATTATTTATTTATTATTTGTTTCTTTTAGCACCCAAGATGTGTAAGGCACTTTCCAAACAGAAATACAACAGATTCTCTGCTCCAAGGAGATCACAGCTTCAGATGCATCTGTGATTATGATCATTATTTTTCATTATATGTTTAGATTCATCAATGTGTTTGGGGCTGTGCTAATGACAAATATACAGACAGTCCCTGCCCCATGGTACCTGATCCAAAGCCTACTGAAGACAACTGAAAGACTCCTATTGACTTCAGTCTGTTTTGAATCAGGTCTTGTGTCTCTTGCAGATAGAGACGTGTGCTTAAATTTAAGCATGTTCCATTGAAGTCAAACACCCATCTTTTTAACCATGTGCTTAAGTGTTTTAAACCAGAATCCTGGTTTAAAAGATAGTCGCAAAGAAAACAACATTCAGTGGGGAACCCAAAATAAAGGAATAATTAAAGGATTTAAAAAATAATTGTACTTTACGAGACTCTCAGAAGTAGTGAATGTTGAGGGATTTGAATGAGAATGAGAGAACTTTTGAGGACTTTGATAATGTAAATAGTAATTTATATTTTGCAATCTAATTATTAATAATAAATCCACATTATATTAAATCTTCTTTCATGTAAAAACTAGATTTCCCCTCTCAAAAAAGACCTACTAATGTAGAGTCCATTCTCTGTCCTCATAGTGAGTGAACAGGCAGTATGTCCTGGTATTCCAGTGTTTCCCACTGCATTACATGTATTCAAAATAAAATGAATACTATATAGCAGCTTACATGAAAGGATCTCAGTGCCCTTTAGAAATATATATTTAAATTAATCTCCCAGCATCTCTGTGAAGTAAACTTGATTCATGATAAAAAGAAGAACAGGAGTACTTGTGGCACCTTAGAGACTAACAAATTTATTAGAGCATAAGCTTTCGTGGACTACAGCCCACTTCTTCGGATGCATACGAATCATGATCTCATAAGATGGGAAAGTGAGGAACAGGAAGCCAGCACTTTTTAAAGCATCATGAAGAGAGCTGGTAAAAAAAAAAAAAAACCTACAAAAATGTTTGAATAATTTTCTTTACTGTTTTAATTTTTATTTATTGTGAAAAATATGTTTTCTCTCATTTTTTAATTTATCATTTTCCATTTTTGAAATAAGAAATATATTTTAATAATTATTTTTGGTCAGCGTAGTCACATGATAGGTTTTGTTCCCAAACATTTTATTTCAAAATTTAAATGCAACTTTTTTGAAAATTTCAATAAACATTTTAAATAAGATAGATTAAAAAAAATAGTGAACATTTTCAAAAAATTATTTTTGCCACAAAAAGTTGATGTAGAAACAAAGAGGGTGTTTGCCCCATCCCATTCAAAATATTTTGACTAACTATAGACACTAATTTTGAGCACTTCTGCTGTTGCATATCTAACCTGAGGCACTTTGGGCTCGATTACTAGTGTTACTGAACATCTCCATTGCTCAGTTACTTCACTGAAGGCACCCCAGATTGGTAGACACATCTGAAAATGTTGGGCCTAAGTGATCTGCTAAAAAATGCACAGTAAACGAGTTGCAGAGAAGCAAAGCCTCTTGATTCCCACCATTTGTCTTTATCATAAGACCATTCTTCCTTCAATCAAGAGAAGGGCCGTAAACTGCCAGGAATGGGGAGGATCAGATCATGAGTTCTTTCCTTCTCCAGTCCCCCTATCAAAGGGGGAGAAGAGGATAGAGCCTTTCCTGTTGAGTTTTTCCTCCCATTCCACGCCTGCTACCAATGGAGAATGATTAGGACAAGGCTAGCTTGTGAGCTGCAGAGCTTTTATAGGACATGAAGCCCTAAGTGGCCGCTTGCCTTGCTTTTGCTTAAGGTTGTCCTGTGTGTTAGGTTTGTATAATGAGATGACTTGTTTAAAACTGGCAGTTGTTTGGCTTAAGTATGAGCCAAAAATAAGAGGCAACACACTCAGCTCATATGCTCTAGGGCCTGATCCAAATCTCACTGAAGTCAGTGGAAGGCTTTTGGTTGACTTCATGAGGTTTTGGATCAGGCCCCTATTGTAGCGAGGGTCAAATCCTGACCCCACTGAAGTCAATGTGTCATCAACAAAAAGAGGGTTTGGTCCAGAGTGAACAACCTGGAATGCTGAATGAACGGAAGGTTGTTTTCCTGCTGATACTAAACATCACTAATAGAATAAGAAGAAAGTTATGACTGTCACATTCAATGTAGGGGAGCAGTAAAATGAGATCTATCCAGACTAGTAAAGAAACACACTGAAACAGTTAAAGCAGATTTGTAGCACTGTAGCTGTGATAAAACTGTATCTCTGTGTAAGTAAATTTACAGAGGAGTGGGGTTGTTTTTCTTGTTTTAACACAAGCCAGATTGAAATGTGTACACGACGGAGTCCCACTCAGAGGAAACACAACTGGAACAAATTATATGCATTCAGATTTGTTAAACTGAATTGGCAGCAGAAATATTCCTAGTAACCTGAGCATTACAGCAGCATTGGTATAGTTAAAGTTATGTCAGCATTTTCATTAAAAATCTCTGCTTTCACAGGTTTATATCTGCAGTAAAAATTAATTGTGGGCTGAAACTTGACAAGCTGTGTAGGGTCTCATCTCAGAAGAAAAAATTTTGTTTACAAAATTAAAAAAAAAACAACCCTATTTGATGGCTTAAAATATCAGAGCACAAACAAAAATAGCAGTGTTTTGGCTTTGATGTTTGTCTATATTCAAAAACTGCTTCATTTCTTTGAACGTGTAACAATTAAATGCTCAATAACATTTCACTCCAAAGACGGAATTAATCGCTACGGTATTAAAGAAAATGAAATATTAATGAATTGCCCATTTGTTACTTAGTCACCACAAGATCATCAGTGTTTTGACCTACATCAGGTCATGCTCGTAGAAAGAGATTGCTGGGAGACGCCTGACTAACACAAAACACGGCTCAAAGTAGAATAGATCTCATTGGAAGGTCCTTCTCTGAACAGCTGCAGAAGGGCAATAAAGAGAAGGCAGTGTTTTCTAGTGGTTGGAGCAGAGCACTGGGAGTCACAAGTCATCTGAGATCCATATCTGGCTGTGCCACAAGACTTCCTGTGTGATCTTGGGCAAGTCACTTCCCTTAAACAATCTGTACCTCAGTTTCTTCATCTGTACAATGAGAACATGGCAAGTCAGTTGCAGGACGGGGAACATAATCCATGGGCTTGATTTGTCCAGTGGAGGGCAACAAAAATGATTAGGGGTCTGGAGCACATGACTTATGAGGAGAGGCTGAGGGAACTGGGATTGTTTAGTCTCCAGAAGAGAAGAATGAGGGGGGATTTGATAGCAGCCTTCAACTACCTGAAGGGGGGTTCCAAAGAGGATGGAGCTCGGCTGTTCTCAGTGGTGGGAGATGACAGAACAAGGAGCAATGGTCTCAAGTTGCAGTGGGGGAGGTCCAGGTTGGATATCAGGAAAAACTATTTCACTAGGAGGGTGGTGAAACACTGGAATGCGTTACCTAGGGAGGTGGTGGAGTCTCCCTCCTTGGAGGTTTTTAAGGCCCGGCTTGACAAAGCCCTGGCTGGGATGATTTAGCTGGGAATTGGTCCTGCTTTGAGCAGGGGGTTGGACTAGATGACCTCTTGAGGTCCCTTCCAACTCTGATATTCTATGATTCTATGATTCTCTTCTCACACTCCTTTTACAGCAGTATAACTCAGTTAACATCATTGAAGCTCCCTCTGGTTTACACTGGTCAGAATGAGAGGTGAATCAGACTCCATGTCTCTTTACTCCCAATCACAGGGCCCTTAAGAGGCTAGATTATCGTTTTTGTAAATGTTTCCAAATTCTTGGATGGAAGGCACCTATACAAGTACCAAATATTAGGGTTACCATATTTAAGGTTTTAAAGAAGAGGACACTCCACGGGGCCCTGGCCCCGCCCCTTCCCCGCGCCCGGCCCTGCCCCAACTCCGTCCCTTCCCCAAAGTCCCCGCCCAATTCTGCCCCTTCCCCAAAGTCCCCACCCCAACTCCGTCCCCTCCCCTGAGCGCCCCGCATTCCCCCTCCTCCCTCCCAGACATGCGAAACAGCTGCCCGAGCGCTACCGGCTTCACGGTTTGCCGGGCAGCCCCCAGATCTCCAGACCCTGCGCCCCCAGCCGGGCGCTTCCCCTCCCGGGCTCTGGCTGCGCTGGGGAAGCGCCCGGCCAGGGGCGCAGTGGGTCTGGAGGTCTGGGGGCTGCCCGGCAAACCGTGAAGCCGGTAGCGCTCGGGCAGCTCGGCTCTTCAGCTACACAGAGCTGAGGTGTCTGGGGGGAGCAGCAGCAGCCGCAGTGGGGAATCCACCTGCAGCTCGCAGCCTGCCGGAGCCGCTCAGGTAAGCAGGGGACTGGGGCAGGGATGCCAGCATTTTCCCGGACATGGTCGGCTTTTTGGCAATTCCCCCCGGACAGAGATTTGAGAACCAAAAAGCCGGACATGTCTGGGAAAATCTGGACGTATGGTAACCCTACAAATATTACTGTGTTATTTAACATGTCTAAGCCTAAACCTGAATGGGTTAAGGGCCTCCTAGGGGTTGTTGTGTGTTCTCAACTCCCATTGGGTTGTGTGTTCTCTACACCTGGCAGAGTCATCATAAAGCTCTTTGAGACCTTCAAATAAAAGCCACTATAGAACGGCAAAGTATTATAAAATACGGTGAGGAGTTTGGTGACTATACACTCACAGCTGCATCATGTTTTTATAGTGAAATTGATCTCCGGTTGGGAAGGAATTCAAAGTTTTTGATACCTTCCTCCATTAGTTGTTTTCAAGGCATACGCCTCCATTTTAAAATGACTCTGAGCCATTTGAACTTTATTTATAAACTGAAATTTGCTAGCTATTATAGGCCACTGATTGATTTGTAAGAGAGAGGAAGCCAGGAATAGCTTTCCCTGCAAACTATCTGTTCCGTAGAACTAAACATCCAATAACTTCCCAGCCTCAGGGGATGTATCTTCCCCTCCTTTCTATTATTTTCTGTGGTTTGCACTATCATTTGCCATATGTATTATGACACACTACTAATCTCAACCCGCAGCTTGAAGACCTTCATGTGGCTGTCTCTCCAGTTAAGAAATCCCCAAATAAAACAGGGATATCTTTACATATCAAGGATGAATCTTCACAGGGGTGTTTGTGGAGAAGAGGAGGGGAAGGCGGAAAGTTAACCCATTTGAAACAGTTCATTGGAAAAATGGCTCCTACGGCTGCAGAGTGTTTGGAGGATCATTTCTGGAACACTGACGTGAGCACAGTGATTCTCCTAGGTATACCCATGGGAACCACACTGTATCTCTTAAAGTTACTTACTATGTGTGCCTGGGTGCAAGCACTGTGGTAGTTTTTGTCAAGAGACAGGGCAATAGTCACCCATGTATATAACAGCAGGACCACGTTCATAGTCCCCATGCATGGCACAGAAGATACCTTTAATCTAGGAAGGAGTTTCCCCATGCATGGCACAGAAGATACCTTTAATCTAGGAAGGAGTTATACGATAGATTGTCACAGTTCCTTAAGAGTCAGTTGGGTTAAGCCTTTGAGGACTGCAAGCATAAGTATACATGCCTCATGTAAGCAACCATTTGTCTTGCAGTGTGTAAAATGTTTGAAGGGTTAGCAGGGTTTGTGTTCGTTTGTTTTTAATTCTCATCATCTGTAATTACACTGAAGACCCTAAATGCCTCTGAATAAGTTGTTATTGTCTCTTTGACTAATGATCCATGGTACGCCCACATCTTGAATACTGCGTACAGATGTGGTCTCCTCATCTCAAAAAAGATATACTGGCATTAGAAAAAGTTCAGAAAAGGGCAACTAAAATGATTAGGGGTTTGGAACGGGTCCCATATTAGGAGAGATTAAAGAGGCTAGGACTTTTCAGTTTGGAAAAGAGGAGACTAAGGGGGGATATGATAGAGGTATATAAAATCATGAGTGTGGAGACAGTGAATAAGGAAAAGTTATTTACTTGTTCCCATAATATAAGAACTAGGTGCCACCAAATGAAATTAATGGGCAGCAGGTTTAAAACAATGAACAGCAACCTAGAGAGCAGGCGGGTTTTTGAAGAAATTATAGCACGATAGACCACATCTTCACTCTAAACCAACTACTAGAGCGTTCAAGGGAATACAAGTTCCCTTTTGTGCATTGCCTTCGTGGACTACGAGAAGGCGTTTGATAGCGTGGAGACTAACACCTTTCTTGAAGCTCTTTCAGAACAGGGCGTCAGCGCAAAATATATCACATTATGAAAGGAAGCGAATTCTGGCTGCAGCACAGATATATCGCTGTTCGATACTCCCCTCCGAATCCCCATCGAGAAAGGTATGAAAAAGGAGATACAGTTTCACCAAAATTATTCACAGCCTGTCTTGAATTGGTCTTTCGACGAGCAGACCTGAAAGGCAGGATTAATATCAACAGCGAGCGGCTAAACCATCTCAGGTTCGCAGATGATATGGTGCTGATAGCCGAAAATACAGTTCAGCTTGAGAGAATGCTTAAAGAACTGAACGCGAAAAGTAGTCAGATTAAAAATGAACCAGCTGAAAACTAAATATATGAGATTGGATGTTCTGCCAAGAACCCAAATAACTCTTGGAGGAGAGCAGATCCAAGAGGTCGACAAATACGTTTATTTGGGCCAGGAAGTCAACATGTGCCACGATCAGAAAGGCGAATTGTTGCGCAGAAAAAAAGCTGGATGGTGAGCATTCAACGACATCAGGGACATCCTCCAAGGAAAGATCAGCAAAACAACTCGTGCAAATCTTTTTAACTCGATCGTGCTTCCAGCGATGCTATATGGCAGCGAAACATGGTTACTGATGAAGACTGAAGAACATCAACTGTCTGTCACACAGAGGGCAATGGAACGAACATTTTTGGGCATTTCGCTCCGTGATCGCATCCCCAATGAAATAATTAGGCAGCAGTCTGGAGTGTGAGACGTTGTTGTCGAAAGCAGGCTCAGCAAAATGTGGTGGGCGGCACATGTGGCCCAACTCAGTGACAACAGATGGACCACAGCTATATCTGAGTGGTATCGGCGAGAACTGAAACGGCCACACGGTCGGCCTCCAAAGAGGTAGGATGATTTCCTAACAAGGAGATATGGACAAGCATGGCGAAGGATGGCCAGAGCGAGAGAAGATTGGAAGACATGTTGTGACCGGCTCAGTCTTAACTGATGAAGTCTACGCAGGTTTAAAACAAATAAAAGGAAGTTCTTCACACAGTGCGCAGTCTGAGGCACCTGGCATTGGTCACTGTCGGTAGGCAGGATACTGGGCTGGATGGACCTTTGGTCTGACCCAGTACGGCCGTTCTTATGTTTTTATGTTCTTCTGATTGGCATTGATTTAAAATCCACAAAATCTTGTAATGGTTAAAGCGTGGGAATATGAATCAGGAGACACAGGTGCTATTCCCAGTTTCCTTTGTGACCTGGGGCAAGTCACCTAACTGCTCTGTGACATTGCCCATCTGTAAAATGAGAATAACAGTTAACCATTGTTGCAAAGTTAGCCATCTTTGCTATCTTTGGATGAAAACACATTGTTATTATGCATGCACTGTACTCTGATGGAGGCGTGTCCAAGCTGTAGCTCATGGATTCTTACTAACGATTTAAAAAGTGCATTCATGTTTAAAATAGGGGTGGCCCTCAGTTCCTGGCATTGTTGAGGTAGCCCTCAGTGTCACAAAGTTTGGGCATCCCTGCTGTAATATCACCATTAGGTCCTTTGTGGCAATTCATGGGGGATAGTTTCCCTTCTGCCTCTTTTATAATTAAACTTACTAAAAAGCAGAGAAATGTAACACAAAAGAACCAATCTACATCATAAAGCTGAAACTGATGTAACTGATGTAAGCCAGGCATTTAATACATTGCATTCTTGTTTACAAAATATACCAAAGTACTGTAAGCTCTGATGGGGTTATATAACAATTAACTGATAAGCAACATTGAAACCAAGAGAATCCATCTTACTTTAAGCATTTAATCCTGATTCTGCTGCCTTTCCTCACGCTGAGCAGTGGTTCTCAACCAGGAGTATGTGTACCCCTGGGGATACACAGAGGTCTTCCAGGGGGTACATCAACTCATTTAGATATTTGTCTAGTTATACAACAGACAACATAAAAAGCACTAGCGAAGTCAGTACAAACTAACATTTCATACAGATTTGTTTATACTGCTCTATATACTTTATCAGTGGTTCTCAAACTGTGGGTGAGTTTATTTTAATGGGGTCGCCGGGTCCAATGTTAGACTCGCTGGGGCCCAGGGCAGAAAGTCAAAGCCTGAGCCCCGTTGCATGGGGCTGAAGCCAAAGCCTGAGATTTTAAGTGAGGTGAAACTTAGTGTACACAAGACAAAGCAGATTCTTGAGAGGAGTACACTAGTCTGGAAAGGTTGAAAACGATTCACGTTGAGTATCACTCAGTCAGTAGTATTTCTACTGATAAGGTACTACTCAGTGTAAGAAAGTGGAGCTGGGACTTGGTCACTACTTCATATAGTTCCTAGTCTATAGCCCCTCAGGAGAGTGGCAGTACCTGGAAATTAAACTGGAGGCCCTATGAGATGTGGCAAGGGGATAGGGGATAGGCTCATTAAGCAGAGGAACCCCTGTGGTACTTGTTTCACCCTGTACACTTATCCACCCTTATGGCCCTTATGCTATCTAGCAGGGTTGTTGACTGCAGACAGCTAGCAGCTATTTACTCAGAATCTCCTGTTCATTCTGGGCTTGTTCTGAGCTTTGTTTTGTCATCCCAGCATCCCATAGACCTGGGATCTATTTCTGTCTCAGCCACTATTCCTCATTCAGCTGTGAGCAAATCACTTAACTTCTCATTGCTTTAGTTTCCCCATCTTTAAAATGGGTGTATTGTAATAACAACTTACCGCACAGGAAATGTGAGATTTATTACATTAGTGTTGTAAAGCATTGTGGAATTATCAGATGATAGGTGCTATATATAATCCTGTGTCCCTTATATGCATGTTACTTATTATTGTCAGTGCGTGTTTTGCTGTGGTATTAGGCTCTGTATCATTATATGTATTATTACAAATCATTCAGCCATGGCAGCACAGGACTTGGACTTTAGCTCCTCCCACACAAGTGGAGAATTGAGTTTTGTGACACGGTTCAAAAAGATAAGGTGGTAACACATGCCTCATTAGCATGACAGCTATGATGGTGGATAGGAGATCTAATAAATAAAGTACGCCAAGACCTTGGAGTGCTTCATAGGTAAAGCTAACAACTGCAAAATCAGTGATTTTGATACATTAGGTGGTAATGAAAGAAGCACATCACAGAAGTGGTGTGATCAGATGATTTAGTTATAGCTGCAAATCTGGTTGAGGTGTTGTGGCAGCATGAGGGAACACAGAGCATTGTATAAGAAATTCAGCATTAAGCCTCTTGCATTAATCGATGCATGGTGATTCATGCCCGTGTGAGGGTTGTGGCATTGATGTGGGCTACCGAGTTGCATATCTTGGCAAATCTAGATCTTCTTATTTTCAAGTTCAGCGTTAAAGCTGACTCTTGGACCTTGATTCTTCCCTTAGCACCAAAGCATTACCAGGGAGTCTCTTATCACCCTACCAATGCAAGATTGCTTCTCACATAGTAGATTTTGCAAGAGTTTTGTGAAGTCTAGTTTTAAACAATAGGACGTCTACCGCTTCCCTTGAAGGTCTGTGCCACAACCTAAGATAGGTCAGATGTTTTCCATGATAGTTGATCTGATTTTTAGACTTATCTATTTATTCCTACTTGTACCACCCAAGCTATTTCCCACCCTCAAGTTTGAAAGATGCAAATTCTTGTATGAAATTACCAAGCCCCCACTCCACGGGGTAGTTGCTTATCCAAATTATACATATTTGCTTCATTTGTTCTTTCCTCATAATGGTACTGCCTGATCATTTTTATTGCTCTTTGAATTACATTTTTTTTCTACGCATTTCTACTATTGCAGATCAGTGCAGCATGCTACTATTCCATATGTGGTGTTAATACTTAGGGTACGTCTATACCCAGCCGCTAGTTCGGCGGCTGGCAATCGAACTTCTGGGTTCGACTTATCGCGTCTTGTCTGGACGCGATAAGTCGAACCCGGAAGTGCTCGCCGTCGACTGCGGTACTCCAGCTCGGCGAGAGGAGTACCGCGGAGTCGAGGGGGGAGCCTGCCTGCCGCGTGTGGACCGAGGTAAGTTCGAACTAAGGTACTTCGAACTTCAGCTACGTTATTCACGTAGCTGAAGTTGCGTACCTTAGTTCGATTTGGGGGTTTAGTGTAGACCAAGCCTCAGAGAAAGAAGGATCAAAAAGGATGAAGGGTCAGGGTCAGCATGGAATTCCATTTTTGGAATTTTGTTCATTTGATACTATTTTTTTTTTTAAGAAAAAATTATTAGGCTCAATATAAAGAAGTAGCAAGTAAGAGAACTCTTAGCTGACATTAGGGTCAGCATACTGTATACTAAATTAGAGGTATCCTTGCAGTATTGCCTTGTCATGCTTCCAATGCACAAATGAAACTTGAAACAAGTGGTGGGCTCAAAGAGTAATCACTTCCAGCCAAAATTTGCTCAAGGTACCAGACCACCCATCCTTCTGTCACATTAGTGAGGTCAAAATATCAGCAATTCTTGGCACTTACGTAGTTCTTTACAAAGTTGGGTAAGATCTGTTATATCACCAACAGATCTCTTCAGAAACTTGTTCCATGTAGCTGCTTTTTAATAATAGTAATATTTCTATTGCTCCTTTCCTTCTAGGATCTCAACGTAATTTGCAAACATTGATTAAACCTCTTGACACCTCTGTGAATCAGATCAGTATTATCCCCATTTTACAAAGGGGGAAACTGAGGCACAGAGCATCTAGGTGACTAGGCCTTAGGTCACACAGGCATTCTTTGACAGAATCAAGAATAAAATTTATCTGCCCATAATTCCATTCCCCCTGTTTCCAACCACTAGACCATTCCCTCTCCCAGAACAGTCAGAGACAGATAGAAGTTGCTTCAATCAAACTGATTTAAGTATAAACAAAGAAGGGTCACAGTACATTTGATGGAATCAGCCCAGATCGTGCTTTTAACTGACCATTTCCCCAGCCTGATTCCACCAGTTGAAAATGGCTCAACGGGAACAGGGGTTTCTTTCAGAGCTAAATTCAGTTGCGTGAATTATCTCTGTAATAACAATGAGGAATCCTTGTGGCACCTTAGGGACTAACAAATGTATTTGGGTATAAGCTTTCGTGAGCTAAAACCCACTTCATCAGATGCATCAAGTGAAAAAAAAACAGTAACCAGAATATTTATGATAGCACATAAAAGATGGG
Organism: Chrysemys picta bellii; assembly: GCF_011386835.1. Taxonomy (NCBI): domain Eukaryota; kingdom Metazoa; phylum Chordata; order Testudines; family Emydidae; genus Chrysemys; species Chrysemys picta. The sequence continues at coordinate 337,524,166 of NC_088791.1, forward strand.
AGTTGCCTTACCAAGTATGGGGTCAGTGCTAATGAGCCAATTCAATTAAGATGGAAGTGGCCTATTCTCAACAGTTGACAACAAAGAGTGAATTACAAGGGAGGGGAAATTACTTTTGTAGTGCTAACAAGGCCAATGCAATCAAGGTGGCCTATTTCCAACAGTTGACAAGAAGGTGTGAGTATCAGCAGAGGGAAAATTACTTTTTGTAATGATCCATCCACTCCCAGTCTTTATTCAGGCCTAATTTGATGGTGTCCAGTTTGCAAATTAATTCCAGATCTGCAGTTTCTTGTTGGAGTCTGTTTTTGAAGTTTTTTTGTTGAAGAATTGCCACTTTTAAGTCTGTTATTGAGTGTCCAGGGAGATTGAAGTGTTCTACTGGTTTTTGAATGTTACGATTCTTGATGTTTGATTTGTGTCCATTTATTCTTTTCCGTAGAGACTGTCCAGTTTGGCCAATGTACATGGCAGAGGAAAATCTAGTCCTTTTTGTCTTTACATGAAGTAAATAACATCAGCCAGTACCTATATAGGTCCAAATCCTGCAGTTCTTTCTCAGATAATATTCCCATTGACTTCATAGTCTCTTAGGACCATCCATAACCCCACTGACTTCAATGGGATTTTCATTGGAATAAGGACTGAGTAAGAATTTAGGATTGTGCCAAGGCTATAAGCGATATCTGGAACAGTTTTTCCATTTCTTCCCAATAAACTCTTAAGTATGTATGCCAGTGTGAGTCCATGCCAAAACTGACTAGAGCCCTTTAGGTTATTAAATGCTACATAGTCCTTTAATCATTGCCCAAACCCAATGCATTTCTACTTTGCCCCTCTGTTGGAAGTCAATTCCCACATTCACTACACTACACATGTACACTATACAATAGAATACACTGCACTATACAATAGAAACACCTCAATTTTTTCTTACCTCTTAACTTAAGCCTGTGTCCCCAAACACGTGTATCCAATAACCTCAGATAGATCAGAGTTCTCTTCTAGCTATTTTACTTTCTGTCTTCATCTTTGTTTAGCATAGTGTTGATCTACAGGTTTCAGAGATGGCCTTAAGACACTCATTAAAATTCTTCTAAATTGTTCTCTGTAGGCTATTGGAAGGTAGGTAACTATGGAAGTCTCTTTCAAGCATGTGGAATTTTTTCCTCTACTTTGTTTTAATATTAGTAGCTAGGCTATAGATGGTCCTAAGGGTCAGGAATGTTTGTATGCTAGTTTGACTGGTAAATTATCATCTTCCAGAGGCAATTGTACTGTACCGAGCATTATGGTAAGTATTTACTCAGAAGTTTTTCAGTACAATAGCTGTAGGGAGTTTATTTCTGATAGATCGGGGAACCAAAAGAAAAAGAAAGGATCCTTAAAGATTGGCATAAGTGACTTGCATGTCAGAAAGATAATCCCTGAACCCACCTGTGCAGCAGAAACACAACACATGGATTAGTGATGTACTTAATCTGTCATTATGGCATTCCCTCACTGAACTGCCCAAGTGGTTTCTGCTATCCCAGCTCAAGTTCCACTTCCACATTATCAGCGTCCACATGAGTTCCAATGGATTTTGATACTGAACAATGCATGTTTGTTCATTCATTTTGACTATGATTTCTAAGGTGGAATTTTAATGGAGCGAAAAATGAGGGGAGGAAAGGAAAGAGAAAATAATAACCTGAGCACTGAAACTCAATGCTTAATACAATTTCCCAAGCTTTACATTCACATCTGCTACTCTTTTCAGAAGAAACTCAACCCCCACGTTTATAAAGTGAAATTTTACCTCTGGTATTATTCTGCCAGAGAGTAGAGCCTAGAGGGTGTCTTACTGTTCATTCCTGGGGTTTTAATCTATCCAGCTAGCAGCCACACTTATTGAACCACAGTTTGTCTTATGTTGTGAGATTTCCTGTGCTTTGCAGCCCGAACCTTGTTCAAGTCTAAATCCTTATGCTGGCCAGCTGCACATCTACAGAGCTATGGGTTTTTTAATTTCAGGAAAATGCCTCTCCATTGAAAATGTTCCCAATAAAAGGTAGGAAATAAGAGAAAAGAAGAGGAAGATGAGCATCTGTGATTTCTGCTATCACCATTGTCCATTTGCAGAAAATAGCCCACAATTGTGGAATGCAGCTTTTTGCAGAAGCCAGGCTTCTGTCCAATAAACCTCTTTCTACGCAAAAATAAAAAAGGAGGGAAGGAAGAAGGGTTATAATAGTAGGAGAGATCTAAGAACATAGAAACATGTTTTGTTTCAAATACATTTGAGTTTCAAATTGACCTGGTGCACTTCCTGTGGCATTAAAGTGCCATAAATTGAAAAGGCAAGTTGGAAACAGCCTGGACGAAGCTGCAGTTACTGCCAAAGTGGTTTATTCATCTTTCTGGATGGAAGCCAAAGGTGTTGACCGCCCTGTGTGCTGGAACCCATGCCAGCCAGCCAAAGAATAACATTGCTTTGACTAAGAAGGCAACTGTTTGTTTGTTCTTCCCGCCAGAGGGAAAAAAAGATGGCTGTTAATACTGGTGATGATGGAAGAGGTTAAGAACTGAAGGTAAGAAAATAAAATTGTTCAGGGAGGAGAGTAAAGGTTAGAGGTAAATTTCCCCCCTCCGTTACACTTCTCCAATGCCCTTTGTCTTCAATAGGATCGTATGTGAGAGAAAACCTTGTCCTTAACAGTTGAATGCATGCTTTCCTTTCCTGAAAAATATGGCTGTCCCTCCCGTCCCCCCGAGCAGGTTAAAAAAGGAGCAATTGCCATTATCCTGATTTCTGCACAGGACCAAGCTCGATGGGGGTGCTAGGATGTCACCATGGCAATCGCATTCAAGGGAACGTTATTCTTTTTGTGCAGATCTACAAACTCCAGTGTCTCATGGAAAAAATAATAATAAGGGAATCCTTTCTTGAGTACAAAAGCAATTGGACACCTAAGATTTAGGGCCTGATCCCATTGAATTCTGTGGGAGTTCTGGGTGCAGAAGGAATGCAGGATCAGGCAATTTGGAAACTGTTGCTGGACTGTTTGATGTCTGGGCTGGCTTTCCTTCTGATGCTTTTGTGGTCTGTCAGATTGTGAGTTTGGGAAGAATGATTTCTCTTAACCTCTTCTTTCTTTCTCTCGTTCTGTAGCGTGTAACATCCTAATATGTTATAGCAGGTGTCCATTGTGGCCCTATGTCTAGATTAGGCTCTGGTGTAAATTCATGCCTGTTGTCACCTTTTCACACGTGTCATTTGATTTGCTATGTTTTGTTATTTGTTCTGAAAACTTTAATACCTTTGAATTCTAAATAGGTGCCTGTGTGCAGGCAGGAGGGGCTAGCATAGAGCTGGCTATGTCGTTTCAGAGGCTGCCTATATATGAAAGGTTTAAGGCCTTTGAGTTGCACTAATAGCACAGAGGGATCTTAGTTGGACCAAAGATCTGGCTGTAGTTACTAGCTAGTTATCCATTTATCCTGCATTCATCCTCATGGCATGGCCTCTTTGTCCTCTTATTGGTTGCAGTACCCCTGTGGCTGACTAGGTGGTTTTTTCAGCATGTTATTTGTTTCAGATCAGCCGTAATTATACTGATGAAAGATGCTACTAGTGATACTTAGGGTACATCTACACTACAGGGGGGAGTCGATTTAAGATACGCAAATTCAGCTACGTGAATAGCGTAGCTGAATTCGACGTATCGCAGCCGACTTACCCCGCTGTGAGGACGGCGGCAAAATCGACCTCCGCGGCTTCCTGTCGACGGCGTTTACTCCCACCTCCGCTGGTGGAGTAAGAGCGTTCATTCGGGGATCGATTGTCGCGTCCCGACGGGACGCGATAAATCGATCCCCGAGAGGTCGATTTCTACCCGCCGATTCAGGCGGGTAGTGTAGACCTAGCCTTAGTAATAGCAATTTCTTCTCTATACATCCAGCTCATGATATTTGACATTTTTCTTAAAGGCCCAGCTGTTGGAGTCGTGATTATATGAGAATTTTTGACTGTCCTTTAAAAAAGAAAGAAAATTTCTGCTCTTCATGACTACGGAGAAGAGCTTGAAAACGGAACTCAGGTGTTCCCTAAAGACTCAAAACGCAGAAGGCAAATCAACAGAACCCCAAGTATATTACTTTTTAAAAAACTTGTGATTTTTAAGTCAATCTCATGATTTTGGGGGTGCCTCTTGTTTCTGAACCCTTGGGGTGGGCAACGCTGAATTCTTTGTGGGTGAGGGGCCTTTTAATTCTTGTTAACATTTGTACACCTCTTTGGGCATGGCAAGCATTGTTTATTATTCCCATTACTTGCATGAGGCCACAGAGGATACTCCGCTTCCAGACAGTGCATTTGCCCCCATGGAGGCATTGGGATAGTTAGGGAGCAAGGAGCAGGAAGAGGCTGACCCATGACCTCTTCCCTGCCCCTTGATTGTCCAGGCGGGTCTTCCTGTTGCCCACTCCATTTCAGGGCTGTCATCCAGATGCAGTCTGGGACCTGCTTGAGCCATTCATTCTCTCCCCAGCTGTGAACCAGCCAGTGGTTTAGAGGTGGAGTGGTTTAATGGCCATACAGTATACTTCCCCTTTCCCGTGGGAGTGGTGAATTCACCCCATGCAAGACCCTTGGGCCACATAGTGCCCCTTTAGGGATTAAATGGTGTATAGTTTCTCTGCACTGTAGTGACCTCCATCCAATATGGGGGGAGCTTTGCAGTTATGGAGTATAGCTGGGCTCCACTCCACATAAATGGCAGGACCAGGATTTGACCTTCTGTATTTGCACAAAGTACAGCTTGATCATAGCCACCTGTCAGAGAAAGAGATCTCACCTCAAGCCAGATGTGTGCTGCTTTGGAGTTGCTGTGTTGGGCATTTAGAGGGGAAATGGAATGACAGGCTATCATTAGCATTGCTAATATCTTGAACAAATGTTTTTTTCTGATTAATTAAAATAAATTGGCATAACAAGAAACACAGTGTGCGTTCTTAAAAGTGCAAAGTTGTTTTCTAATGCAGCTTCCCATTCAAGCAAGTCCCTTAATTATCTCTGTTTGTGCTCTAAAGCAAATTTGTTTTTTCATAGAAATCAGCGTTGCCTAATTCCCATTGCTGCTTAAAAATCAGCAGCGCATAGGAGGAATTGTTGTTAACTATGGAGACTGCTGCCTCCTATGCACACATACTGCATCTCTCAGTATCCCCTTTCAATGACCATAGGCATGTTAACATCCAGGGAAGAACATCTATGTTTGTATACAGTGCCAACTTCTCGGTTTCCATTATTTTATTATTTAAACGTAGCCAACTTTAGAGGTTCGCTCCGTGACAAGCACACTGAAAAATGCTCAGCGATGGTAGCAGAAGAGCCCCCTATTCCCCCGCATAAAAATAATGAAAAGACACGACCAAGTTACCAGCCATAAAATAGATCCATCACTGACAGTGAATTAGAAAAGGAATTTTGGTGGCAACTGTCCATCTCACGAGATGATGATGTAACCACCAAAGGAGTACAGTTACTGTGTGTCATGCTGCAGCATCATGAATGGTTAAACAGTGAAGTTCTCGAGTGAGAGAGCCAGAGGATGAAGCTGGTGCACTACTGGTGCTTTCCTCTTCCCTCTCTTCACTTTCCTCTCTCTCAACCACCTCTCTTCAGTGTCTTTGACTTCCCGGAGCAGCGCAGCCCTCCAGTGTGGTCGCCTGTTGCTAGCTGTATCTTCCCAGCTAGTGGTCTTGATGTTGAAAGTTTTCAAGTCCCTATTGTAAACATCCTTGAACCTCAGCCTTGGTCAGCCCAGTGGCCTTGGAGCATCTGCAAGTTCTCCATGTGGGAGATTATTTGGAATGCGTCCATCATCCACCCAGTGCAGATGACCGAGCCAACGAAGATTTCTGTGTTTGAGAGTAGTGAATAGACTTGGCAATTTTGCTTCCTCAAGCACTTGGGTGTCAGGAACATTGGTTTCTTGCTTGATATTGAGAATATGGTGAAGACTGCAGAGGTGGAAGGTATCTAGCCTTCTCTCATGCCTGCTGTAGGTGATCTAGGACTCTTAAAATGCTTAAAATTCATGTCTGGTAAACCTGTATCTTGGTGTTCAATGTTAGTTTCCTATTATCCCACGTGTACTTGGTCAGTTGGCTGAATGTGATAGCTGCCTTTCCTATCTGAAAATTAAGGTTGTCATCTAGAGATAAGTTATCCTATACAGTTGATCCTAGAGAACAGAGCTTGTGCACAACTTCTAGCATGGTGTTAGCTATTGAAACTTCTGGTCCAGTCAACACTTTGTGTGAGCGTATTGTTATAAACATTGTTATTGGCAGTTTCCTTAGCACAAGAGCATAAGACATGAATAGGAATGTATAATTCATATCATTACTGGATTTAGATCTTAATGAATATCAACATATTAATTGCTAGCTGCTTTTTAAACTGTAGCATGTTCAGCAAGTTGCATGCTATATTCCCACATACTAAGCAAGTGCTGGTTATGTGATTTCACAGTTTCACCCAATTGTCTGAGCAAGCTAGTCCCCATGCTACCTTCTGTTGGGATGCCCTCAGATCTCTTAAGCTAAGTAGTGTTGGGTTGGACCAATATTTTGATGGGAAACCTTCAGGTAATACTTATATTGTACCGTGAATTGCTGCAGTTAGGTTAGATGGTGACACTCTTTGCTATGAGCCTGCACTGAATCAGTGCCCCAGCAGTGTCAGGTATTCTCTTTGGAAGGGTGAGACATAAAACTGAAATCAGGAGCACTTGTGGTCATTATGTCTTCACAGAAATTAAGCACCCACGTCAGGCCCATGTCAGCTCGACTTGGGCTTGTAGAGCTTGGACTGTGGGACTGTAAAAGAGCAGTGAAGACGTTTGGGCTCAGACTAGAGCCTATGCTCTGGGACCCTGCCCTCTTGTGGGGACCCAGAGCTCGAGCCTGAGCCCGAGCCTGAACATCTATACCACAGTTTTACAGCCATGCACGCCAAGCCCTGTGAGCCTGAGTCAGCTGATCTGGGCCAGCCTTAGGTGTTTGCTGGGTAGACATACCCTTAAAGATCTTATGTCACGTTTTGTAATAGCTGGGGTAATGGCTCTGGTGTACCGGTTATATTCTAATTTGAGTAATTCCATCCGACCTCCCTAAATCTTTCCCGGAGTTGGTTGTGGCATTATTTTTCAATTTCTGTCCTCAACTGTTTTTCAGTAATTCTGTGCAGTCTTAAACAGCTGCTGTGTTTCACTGCGGCGGTGGTTGCATGTCAGTGGTGGGTGAACTGATCCCCGGGTATCTCTTTCTTCATAGTGGTGTTGTGAGGCACAGATAGTTAATGTAATAAAGCAATTTTAGTGCCACCAAAATGCAAAGTATTTTTATTAACAATCTAAAAGCATCTGACTGTTGGGTTCCCCTTACTCCTTTCTAGACAGCCTCAATGAGCCTACTCACTTATCCCATGGGCTGCTTTTAACCTCTTTTAACCTTGCAAATTTTCAGTGGAAGTTAGTGCTGGGCGTTTTGCTGAGCGAGCAAATCCCATGATATAAAAGTTTCAGTCGTACAAAGTAAAATCTTTCTCATGCTCATGATTATGCATCCCAGCTGTCCCTGTTTTGCAAGATCATTGATTTGATTTTTTTAAAATGTTTATTTTTTGTATTTTTTTCTACCCTCACACACTGGAAATTATTTTTGAATCATTCAGTTGAGCTTTTACTTCCAGTAACGTAAAATAAAATAAAACAAACCCTGTATAGTTCACTCTTTGTTCTCAATTTTTTGACAAGTGACAAAAACTGAGATCAAATCAGTAATTCAGCCTGCAGTGGGTCGTATGGAGCATGAGTTAGTGATTCTCATATTCTCCATAGTAGGCAACCACTTCTGTTTGTGATGACTGTGTAGGAAATATTTGTGCTTCCATGTGCAACACCCCAAACATTTCCTCTTACAGCTAAAGAGGGAACTATAAACAGACCAATGTTGTGTGGAAAACAGCACTGAGATTTAGATTTAAATCCTTATTATATGAAAATGTTTGATTTATTTTTAGCCATGCAGCTCTTGGTATGAATTTATTGTAGGGAAATGGAAAGGTCTAGGTAGCACAGTTCCCTTTACAGTCAGTAGGACACATGACTATATCCAAAGGCAGGATTTAGTTATCAAGCTTTTAATCACACAGGGTTTGATCCTGCTTTTCATCAAAGGTAAAACATATGGTTGTCTTCAACCAGGAACCCCAATCATGGGTACAAGGACCCCATTGTGCTAAGAGCTGTACGAACATAGAACAAAAAGACAGTCCCTACCTCCAAAGAACTTACAATTTAAGTGTAAAACAGGAGACAACAGATGGATTGAGTGACTGATGGAGAAAACAAGGAAACAGACAATACTGGTGATAAGCATTAGTCACAGCACACCAGACCTCCTCCAGTAGGTCATATGGCCTGTGCCAGAGTGCCAGGGTACAGTATATTTCAAGTTGTTTGTCCATCCCATTTTACAGGACTTGAGAGAGACATTCCATTGCTTCTCTGAGAAGACTTTCACAGTAGGAAGCCTTCTCTTGACATTCTGCCTTCGGCTGAAGTTCTGCCTATTTGAACTGTGTGTGTGTGTGCATGCGTGCGCACATACATGTGTGTGTATAATAATAAAACATCTAATCTGTATCAGCAATCTCTTATTTGCATTGAGATGACATTCTTTCTTGTTCATTTTGAAATGCTCTGCCTGTGGGCAGCTCGCATAACTACATGAGCAAACAGTGCGGCTCTCCTGGATATCCTTCAGTGACCCTGCTCAAGTGCAGTCAGATTTAGCTGTTCCACGGAAAGCATGAACAATTTTCAGCAATCATTCCCCCCTCTCTTGTACTGTCTTCCCTTTCTGTCTCTCTTTAACCAGGAACCTTCTATACCAAAATGGAGCTAACGGAAAGTTTTATGGCTTGGTGCGAGGGCAGGAGCTTCCAGTCCACAGCCAAGGCTTGCTTTACCTGGCATGCTCTGTCGTGATGTGCTTGTTTAATGAGTCCCAGGGCATCCTAGAGAAGGTTGGGGCTTCACTTTTCTGTTTCCAGCAAACCTCATGCTGTAATTGCAGACTGCACCTTATCCCAGGGGACCACTTGTTAACCTACAGATTTGCTGCTGTAGGCCACATGCTTTGGTGTCAGATAACCCAGAAAAAGACCCAGGGGCCTACCCTGCCTTGGCCTGGCAGCTTTTCTAAAGAGAGAGTTGATGAGAGACATTTATTTTTTAACCCTTTCTTTCACTTACTTCTCTCCAAACTGTTCTGTGGCAGCAAATCTGCTCTGTAGCTGAAACAGTGGACAGTGCCTGCTGATATGTAAATGGCTGTTGGGGAGCTGAACCATTGTGCTTGAAAAGTCACTTTCAGTGCTTTGAACTTTATTCCACATTTATCCTCTGAGTAAACCTTAATATTCAGACAAAAATCCTGGTATCTCCTGCTGTGTACAGTCACCTGAAATTAATTATGCACGGGGGGCTCTAATTAATAGCGTTAAGGTCGTTTGACCTGGAAAAGAGCGGAAATGCCTTAAGAACAGGGTGAGCCAAATCCCAGGAATACACTCACAAGCCAGCATGCCATGGCTCATACAGTGGGGTACATCAGTGCAAGGGAAATGCTGTGATTACGGTGCCCTGGATGGTACTAGCTCAGTGCACAAGAAGGTACATTTTAAGGCTTCTTTAGCAGCAACCATATTGATCACTGTTATTGGTTGCACTTCCTGTGATTTCACTAAAAAGAACAGGAGTACTTGTGGAACCTTAGAGACTAACAAATTTATTTGAGCATAAGCTTTCGTGGACTACAGCCCACTTCTTCGGATGCATATCGTGGAAATACAGTAGGAAGATATATATATATATATACACAGAGAACATGAAACAATGGGTGTTACCATACACACTCTAACCAGTGTGTATAGTAACACCCATTGTTTCATGTTCTGTGTGTGTGTGTGTGTGTGTGTATCTATCTATCTATCTATCTATCTATCTATCTATCTATCTATCTATCTATCTATCTTCCTACTGTATTTTCCACTGCATGCATCCGATGAAGTAGGCTGTAGCCCACGAAAGCTTATGCTCAAATAAATTTGTTAGTCTCTAAGGTGCCACAAGTACTCCTGTTCTTTTTGCGGATACAGACTAACACGGCTGCTACTCTGAAACCTGTGATTTCACTGTATTTCAACAGAAACATGCTCTTGTGGTCACAGGGCTGCCCAGAGGATTCAGGGGGCCTGGGGCAAAGCAATTTCGGGGGGCCCTTCCATAAAAAAAGTTGAAATACTATAGAATACTATATTCTCGTGGGGGCCCCTGCGGGGCCTGGGGCAAATTGCCCCACTTGCCCTCCTTTTGGTCGGCCCTGTGTGGTCATGGTCAGATGTCATCAGGCATATCTGGTAGCACAGTGTTGTGCATTGTGGCAGGATGCTTTCTGGATATGTGAAGAATTGTGGCTCTTTACAGTCAGGATTTTTCCCTGTAGCTGGGGTGTTCTTCTACCACAGGGGTCAGCAACCTTTCAGAAGTGGGGTGCCGAGTCTTCATTTATTCACTCTAATTTAATGTTTCGCGTGCCAGTCATACATTTTAACGTTTTTAGAAGGTCTCTTTCTATAAATTTATAATATATAACTAAACTATTGTTGTATATAAAGTAAATAAGGTTTTTAAAATGTTTAAGAAGCTTCATTTAAAATTAAATTAAAATGCAGAGCCCCCCCGGACCGGCGGACAGGACCCGGGCAGTGTGAGTGCCACTGAAAATCAGCTCGCGTGCCGCCTTCGGCACACGTGCCATAGGTTGCCTACCCCTGTTCTACCATTAGCTGCAAATTCAACCAGGACAATCATGGTACAACACACTGTAATCTCAGTCATCACTAGCAAAATTAATTAACTGGCACCTATCCATATAGGCTTACACAGGGCCTCATCTTGCAAGATGCTGAGTACCTTGTGTGACTTGTTAGTGCCCTTGATTCCCATTGTCTTTAAATGGGAGTAGAGGATACTCAGGAAGCACAAAATGCCGGATTTTAAAAGGTATTTAGGTGACCATAGATGCAGATAGGCACCTAGTGGGATTGTTGCCTAACTACCATAATTGTCAGTAAGATTTACTTGTGGCACCTTAGAGACTAACAAATTTGTTAGTCTCTAAGGTGCCACAAGTTCTCCTGTTCTTTTTGCGGATACAGACTAACACGGCTGCTACTCTGAAATAAGATTTAGGCTCTTAAGTGCCTATGTTGCTTTTGAAAATGGGTTTTAGGCTCTTAAGTTAGTGAGGCATTGCAACGCTGAGCAGAATCACACAGACATACTTTTAAAAATCAGGGCCCAAGTGCCAAGTCACTTTTGACAATGGGACTTAGAAGCCCAAATCATTCAGTAAAATTTTCCAAAAGCAACTAAGGCACCTATCTGCATCTTTAAGCACCTAAATACCTTTGTCAGTCTGGCCCTAAACCTCTTGCAGGATCGGGCCCCTGTGAGGCTAATATGTTACCACTGTGGCAGTAGTTACACATTGACTTTTCTCATGCACAAAATGCAGGTCTTCAACTGCTACTTGAAAACAGCTATAGTTTAGTGCAGTTAAAAGGAGTGATGAAATTCTTCCCTAAAAGTGCACCTCATGTTCTGTGTTATGGCCACAGAAGAGTTGTGTAATGTAGAGTGAGCAGTTTGAGGCAGTTCCAAAACACTGACCTGACCCTACTGAGAGACTAGGTTCGCACACAGGAGAGGATTGCTCACAGCTATCACAATGATGAAGTGAAATTTAAAATTACATTAGATGTTTGCTTAAGGAACAACAGATGAGGAGGCCCTGTGGATTCTTAAATCCTCATTGCAACGCTGTAAAATGAAACCATGACCATTTGTTATCCTTCCACTGGCTTGTATGAACCCGAGGCAGAAAGAGGGAACCTTTTAATGATGCCTTCCTTGTTCTTAAGTGTGTGTGTGCCTTTTTAAAATGCATGTTTTAAACCATACCACCGTGTGGAAGTTCCTTTCCTTCGACACCATTCTCTTCACTTAAAAAGTCTGAAGCATTTCTGATGTTTGTGTAAATTAGATTTTAAAAGTATTGTTTTCCCTCCTCAGAGATTTTACAAGAATATCACTGAGTAGTTTCATGCTAATATGATGAGGGCTTACATTAATCCACAATAGCTAGAGAATTTGTAAATAAATTTTAAAACAAACGGGACCTTGGTTGGATCTTGCTGAAATACTTTTCGCTGATGTGCTGAGCAAATGCTCCTTCCTTTTGTACTTTGAAGGAATATCACTGTTGACATAGCTCATGTTGTAAAATATAAATTAGGAGACTAAAGGATTTAAGCGGTTTAAGTACAAGTTTTCAGTTCCCCCCAATGAGTGCAGTGTAGTCTTTCCCATCCAAGAAGCTAATTTTAATTAGACTTAAAATGGAGCTTTCTCAGTTAAATAGAGTCCTGTGGAGGGCTTTTGTTTTCACTCAGTTGTGACTAAAAATGGCACATTTTGCTTTAAAGTGATGTATAGCCAGACTCCATTTTCTGGGTTGTGAACTTTTGACACTGATGAGAATAATTCCTTCCAAACAAAAATCTATTGCTGTTCAAATTCTTTGCATGACTGTATTCATGCAAATGTTCCTTATAGTCCAACATGAAGTAGTGTATTATAAACCATTATAACACAGTCATCCTTTTCTCTGCAATTCAGATCATTAGCATAGGTCCAACAGCACAGAGGACCAATTTCCATAATAAAGGAAATCCTCTCCCATTTAATCACTTACCACCAAATGAACCATTTAATGCCACATTCAGACCTATTGTTTGAGGATTTCCCAAGGCTCCCCTTGATCCACTTACACTCCCTTATCTGCCTTTTGTCTCTGGTTAACCTGCTTGCTTTTTTAAGGGGGGAAAAATCAAATCAATTGCAAGAGGCATGCAGCTGTTTAATTAAACTTTTTCCCCCACAAAAGTTGCTTCAGATTTCTTTGGGCTTCTCCTTAGCAGTGTCTAATCACTATAATTTAACAGATTCTGTAATTACCTGCCTCACACGGATATAGCTTGATTGCTGTTTCTTTGTTCCAGCCATTTCAACTTCAAGTGACAGCTGAATTTACTCTAGATGAATGGCTTGTGCAGTGGGAGCAGTACAGGGTGGTCTAGATTTATATGCAGCCTTTAAGGCTTCCAAAACAAGAGCAAAACATAGTTCTAAGTTCACAGAGAAATGGATGCGCGAGAATTCTTTATTTATATCCTGAGAACCAGATTCTGTAACTCTAACTTTTAAGTAGTGCTTATGTGTTGGCTCCCTTTGAACTCAGTGTAATACTATTCAGTTTAAAGCTTGTAAAATCTGGCCCTGGGCCAGTGTATTCCAGTGTAAAAAGGAATATGGTAAAGGAGTGGCAGCAAATGCTAGGAAATTCAAAATTTGAGCTGAAACTGTCCTCAGCTCACCCCTTTCTGTGTCCAGATTGCACAACTCATGTTCAGTGGTCCATACCTGCCACCAGCATATTTACATGGAACTCTCCATTGATTTCAGTGGGAATTTCCATGCCTAGATCAATAGTACCATATGGCCCATTAATTGGAGCTGGGTGCACAGAAGACTTGCAGGATCCTGTTTAGAGAGAGGTTTCTTTCTATAATCTCTAAATGAACAAGACATACTTTTTATGAACATACAAAAGAGAGGAGACCTATTTTTTCTGGTGTATATTCTTTACTTGGAAAACAGCAATGGTATAGCTAAGAAGCATAGGTGTTAGAAAAGATCAGAAAGATAATTTAGTCCATCCTGCTCCTCTTGAGAATTGTTTCCTATAGTCTGTTTTTAAATACTTTATATATCTCTTGTTTTTAATGTCCAAAATAACAAGATTTCCTGTAAATGCACTATGAGTTTAGTTAAAGTTAAAAATACATATTCCGAGGATCTGGAAACACTACATTTTGCACTTATAATATATACAATAATAATTATTTAAACAGTGCGCTCACTATGATTGCCTCATTTCATAAGTATCCCAGGGGGAGAACAATCATACAGTATAATCTTATTAATCCAATATACGTCAGTACAATGCAAACAATAAATACAGAGCACTCAGACTAAGAAATTGCAGGCAACTTGTATTAAGCAATCACAATTTCAGTTCATTATCCACTGCAAAGCTTTTTAAGATAAAGAGATACTATTTTCTTAACCTCAAACAATGTGTCACATTTTTGTAATAATAATAATAATATTTTAGCACTTGCACAGCTTTATTCCTCTTCAAAGCACTTTACAAATAACATCTTACTAATTCTAAAACCCCGAAGATGTAGTTAGGTAATAATTATTTTCCTGTTGTACAAAAGGGAAGATGGAGACATAGAGGTTAAATAACTTGCACAAACTCTAAAGAATCAGGGCTGGGATTAGAACTCATGGATTCCTGCCTCACAGCCTTGTGCTTTAACCATTCCATCACACCTTTGTTGATGGGTAGAGTACTGGAATATTCCTGGGGGACGCTCAGTCTCTTGCATGATTGGGCCCCAATTGGTCAATTCTGTACATTTCTCGTGTTTATTTTTTTCAAGTAAATAAAAAAGAGCGGCACCCAGGTTTATCAAAAAGAACAGGAGTACTTGTGGCACCTTAGGCCTGGTCCCCACTAAGTCCCCACTTCGGACTAAGGTACGCAAATTCAGCTACGTTAATAACGTAGCTGAATTCGAAGTACCTTAGTCCGAACTTACCGCGGGTCCAGACGCGGCAGGGAGGCTCCCCCGTCGATGCTGTGTACTCCTCTCGCCGAGCTGGAGTACCGGCGTCGACGGTGAGCACTTCCGGGATCGATCCCAGAACATCGATTGCCTGCCGCCGGACCCTCCGGTAAGTGTAGATGTACCCTTAGAGACTAAAAACACGGCTGCTACCCTGAAACCCAGGTTTATGCCAGCTCAAGTGTTCTTGCAATGCCAACCATTTCTTGACTCTTGATCAACTTTAGAACTGGAGTTTAGATAAAAGAGGAGCTAATTCCCCTGGTTAGCACTTTTGAATTTGTTTTTATCCTGCTCTTGTAAGAAAAACCAGCTAGACCCAGGTTTCCGGCGTGGACTGAGATACAGTTTCTGGCCGAACACTTCTCTTTGTCTTGTCTTTATCAAATGCTAGATTCAGACAAGTAAAATGTAGGGACAGGATAATACGGTGTAGGATGTCTGGTGAACTTTAACCCTTCTCTCCCTGCAGACAGAATTCCAAATCATACATGCAGAGCTCTCTGTAAGTGAAACATTCTTCCTTACAATTCACACGTGTCTCTTTGGGACGTTGACTGGAGAGAGAAAACAGTAAACAGCTATAAAAATTACTTCCTACATGTTTTTTTGCTGTTCTTAGGATTCCTTTTGATTAAAATGCTTGTTGGAATAGTGCTATAGCTTAACCTAGTGAAAAGATGCATGCATCTAGGCCCACGTTTCTCGAAACCTCAGTGGGAGCTGTTAAGTGCTCAGCACTTTTGAAAATCAGGCAAGTGCCTAAATATCAAGCCTAAATTTAAGATTCCAATTATCAGCTAAAGTTTCCCTTTATTTTCTTCAGATATACTGAATAAGTAATGAGAGTCAGATGGATGGAAATGACATTTAAGATGAAGAAATTAACCCTACATTATTAAAGGTTCCTGCATTACTACATTTTTTGCATCTTTCCATGTTGGGCCTACGCCCAAATTGGGTCCTGTCTTTCACCCATGGTAGATTGACAGCTCGTGTGTCAAGCTAGATTTTGTACTGTAGCATAGAGTCCCATTTTTAGAGGTGATCAACACATAGATTCATAGATTATAGGACTGGAAGGGACCTCGAGAGGTCATCGAGTCCAGTCCCCTGCCCGCATGGCAGGACCAAATACTGTCTAGACCATCCCTGATAGACATTTATCTAACCTACTCTTAAATATCTCCAGAGACGGAGATTCCACAACCTCCCTAGGCAATTTGTTCCAGTGTTTAACCACCCTGACAGTTAGGAACTTTTTCCTAATGTCCAACCTAGACCTCCCTTGCTGCAATTTAAACCCATTGTTTCTGGTTCTATCCTTAGAGGCTAAGGTGAACAAGTTCTCTCCCTCCTCCTTATGACACCCTTTTAGATACCTGAAAACTGCTATCATGTCCCCTCTCAGTCTTCTCTTCTCCAAACTAAACAAACCCAGTTCTTTCAGCCTTCCTTCATAGGTCATGTTCTCAAGACCTTTAATCATTCTTGTTGCTCTTCTTTGGAGCCTTTCCAATTTCTCCACATCTTTTTTAAAATGCGGCGCCCAGAACTGGACACAATACTCCAGCTGAGGCCTAACCAGAGCAGAGTAGAGCGGAAGAATGACTTCTCGTGTCTTGCTCACAACACACCTGTTAATGCATCCCAGAATCATGTTTGCTTTTTTTGCAACAGCATCACACTGTTGACTCATATTTAGCTTGTGGTCCACTATAACCCCTAGATCCCTTTCTGCCGTACTCCTTCCTAGACAGTCTTTTCCCATTCTGTATGTGTGAAATTGATTTTTCCTTCCTAAGTGGAGCACTTTGCATTTGTCTTTGTTAAACTTCATCCTGTTTAACTCAGACCATTTCTCCAATTTGTCCAGATCATTTTGAATTATGACCCTGTCCTCCAAAGCAGTTGCAATCCCTCCCAGTTTGGTATCATCCGCAAACTTAATAAGCGTACTTTCTATGCCAATATCTAAGTCGTTGATGAAGATATTGAACAGAGCCGGTCCCAAAACAGACCCCTGCGGAACCCCACTCGTTACGCCTTTCCAGCAGGATTGGGAACCATTAATAACAACTCTCTGAGTACGGTTATCCAGCCAGTTATGCACCCACCTTATAGTAGCCCCATATAATTTGTATTTGCCTAGTTTATCGATAAGAATATCATGCGAGACCGTATCATGTAGCTCCCATTGACATCAGCGGGAGTTGCAAGTGTTCTGTATGAGAGGCTTTGTTCATTGCATGGCAAAGTCTCTGAGAGGAGCACAACTGGGTTGGTTATACCTCGGTTAATGACCTTGCACCACTGAACTCTTACTCTATTTCTGTAATAAAATATAGTAGAATTCAGGGCAGGTATTGCAAAGAGAAGGTTGTTGTGCCAGTCATGCTGCTTGCACTACTTATGTGAGAAGCAATAGGAGCATTTCTAATATGGAAAATGCAAATCAAGAATGGTGGAATGACATTCTGGTTTGGTAGCATTTTACACCTACTTTACACTTGTATGAATGATTACATAGGGTTACCATACGTCCGGTTTTTCCCGGACATGTCTGGATTTTCGGCAATCAAACCCCCGTCCGGGGGGAATTGCCAAAAAGCCGAACATGTCCGGGAAAATGCCGGCCGGGCACTTCCCCTCCTGCGGCTGCTCTGCTCCTCCCTGACTCTTCGGCTCTGTTTAAGAGCCGAGCTGCCTGAGCACTATGGGCTTCAGGCAGCCCCCTTGCCTCCAGACCCCAGCCGCCGGCCGGGCACTTCCCCTCCCGGGCTCCAGCGGCGCAGGGTCCGGAGGCATGGGAGCTGCCCGAAGCCGGTAGTGCTCGGGCAGCTCGGCTCTTAAACAGAGCCGAAGAGTCAGGGGAGGAGCAGAGCCTCCGGCCGCGGCGGCTCTGCTCCTCCCCTGACTCTTGGGCTCTGTTTAAGAGCCGAGCGCTACGGGCTTTGGGCAGCCCCCATGCCTCCGGACCCTACACCGCCGGAGCCCGGGAGGGGAAGTGCCCGGCCGGGGGTGCAGGGTCCGGAGGCATAAGGGCTGCCTGAAGCCCAAGCGCTACCAGCTTCACGGTTTGCCAGGCAGCCTCCAGACCCTGCCCCCCCAGCTGGGCGCTTCCCCTCCTGGGCTCCAGCTGCGCGGGGGAAGCGCCGGCTGGGGGCGTAGGGTCTGGGGGCTGCCCGGCAAACCGTGAAGCCGGTAGCGCTCGGGCAGCCCTTTTCGCGTGTCTGGGAGTGGGAGGGAGGAGGGGCGGAGTTAGGGCGGGGTTGGGCTGGGGAAGGGGCGGAGTTGGGGCGGGGCTGGGGTGGGGAATGGGTGGGGCCAGGGCCCCGTGGAGGGTCCTCTTTTTTTATTTATTAAATATGGTAACCCTAGATTACACAAGGTGCAGGGCACAGACAAATCAGGCTTCTTGACTCCATCCACCCTTACATCAACACCCTGGTGGCCGACAAGGACTAAAACAACAAGGAGTCTGGTGGCACCTTAAAGAGTAACAGATTTATTTGGGCATAAGCTTTCGTGGGTAAAAACCTCTCTTCTTCAGATGACTCCTCGTTACTGCAGTGCCTACACACCACTGTGTAGATGACACTTGCTTTACAGATTAAATAGAATGAAAGTCACGCAGAACATGGGATGATGCAATTAAAACCCAACTCATTGCTCAAATCTGCTACAGGTCAATCCAAGAGTAACCACCAACATGTGACTCGAGAACAAATCCCACTTAAAAAAATATGCACAGATATAGCCCACAGAAACTAAGGCCAAAATCTGCTCTGTCATGCCAAATAAAATCCAGCCTACGTCAGAGGAGTTACGCCAGTTACAATGGAGTAACTGAGATCAGAATATAGCCCTAAGAAATTCTGCAGCTTAAAGAACAAAAATGGGCCAAGTTCAGCCAAAGGCAGACTACAGTAAGGAGATACAATTCCTTTAAAAGGTCCGGACTGGAATCAAATAACAATATAGAAGTAAAGGAGTACTTGTGGTGTTAGTCTCTAAGGTGCCACAAGTACTCCTGTTCTTTTTGCGGATACAGACTAACCTGGCTGCTACTCTGAAATATAGAAGTACTTGTTATAAATAACACTCATTTTTCCATACCTTCTGAGCCTAATTCTCGATTGCTTTTAACCTTATCTAGTCATTTACACCTCTGTAAAGTGAGTTGAAAATGCTGCATCCATTTTTTTCACTGATTATACAGCCGTGGAAATGATTGCACAAAGCATTGAAGAATCTGGCCTTCTGAAAGCTCATCTGGTGCAAGTTACAATACTGTCCTATACCACCTACATCCTTTTTCTAACCAATTTACACCTGCTGTTTACCACCCCTTATGTCACAGCTAAGTGTGGCCCAATACAGATAATTTCCAGGCTATTAACATATAGCAAACTACGTGACACTTGAGCAGTGTTAAATGAGTGACACCTCCTAATTTCATTGTGGTAGCCAGTGCTGCAGTTCCTTTCAGTAATCTATGTTAATTAATTATCAATAAGTTTTACGGGTTTTAATTTAATCAATAATTAGAGAGACCTCAGATAACTCATCTTGATTGAGTGTATTAAGCAATGCTTAGCGCATAACAGAAACGCCTACATTACAAATATCTGTGGAACCATACTTTGCAACCTGAACACAGCTGTTCTTGGTATTGCCTGGTTTTATATTGGGTCATGGCATAGCACTTTTTTACCTAACTTGTTTACAGTTTCGTTTCTATTATTTTTTCTTTTCCAACTTATAGAAATATTTTAGTATATCTCCTGTTTTTTCAGTACGTTTTATAAATTTCTAACTGCGTGATCCAACATCTGTTGTTTGTCCTTTCACATTTTGTTAACTCTCACATCCGTTCGTTATTGTGAAGTGTACATTCAAAAATACTTATCAGCTCTTGGGAACTATTACGAAGCTTATCATAAGTGAGTACTTTTCCTCTTCTTAACATTACTACAAAGCATTATGGGATTCTTGCTCACAAACATGCCATAAGGCCTCAGGAGAGCCTGGTTAACAACCAACAGATATACCTGACAGCTATTCAAAGTATAAATGTCAATTATGCACAACTTCCCATGCGTGGTAAGTTTCACTGTCTAAATATATTTTGTGACATTTTCTCTTGTGTGGTGGAATTTAATGGCACACAATGTTGGTGCAATATAGCTGAGGAATAAGACAATCACATATAGAAATATCATTGTTACTATATTTTGTCTTTGCCTGGGCCTTTGCTATATTAATAATAATAATAGCCACTGATGAGCACAATACAGCAAGGCAATATTTAAATCAGCCTTTGCTACACATTATTAATATTCACAGTTTGGATTTCCATATGGCCTGATCCATTGAAGCTCATTCCCTGCAGTTTTGGATCATGGCCAGAGTGAGTTCCATCCGAAGCTCTCAAAGCACTCTATAAAAAAATTCTACCTATTTCTAGATGAATAAACTGGGTAGAGAGAGGTTGAGTGACTTCCCCAGGATCAATACGGCAAGTCAGTACAGAGTGACTCAGATTCCTCCTCTAAGTACTTTCCTGCTTTCCTTCCCTAGAAAGCAAATTGTTCCTCTTTCAAAAATGAGACTATCTAGTGTCACCAATGTCAGAGTCGAAGGCTGCCAGTGGTTACGTGTGCACAGCTCCCATTGGCTTCAGTGGAGGTTTTTAGTGTAGGTGACTAAAGGCAACATTTAGCCTTTACAATATACATTACTCTGACCTATGCATCACCTTTTTCTGTTTCTTTCTTACAGCAGCTTCATCCTACGTAGTCATCTTAATCCCCAGATAACTCCCGTTGGTCTGTTATTTAAAAATGCCACTGCTATATTCTTCACCACTTACCACCCCTTGAAATCGCTCTGCTGGCTCCCCACTCTCCTAGTTTACGGTATCAACGTCAAATGTATTGTTTTCACTTTCCAGGCCCTACACTATTCTAACCTGGAGAGCTGCTCAGGCCCTTGTCCCTTGCCTTATTCTTCAGGCCTCTTTCCACTCTGCTTGTGATGCCAGTCACAATGCCACCTTCTTCTCCTCCCAGTGCCTACTTTCAAGCTGCCCCCGTGCATGAAATACCCACCCAGTACTTGTTTGCCATGCTACCTCCTTTGAATCCTTCCTAAACACTCACTTCTACCATCTTGCTTAATGGAAGCAGGTTAAGCCACCCACACTAAGTCAATACATTTATAAATACAGAAATTAAATAGTCTCCTTAAGTTTTGTGCATGCCAGGGCTTAGAGACTATGTGATGGTGTTAACGTCACTCTTGTTGTCATCCTCACAGCTTCCTCTGAGTAACCCTCACTTGTTGTGCCATGTATAAAATTAGTCTGTACACTTCTATGGGGGCTGAAGCCTGATTATCCTCTGACTGACACCAGTGAAAAATCCGGAGTAACCCTATTTCAGTCAAACAGGTTTAGACTGGTGTGAGAGGAGAACTAGGGCCATTGTCTATAAAATGCCTTGCCTACTATTGTGTGCTGTAAACATAATAAATAATATACAGATACATTTAATACAAGACATAATTATAGGTTCTGTAATTAAATTGCTGTTTGGAGGAGGGGTTCTTAACCTTCCCAAAAGCTTACAGATGGAGAAGGTGGGGGGAATTCAGAAATTGGGGGAAGAGCTCTAAACTGAAAATAATGCAACCCTTCAAAAGAAAAAAAGCATTCTACTTATGTGTTGATTTGTTTATTGCTTAATTATGATTTACTGTTCCTAATTATAAAAGAGCCTTGTTAAACCAGTGCAGACTGTTGTTACTTATTATTAGTATTTATTACAGTATTGCTGAGCTTTGGCAATGCACTTGGCAGCCAGGCCTTGGGGAAATCCGGCTAGCAAATCTTCAGTGCTCCATGGGCTTGGGGAAAGTGGAGTTCAGAAAGGAATACTGCACAAACCCAGGGGACAGGGACACCCTTCAGGGATCCAAGAATTTTTGTTCAACTGAGGAGCTGTGCTGCATACATTATGCATTTAAGAGAGACTGAAAAAGCAGAGCCCACTACTACTTGAACAAATGGAGAATCTCTGTTTGTCTGTCTCTCCTATTTGTGCTTATATGGCCCCCATCACTGTAGTATCTCAGCACCTCACAATTTTGAATATATTTATCCTTACGAACACCCCTGTGAGGTAGGGAAATATTAGCAGTAAAAGTATTAGCAACATAGGGTTGAACAGTTCTGATTCTCTCCAACATAGAACAATTGTATGCGTACACACTATGGGACAGATTCTGTTCTGAATTACAGTGTGAGTGTGTTGAAGTCAGTGGAGATACTTCAGACCGACACAAGTGCAATGCAAATCAGAATCTGGCTCTACTGTAGAGTTCATTACACTACTGATTTTTCTGATGATGAAAATTGATAATAATTGTGCTCTAGTTACTGTAAAATATGGTACAGTATGTGAAGTAGCTCCACAGTGAAAATTATTGCCATAACATAGAATTAGTCTATGTATTGACACTGAATAATAGAATGAAGTTAAAACAAAATCCAAACTCTACAGGACTGGATAAATTTAACATTTATGAAAAATACCTTGCAGTGGCACTTGTCAAATTCCTTCTCAGCTGCTCTTTCCCCAGTGTGCAAATGGCACTAATTTTTGTAAAGAGCACTGTTGCTCAAGAAGCTACCCTTTCAAATGTCTTTCAGTGGATACTAAAAATAATTGTCACTATCATTTGAAACTTGGAGTGTTGGATCAGAAATTGCTTAAAACATTTAGAGCCAGTTGGAAGATACTTTTCTAATCACTGGGCATGGCTACACTTGCGAGTTAGAGCGCGTTAAAGCAGCGCTGTGCGCTCTAACTCATGATGTGTCCACACTGGCAAGGCACGTAGAGCACCTGGACTGCGTGGCTAGAGCGCTCCTGGTACTCCACCTCGGCGAGTGGAACAATGTTTGATGCGCCCGCGCTGGAGCGCCGCAGCGCCAGTGTGGACACCCTGGTCTGTTAACGCGCTCTGATCGGCCTCCAGAAGTCCCACAATGCCTATTCTAGCCACTCTGGTCATTACTTTGAACTCTATTGCCCTGCCCTCAGGTGACCAACTGTCAGACCCACCCTTTAAATTCTCTGGGAATTTTGAAAATCCCCTTCCTGTTTGCTCAGCCAGGCATGGAGTGCTCTCAGTGAATCCTTCCAGGTGACCATGCCTCCACATGCCAGGCGATCCCAAGTATGGAGCAATGGCGAGGTGCTGAACCTTATCAGTGTTTGGGGGAGGAAGCTGTCCAGTCCCAGCTACGCTCCAGCTGTCGGAATTACGATATCTTCGGGCAGATGTCAAGGGATACGATGGAAAGGGGTCATGACTGGGATGTACTGCAGTGCAGGTTAAAGCGAAGGAGCTGCGGAATGCCTACCGCAAAGCCCGCGAGGCAAACCGCTACTCTGGTGGTGCCCCCACGACCTGCCGTTTCTACAAAGAGCTGGATGCGATACTTGGGGGCGACCCCATCTCCACTGCGAGGACCACCATGGACACTTCAGAGCCCAGTTCAACAAGGCAGGAGGAGGAGGAAAGCGGGAGTGAGGGTGCTGAGGAGGAGGAAGACACCCCAGAATTCCTAGATGCATGCAGCCAGGAGCTGTTCTCAAGCCAGGAGGAAGGTAGCCAGTTGCGGCAGCTGGTGCTTGGGGAAGGACAAACACAAGAGGAGGTTTCTGGTAAGTGGCTTTTATTTTGGGAAGGAAGTTATTCGGTGCAGGCTCTTGGGGCGAGGAAGGTTAGGGCTGCATGCATGCCTAGATGCAGAATAGGGCGTTGATGTGATCTCTTCAAAGGTCTCATCCAGGAGTTGGGCAATGCGATTGTGCAGGTTTCTTGGGAGAGCCACTGTGATCCTTGTCCCAGTCAGGCTAACATGTCTGCGCCACTGTGCCATGAGGGGCGGGGGGACCATTGTTGCACACAGGCATGTCTGTGAATGCCACAAGGAATCTCGTATCGTATGCGTTATTCGAGTCCATATCATTGTCGGAGTCCTCACTATCAGTTTGGATCTTAAGGAGTAACTCAGCTGCCAAACATGATGTGCTGGCGACACTCATCTGCATATTCCTCAGCAGTTCGGGCTCCATTCCCGCAGACTGAAAGGGAAGACAGAGCGCGCAGTACAAAAAACGTTGAAAGATGGCGCCAAATGTGGACAGAAGCACTTGGATTGCTGGGGTGCGAACCGATGCATGATGGGGCATTGGGACAGGAACCAGAATGCCCTGCACCCCCCACCCCCTTCCCACAAGGCACAATGCCAGAATGGGAAGAGGTGCTCTGTGGGATAGCTGCCCATAATGCACCACTCCCAATGCAGCTGCAAGTGCTGCAAATGTGGCCACGCCAGTGTGCTTGCAGCTGTCAGTGTGGACAGACTGCAGCGCTTTGCCTACTGCGCTCTATGAAGGCTGGCTTAACTCAAAGTGCTCTATATTTGCAAGTATAGCCATGCCCAGTGAAAACACTGGTATATGAGAGAGTCCATCTTTATTGAAGCTTTTTATGAAAGTCAAATACCATGTCTTAATTTAAAGGGGATATCTAGATAATGGGCTAAATTTTGCTCTTAGTTGCTCCAGAGCAAACCTGGAGTTTCCCCCATGCAGATCAGACCAACACTCCTAGTGTGGAGCTGAGTCCATACTGTGTCCTGGGCGCAGTTCAAATGGATGTGGGCAAAGATACAGAGAGAGGGCAGGAAGCAAATGTCATGATGGAGCATCTATGGATTCTGTCTATCTTTGGCATTCTTAATAGAATTATTTACTAAATTCCAATCAGTTACAGCTGGAGTGAGTAGGTTGTATTGCCATTAACTTGATCACAGAAATTTTTACTGGTGCTGATGGATGTCCCATGTTAATTCTCGCATCCAGCCTGAGTTAGCACGGTGGGCAGTAGGACTTGTGAACTGAGAACATTTGATGTGGGAATCAGTGAGAGAGTATTAAACATGGGGCATCCCACACCCCTCTCTTAAACATGCACACAGTATTGCCAATAGTACAGAATAGCTTTTCAGAGCAGAACAACTCTTTAAGAGTAATGTCTTTAAAAGGCAAATATGTGGACATTTCCTGTCCCCAAAGGGCAGAAGCCCCGTGCACCCAGGGGTGTGGGCACCACGCACGAAAGCTTGGCGAAGCAAGCATTTTGTTCACTATCTATAGTTTTCCCCAAGACTAAATACATTGTTTTTTGAGGCTGGTGACCAACAACACAACCCACTTTTGCTTGATGATATAAAGTTATGACAGATCTAAGTACCCATTTTGTAGAAACTCTGCATGTCCTAAGAGTGGAGTCTTTGCTGAAAGAATTGGTAATTACTTTTGTCACCCTGTCATTAGACTACAGAGTGGAAAAGCATAATAGAGTAACTGGCTAATGTTTAATATAGCACTGACTCATCCTTCCTCCCAAAGGTCACCATCATTAAAATCTAGAGCATGAGTTTTACTCATGTCACTAAGATGATGCAAATGAAGAAAATAAGTTAGAGAGGAAGATGTTTCAAGTGCTTGTAATTCCCCAAGCTTTTTAAAGCACTGATTTCATAGTTCTGAGCTAGTACAGTTTGTAGGTATAGTGGTAAGTATGTATGGTGTCAATCAAAGAAGTGCTGGGACTGTCCCATGTTTTGTTCTTTATCAGTAAAATTGTATTAACTGTTTGTTATTGTTATAATAACGTCCATATTTTATTCCAGAGAGACTTCAAACCCTTAGCCCCACAGTTAGTCTCATTGACTTTATTGTGTGCACAAGGAGTACTCATGAGTATGGCTTTGCTGGGTTAGGCTTTTATTTTGGCAGTGACATTAGCTACCTGTCAACCTGAGGATAATGCATAAACCTTACTAATTGTATATAAAATTCTGCACACTTGGGTTCCCTTGTATTTCAGTATCTTGGTTTAAGTGTATATTCCCTCTTGTGCCGTGTACTTTTTATATCCGATCAGTTGCTTGTCATGTCATCTGTGTCCCATGAAGTAATCAAGTATAGGGCATTTTACATCTGGCCCCACACTTGTGAAATGCCGTCCCATATTGCCTTTCATTACCTCTAATTCTCTTAGCACATTTGAGGTCAGATGAAAAAGGCCTGGTGCTTAGCTGGTGTCGATCAACATAGCTCTCCATTGATTTCAGTGTTTCCGCCCTCACCGTTTTTTTATTTCTCATGCTATTTTTGATTCCACATGTGTTTGTGCTGTAATTTATTAGCCAGTACATATAAAGGATGAATCAGTCAATCAATAATAATTATTATTATTATAGCACTTACATAGCACTTTACAAACGTTAAAACATCAATAATCACATAATTGAGGTAAGTATACAATGTAAGAGTGTATTCTGAGAACAACACCAGTGTAATCAGGAATGGCAGAGAGATGGGCTGGATGCCAGGATTGTGCCAAAGGGAATCTTGCCATTGATTTTCCTGGGAGCAGGATTGGGCCTGATGTGGTACCCCGACAAATGCTCTTTGATAACACACTGATTAAAAGTCTAGGTTTAGAGAGAGACTACAAATGAAAGGAAGGGAACTGGCTGATCTGTTGTAGCCCTGTAACAAGTTATTTGGCTTGATACAGGAACCTCTGGATGAAATTTTGTGGCCTGTGTTATGTGCGCGGTCCCAGTAGGTGAGTCTCATGGCCCCTTCTGGCCTTAAAGTCTGAGTATCAATGAAAGGGAGAGGGAGGAGGAGGAAGAAGAGGGTGTGTACATAAGAATATAATATTATAAGATTAATTTAGCTAGATTCTGATCTCACTAACACCTTTTGCTTCAGTGGGATGAGATCAGAAGTTGGTCCACTGAACCTTGTCTGTCCGAAAGAGATGTAGCTGGTGTTTCCTATATTGTGTTTTATATTATGTTGCTGTGGAGTTTGCTAAATCATATCTTCCCACCTGACATTTATTCAGCATGTTTTGGAAGGACTACAGTTAAAGTGGGGAGGGGGCAGAGAGGGAGAGAGAAGCTCTTTGTAATGTCATGTTTGATGTCTTCCTTTCAAGGGTGACTCCTAACCTGCATCAGATGGCAGTTTTATTCTAATTTAAAGCATTAGATTCAGGGGAGGACAAGGTAATCCATCCTCAGGAAAAAAAATCAATGCAAGTAAGTGTAATTAGCAGCACTCTCCTCTAGTAAGTCAATGGTGTAGAGAGAACCTAAAAACCACGGCAGACTACATTTGTTCTTCCTAATGTATTGTGACTACCTCACAGCTTTTATAATGAAGTTGTTTAGCTCTCCTCTAGGAATTATACGTCGTTTGTCTGGTTAAAAATATTGACAGGTTCTAATATGCCAGGGATAATTTTAGCTATCAAGAAAGACCCAGACATGCAGGCTCATGTGGGCAGCAGGAGTTTTAATTTTCTTTTGTTGGGAACCAAAATAACCCTCTGGTGAAAAGCTTACTATGTTTTTTAATTCACCAAGTTTATTGCATGTACGTAAAGGTGTAAATCCTCAGGGACATTCTATCCAAATCTGAACTTGTTTAAAATCCCTGAGATGCCAAATACGAAGATCTGTGTGTTATGTATGTTGTCAAATGGTCCTTTGCAGTCTTCCTAAATTGCCAAGAGAGTTTTCTTTTCTTGACAAATCTGGCAGCATAAATTAGAAGCCGCAGTAGAAGCCAAAGGATGAAAATATGACTCCTGCATTTGATTAAGTTTCCCCAGCAGCTGTGTTATTTGTTTCATAAACTCGCACTAGGTTGATTCGATTTTTTAACATAAATGGGAGTCTGAAATTGAAAGGAATAAAGTTCTTCTTCAAATATTTGTTCATATATATTACACTCTTGGTGCACATGCGCCCCATGCGCTCGAGAATAGAATTTTCTGGCCAGCAGTGCATTTTGGTATCAAGGAGGTCCCCCAAGTTGGGAACTTCTTCCTAGTACTGGATCTTACAGCTGTCTTATAAGTCTCTGGGCTACGGTTGCCAACTTTTTAATCACACAAAACCGAACATCCTAGCCCCGCCTCTTCCCGGAGGCCCCGCCCCCTGTTCACTACATTCCTCTTCCTCGGTGGCTCACTGGTCCCCACCCTCACTCACTTTCACTGAGCTGGGGCAGGGGATTGGGGAGCGGGAGGGGGTAGGGGCTCCAGGGCAGGGCCAGAAATTAGGGCTTCAGGGTGTGGGAGGGGGCTCCAGGCTGGGGCAGGGAGTTGGGGTGCGGGAGGGGGTGAGAGCTCCAACTGGGGGTGTGGGCTCTGGGAAGGGGCTGGGGATTCGGGGTTTGGGGTGCAGGAGGGTGCTCCGGGCTGGGATGGAGGGGGATTAGGGGTGGGGCAGGACGTTGGGGTGCAGGGCGTGTGAGGGCTCCGGCTTGGGGTGTGGGCTCTGGGATGGGGCCAGGGATGAGGGATTTGGGGTGAAGGAGGGGGCTGGGTTTGGGGGGGCTCAAGGCTGGGGCAGGGGGTTAAGTTGACAGACCACAAGTGCTTTCTATAGAGTACCTGGACTGGAGCCCAGAGAAGAGGGAGGACCAGGCTTCCCCTACCGGCCACCCAGGAAGGTGGCGTGAAACCCTTGATAAAAGGGATAAAGACGATGGAAGCCCTGAGACGAGAGGTGTAACGATCACCGGACCCAGCGTCAGAGCTGGAGACCTGATGTAAAGGGTGTTGCCCTATTGTTTGCAGCAATTTCCATTACCCTGGAAGGGGTGGGCCTAAACATGACCAGGCTGGAGGATTGAGTCATGAGAGGAGGCAGACCACTGCAGGGCTGGGGCTTCTGTTGGCAGGGGCTACTAGCTGAGGAGAGCTTGTTATGCCACGAGGGGGCATGCCAGTGGTGAGTCAACTCTCCTGCACAGCATCAGTAACTCCAGCCTCTAAAAAGGCAGATAACCGGTACCATCGTCCACCAGGGTGGAGTATTTATACACTCACCCAGTAGTTGCCTCACTAGACGTTCTGGTGGCTAATGAAAGTAGCAGATAACAGCCAAAGATGACTCCCAGAGATAAAGCACCTAAGCAGTTCAATTTATTTGCGCTTAGAATTATTTGTCTGACCACCTGCAATTCTGAATTGCAAATGATCAGGTGTTGGTGGCACGCTATGAGTTTTTAAAGTACCCATAAATTCTCATACTTTATTGACAAACTTGCACAGGAGCAAAGAGAGGCATTTAAATCTTTCATTTCTAAGGGACTTTTATTAGCCAGAATGTCCCTCCAGGCAGCTCTGAATGGCTCTGATACTGCCTCTTGATCCATGGCAACATCCATCGTTATGAGGAGGGAGAGCATCCTGGCTCCAAAGTTCTGGTATCCCAGGGGAGGTGCAGTCGACTGTGGAAGATCTTCCCTTTGAGGCACTGGATTTGTTTATCTCAAAAACCGCCAAGGCTCTTCATTCACTGAAAGACTCCTGGGAGACACTTTGTTCCTTTGGAGTTCATACACTGGCTCCTAAAAGAAAAAAGAGAAAACCACAATCTTATTGTAGGCAGAGACTGTCACCGGTTACCTTTTGCCACCAGAGAACCTAGTCGCCTCCAAGACAGAGGCAGTGTTTTTAAAAAGAAAACCTTCAGCAATCCCCTTCAGTTGGGGATTGGGCCTGCTTTGAGCAGGAGGTTGGTCTAGATGACTTCCTGAGGTCCCTTCCAACCTTGATATTCTATGATTCTGTGATCTGCTATGCCTTCATCCCAGGCTCTGGCTCCATCAAAACTATCATTTTCATGGATCGCTTTGGAGTTACTCCATAATCAGTCTACTGGATTTCTACTGTTCCATCCCACCATTTGGGAATCACTTTACTTTTTTCCAAGTTTCAAGGAACCAAGTAACATCAGACTGCTGGGTTCTACAGAGAATCTCTAACTGAGATTCTCTGCTGTTCTATACTATGCTCGTCCTTGTCAAACCCTTTTCATGGACCCCACTCATAAGAGACTGTTGTGTCAGGAGGTAGAGTCACTTTTGTCTCTTAGAGCAACGGAAGAGATTCCTTTACAGCACAGATGTGTGTGTCTATGTGTGTGTGTGTGTGGGGGGTTATTCTAATTACTTCCTAGTACTGAAGAAAAAAGGAAAGATGGTGCCCAATTCTGGACTTGAGAGTGGCTTAATGCCTTCATCCATCATTTCAGATTAAGAATGGTAACCCTAGCCTTCATAATTTCATCACTAGATTCACAATACTGGCATACAGCGTTCAACCTGTAAGATGCCAACTTCCACATCTCCTTAGAGCCATCAAACTGGTACAAGATTTCAGGTAAGACAGAACCACTATCAATACAGGGCCTTGCCATTTGTTATCACTACAACCCCAATGATATTTGTAATTTTTAGCTGTTGCCCATAATAATAGTTTAATCATATCTAGGTGACTGGTTCATCCATGAAAAATCACCACAAGTGGGAGTTTCATCACCAGATTCTCCAACTTTTTCTTATCTTTGGCTCAAAGCTCAACAGTGGAAATCCCCGTTGACACCAATACAGAGGATAGAATTCATAGGGTCAATGTTAAATTCCACAACAGCCAGAGCTTGTCTGCTCCAAGACAGATTTGAAGCCGTTTCCAACCTCATCGATCAACTTCAAAAAGTCCTCATACAACTGTCAGGACTTATCTAAGTCTGCTCAGGCTTATGGCCTGCTATATGTCTGTCACACTGCATGCAAGACCACACCTAAGCGGCATGCAGGATTGGTTTAAGTCAGTGTACATGCCAAACAGGCACCACAAGGATATGCCTCTGCTAGTCTCTCATAACATTCTTGCATCATTACATTGGTGGAAAGACCCCAATCAGGTGTGCAGGAGAGTACTTTTTTCTCTACCCCCCTCAACCAAGAATTTAGTGATGGGGAGCGTATCTGGTCCATCATCAGGCACAAGGTCTCCAGATCCACAAGAAGACTTGATTACATGTAACTGTATTACAGCTCAGAGCTGTTCAACAACCTTCTTCAGCATTCCTACTAATGATCCAAGGACTGGCAATTCAAGCTATGACAATACGGCAGCCATGTTTTATATAAAGAGGCGGGGAGAAGCCCAACCATCTCCTTTATGTCAGGAAGCAGTTCAACTATGGAACTGGTGTATTCAACACTAAATATGTCACATACTAATGCATCTCCCAGATGTGCAAAATGCTTTAGGAGACTGACTGAGCAAACATTTTTTGTCAGACCACAACTGGTCTCTAATCAATTGCATTTTGCAGGAGTGAGGACATTGAACAATAGACTTGATTGCAACAGATCAAAAACAAGAAATGTCTCAGTTTCTGCTTCAGGAGAGGTCTCTGACCAGGATCTCTGGTGGACACATTCCTCATTCAGTGGTCCCCACTGGTGATATATGCTTATCCTCCAACCTCTGTATTCCAAATGTGTTCTGAAAGATCTGACAAGATACTGCCACAATCATCACGTTAGTGACCACCTGCTGAGTTAGTTCTGGGACCCAGAATAGATGTTCTTATTCGTCCACCAAAATTCTTACCTCTTCTACCAGACTTAATCTCAAGATAAATGGGACATCTTTCATCTGAATCCTGCCTCTCTCTGCCTCACAGCTTGACTACGGTCTGGGCATCAGACATAGCAAAATCATGTTCCTCAGATGTCTAGAACATTTTGATCCACAGCAGAAAAGATCCCACCAGACTAACTTACACTGCAAAGTAGACAGTTTTAGGATTTAGTGTGAATAACCTCAGTTATAGCCTGTTGCCTCGCAGTTCCCTACTGTCTTGGGAAGAGCTCTCTGGGAAGAGCTCAGGACTGTCTGTTAGCTCTGTTAGAGTGCACCTGGTAGCCATTTCTGCATATCCCCTCCCCCTCTTTTGAAAGCTGCACAGGTTTTTTTCCTGCCCCACTATAATTATATATCTTAAAGGCTTATTCGTTTTTTTTTCACCAGGGAATCTCCTCTTCCCTGAGTCCTTTATGTAGTCCTGGCAGGCTTTATGCCCACCCTACCCCCATGAGAACCCCTATGCACCTTGAATTATCTGTGAAAACATCTTTTTTAGTGGCAAACACATCAGCCAAAAGGTCAGGGAAATGCAAACTCTCATAGCTGCCCTCCCTCTGCAAAATTTCATGAGGATAAAGGTATCACTCAGACCTCATATGAATTGCTTCCTGAAGTAATGACATTTTTCCATTTGAACCAAATGATTCCTTTATGAGTTTTTTTTCCCCCTACACCACACACTAAGCAGGGAGAAGCTAGTCCACATACTTTAGATGTTTCCAGAACCTTATACTTTTATTTGCAAAGGACCAAAGCTTTCAGAGTTTCACCAAGACTATTTATAGGTAGGACCCTACCAAATTCACAGTCCATTTTGGTCAATTTTACGGTCATGGGATTATAAAAATTGTAAATTTCATGATGTCAGCTATTTAAATCTGAAATTTCACAGTGTCGTAATTGTAGAGATCCTGACCCAAACAGGAGTTGTAGGGTGATCAAAAGGTTATTGTAGGAGTGGTTGCTGTATTGCTACCCTTACTTCTGCACTGCTGTTGGTGGCAGCAATGCCTTTAGAGCTGGGCAGGTGGAGAGCCGTGGCTGCTGGCTGGGAGCTCGGGTCTGGAGACAGAGCTGCTGCCAGCAGCAATGCAGAAGTAAGGATGGCATGGTATGGTATTGCCACCCTTATTTATGCACTGCTGCCTACAGAGCTGGGCCCTCAGTCAGCAGCTGCCCCTCTCTGGCCATCCAGCTCTGAAGGCAGCGCAGAAGGATGGCAATACTGCGACTCCCCTATAATAACCGTGTGACCCCCCTGCCAATCCCTTTTGGGTCAGGACCCCCAATTTGAGAAATGCTGGTCTCCCCCCATGAAATGTGCTTCTGAGTCAATATAGTTACTCTAGATTCACAATGGTGTCACTGAGATCAGAATATGGCCCAAGCTATTTGGTAAAAACAGTCCTGTTCTGCAGGATATTACTAAGTTTAGCCCTTTAAATGTCAGTGCTCATTTACAAAGAAGCTCTTTTTCCACTCATGTTCCAGTGGAGAACATTAGGGAAGTCAACCAAGACCACAGGTCATGACCTCTGCTCTAGTATAAAAGAAAAACCATGTGCGCGCCAATATCCATAAAGTGGCTAGAAGCTTGTTTTATTAGTCAAATAGCAGCAGCTGGAACCTGCTGAGCATTCCTCAGTTGGAACCAAAGCCCTGTGATCTTCTGATTTTATTTAATTGTCAGCTTTTATTTTAGTCTAGTCAATATAATCATGTAATCTTGACGGTTTGACGAATGGAAGCGAAATGCAGAGAGATTCTCACACTTAGGTCCCTGATCCAGCAAAGCACTTAAGCACAAGTTTAACTTCAAGCATGTGAGTAGTTCCATTGACTTCAATTAGTTAAAGTCAAGCCTATGCTGATTTGCTGGATTTGGCTTTATCACCTGTTGTGGGTTACTGTCTTTACCATAGGAAGGCTGATAACAAAAAGGTATACCCAAATATCCAGGATTGGTCTGCAGACATGCATTCCAGAAGCCCATGTTCATTAAGTCCCTGCATTCAAGTGTGTTTTGTTAGTTTAGAGTGCATATTCTAATGTATAATTTGAGTGCAGGTTCCCTCATCATTTCATTACCTTTAATTATAATCACAATCATTTTAACATGGCATAGTCCTGTTATCTGATGCTCGTAACTAATTAATGGTTCTAAAGTATTAGGAGATTCTAGGGTGAAAGTTGCTATATAATAGCAAAGTATTCTTTGTCTCTGCTGAAAGGCCAGGATCTCAATAGAAATCCGACATAATGTTTTAAAAATTTTATCTCACAAATAGGTGAAATATAACGTAACTCCTCAGGTAGGCACCTAGTACAACCTTGGACAATAGTTTCTGGAATTTGCATTTCTATTGTCGCTACTGTAGGTTATGGGGAGCAGGTAGAGCAACTCCCTGATGTCCAGAGTTTGTGAGGTCAGGCCAACTGCCACCCCAGAAGATACTAATTGGATTGGGGGGCGGGAGATCTGTGGATTTATCTAAAGGACCAGTCAGCTGGTGCCCCATAAGCTATCTGAAAAGGGGTGCAGGACTGTGTGCCCCACTTTTCAAAAGAGAGTAGATAGGGTAGGGAGAAAAATTCAGGATAGATTCCAGTTCCTTCTTCCAGTGCCCAGAAATGGAAATGGGCTTGCATTGGGTGGAGGACAGGGGATAGACCCCAAACCTGGCAGA
Organism: Chrysemys picta bellii; assembly: GCF_011386835.1. NCBI lineage: Eukaryota > Metazoa > Chordata > Testudines > Emydidae > Chrysemys > Chrysemys picta. The sequence continues at coordinate 337,558,342 of NC_088791.1, forward strand.
TGGGATAGAGATTGGAGAAGAGCCAGATTAAATTTTAACTATATCAGAGAACAGGCTGAATAGTGGGACCCCAATTTCCATAGAATAATGGAAATGTAGATCTGGAAGAGACCTAGACTAGAGAGTTAAATCCAGCCCCCTGTGCCGAGGCAGGATCAAGTAAACCTAGACCATCACTGACAGGTGTTTGTCCAATCTGTTCTTAAAATCCACCAATGATAGGGATTCCACAACCTCCTTTGGAAGTCTATTCAAGAACTTAACTACCCTTATAGTTAGAAAGTTTTTCCCCAATATCTAACCTAAATCTTCCTTCCTGCTGATTAAGCCCATGATTTCTAGTCCTATCTTCAGTGGAGATGGAGAACAATTGATCCCCATCCTCTTTATAACAGCCCTTATCGTTTTTGAAGACTGTTATGAGCCCTTCCCTCAGTCTTCTTTTCTCAAGACTAAACATACCCAGTTTTTTTTAACCTTTCCTCATAGGGCAGGTTTTCTAATCTTTTATCTTGTTTGTTGCTCTCCTCTGTACTCTCTCCAGTTTGTCCACATTTTTCCTAAAATGTGGTTCCCAGAACTGGACACTGTACTCCAGTTGAGGCCTCACCAGTGCGAGTAGAGCGGGACAGTTACGTCCTATGTTTTACACATGCCACCCTCTTAATACATCCCAGAATGATATGAGCCTTTTTCACAACTGCATCACATTGTTGACTCATTTTCAATTTGTTATTCACTAGAACTCCCAGATCCTTTTCAGCAGTACTACCATTTAGCCAGTTATTCCCCATTTTGCATTTGATTTTTCCTTCCTAAGTGAAGTACTTTGCACTTTTCTTTATTGAAGTTCATCTTGTTGATTTCAGACCAATTCTTTAACTTGTCAAGGTTGTTTTGAATTCTAATCCTGCCCTCCAAAGTGCTTGCAACCCCTCCCAGTTTAAGGTCATCTATGTATTTTATAAGCATACTTTCCACTCCATTATCCAAGTCAATTAATGAAAATACTGACTAGTACTGAACTCAGGACTGACCCCTGTGGAACCCCACTAGATACATCCCCCCAGTTTGACAGCAAACCATTGATAACTGCTAAAATCAAGATATCAAGATATATTATGTCTGCTGCTTCCCAAATATTCACTAGGCCAGTAAACCCATCAAAGAAAGACATTAGGTTGGTTTGGCATGATTTGTTCTTGACAAATCCATGCTGATTATTCCTTATAACCCTATTATCCTCTAGGTGCTTATTAATTAATTATTAAATCATTTGCTCCAGTATTTTTTAAAGGTATTGAAGATAGGCTGACTAGTCAATAATATCCTGGATCCTCTTTGTTCTCTTTTTTATAAATAGGGACTATGTTTTCCCTCTCCAGCCCTCTAGGACCTCACCCATCTTCCATGAGTTATTGAAGATCATTGGTAACGGTTCCAAAATTGCTTCAGCTAGTTCCTAAGTACCCTAAGATGAACTTTATCAGGCCCTTCTGACTTGAATACTTCTAACTTACCTAAATATTCTTTAACCTGCTCTTTCCCTATTTTGGCTTGTGTTCCTTCCCCTTGTTGTTAATATTAATTATGTTAAGTATCAGATCACCATTAACCTTTTTTAGGGAAGATTGAAGCGAAACAGTGATTAAATACCACAACCTTCTTGATGTAATCAGTTATTTCCTCTCCTTCTTTGGTAAATAGAGGACCTACACTTTCCTTTGTCTTTCTCTTGCTTCTAATATATTTAAAATGGGCTGTCGATTAATCACAGTTATCTTACCTGATTAACTCAAAATAATTAATCGTGATTAATCACAGTTTTCACCGCACTGTTAAACAATAGAATACCAATTGTAATTTATTAAATATTTTTTTGTTTTTATACATTTTCAAATATATTGATTTCAGTTATAACATAGAATACAAAGTGTATACTGCTCACTTTATATTATTATTTTTATTACAAATATTTGCACTGTAAACATGATAAAAGAAATAGTATTTTTCAGTTCACCTCATACAAGTTCTGTAGTGCAGTCTCTTTATCATGAAAATGCAACTTACAAATGTAGATTTTTTTTTGTTACATAACTGCACTCAAAAACAAAACAATGCAAAACTTTAGAGCCTACAAGTCCACTCGGTCCTACTTCTTGTTCAGCCAATCGCTAAGACAAATAAGTTTGTTTACTTCTATGCGAGATAATGCTGCCTACTTCTTATTTACAGTGTCACCAGAAAGTGGAAACAGGCATTTGCATGGGACTTTTATGGCCGGCATTGCAAGATATTTACGTGCAGATATGCTAAACATTCATATGCCCCTTCATGGTTCTGCCACTATTACAGAGGACATGCTTCCATGCTGATGACGCTCTTAAAAAAAAAAGCGTTAATAAAATTTGTGACTGAACTTCTTGGGGGAGAATTGTATGTCTCCTGTTCTGTTTTACCCGCTTTCTGCCATATATTTCATGTTATAATAGTCTCCAATGATGACTCAGCACATGTTGTTCATTTTAAGAACACTTTTGCTGCAGATTTGACAAAATGCAAAGAAGGTACCAATGCGAGATTTCTACAGCACTCGACCCCAGGTTTAAGAATCTGAAGTGCCTTCCAAAATCTGAGAGGGATGAGGAATGGGGCATGCTTTCAGAAGTCTTAAAAGAGCAACACTCCGATGCAGAAACTACAGAACCTGAACCACCAAAAAAGAAAATCAACTTTTTGTTGATGGCATCTGAGACAGATGATGAAAATGAACATGCGTCAGTCCGCACTGCTTTGGATTGTTATCGAGCAGAACCTGTCATCATCATGGACACATGTCCTCTGGAATGGTGGATGAAGCATGAAGGGACATATGAATCTTTAGCACATCTGGCATGTAAATATCTTGCGGCGCCGGCTGCAACAATGCCATATGAATGCCTATTTTCACTTTCTGGTGACATTGTGAACAGGAAGCAGGCAGCATTATCTCCTGCAACAAACTTGTTTGTCTGAGCGATTGGCTGAACAAGAAATAGGACCGAGTGGACTTGTAGGCTCTAAAGTTCTACGTTGTTTTATTTTTGAATGCAGTTATTTCTTGTACATAATTCTACATTTGTAAGTCCAACTTTCATAATAAAGAGATTGCACTACAGTACTTGTATTAGCTGAATTGAAAAATACTATTTCTTTTGTTTATTACAGTGTAAATATTTGTAATAAAAAATAAATATAAAGTGAGCACTGTACACTTTGTATTCTGTGTTGTAATTGAAATCGATATATTTGAAAATGTAGAAAACATCCAAAAATATTTAAATAAATGGTATTCTATTATTTTTAACAGCGTGATTAATCATGATTAATTTTTTTTATTGCACGATTAATTGCTATTAATTTTTTTAATCGCTTGACAGACCTAATTTTAAAAACCTCTTCTTATTGCCTTTCATATCCCATGCTAGGTGTAACTCATTTTGTGACTTAGACTTTCTGATCGCCAAATCAATGGCCCTTCCATCCCAGCCAGCCCTTCTCTGGCTCACATTTTCTTTTCTTTTCTCTGGTTAAGTGGAACCTTTTTGTTTTTTCAGTTTGATGCTCTTGTCTGACTGCTGCTGACCTCTCCTCACACATCACATCCATAAACCCAAACCGTTCGCTTTACTGTAATACGGAATCAAATACTGACTATTCTCAATGCATCCACAGTTTCTAAAACGATCATTAAGAACCATATTCTGCACCCACTCTGGGTGCATAACTACCACTGATGTCAGGCAGGTTGCATTGCAGATCAAGGTCAGTATTGATAGTAGAGGAGTTCTGCTACAGCTCACGGGCAGTATATTGCCCTAAGAGTTTCTATGCAATGTTTTCCAAGAAGTTATATAGATAGGACATAGGCTGTTTGATTAATAAACTTATACACAGATCCATCTCCACATTGTCTTTATCACTGCAATTAAAGGAAAGGGGAAGGCTGGGGAGGTAATCATGTAATATGTACTAAAAGTAAAACAAAGTCCCAGCTACTTGTTGTTATTAAAATCCCCCTGGTACTTTTTACAAAAGATGAGGGGTGAAATTCTGACCTCACTGAAGTCCATGGGGGTTTTGTTGTTGCCTTCAATGGAGCCAAAATTTCACCCCAGGTGTTAGGCCCAATTCAACAGCTGTCACATTCTACTACAGAGGTGACTGAATTTCAGTGATGGGTTAAGTGATTCCTTTCTAAGGTTTTGTATATCACTTTGGTAAATGTATAACGTGCTTTAGGAGCCTTTGGGATAAAAGTAAGTAATTTTGTTTCTATAATAATATTTCTATATATGCCATGAAATTCAACTTCTATACATACAAAATTCCAGTCATGATTAATTTAAATTACTTTATTCAATTATTGTACCTCTGCTTTCTAAATGAATGTTCAGAAAAATTCCCCTACAATAGACTGAAGTGCATGTATTACTTTAGGTTTAAAAAACCCTCCAGTCAATTTATTCATCCTATTGCTAAATTTATAGGCTGGGTTTATTATGGGCCTATTCCACATTGTGTTTCAGTCATTTTAAAGAAAAAAGAAACCAGCAGATGCACTTCTTGCGTTACAGATAATAAAATATATCTTTATTATCATCTCTGTAATTAAACCAAATTTTTGTCACTTTCCCTGAGTGGTGCCTTTTGGTGCCTGTGGCAAATAGTAAAGTAGTTTAATAAGATTGTTCCTAAAAAAGGGAGGCAGTATTTTAATGGGGTTTAGTACTGAACTTGATTTATATTGTTAAAGGAAGTTAGAGGAGGTTTCAATTTTATAGCACATGCTTCCAATATGAAAGTAAATTGCTTTGCACAACAAATAACTACCAGGGTTGGGAACTAAGGTTTCATATTGAGTTAAAATGCACAAGGAGGTCACAGAATTCAATGTCCCCTTTTCTCAATGGGTAATTTTTTAGGCCACAGTCCTGCAAATACTTGCATATGGTTTTACCATTATGCATCTAATTAGTCCCATTGAAGTTACTCATGCACATAATATTAAGTATGTATGTGTGTCTTTGCAAGATCAGGGCCTTAGTTTGTAAACTTCAAAATCAACATTTTGCTTTACAAAATTCTTAGAAAACTGTTAACCTATTTCCACATTTAAGAAAGCTCCTAAATTATATTGGCAAATGTCAAGAGCTTTTACACAAAGTAACAGTATGAACTGGAGAAAGTTCATCTTTCATGGCAATCCGTCTGACCCTTTTAGCCTCATGTTTCATGCCAAAGTGTAATAAGAGAGTATCGCAAAGTACATGACTATATTGAACAATCTAAACACTTTGCTCCAGGAACCTGCATGAGCACTATTAAAATACAGGATGAGATTTTCAAACTCGCAGATGGCAGCGAGGTGCCCAGCCACCATTGACTTTCACTGGGAGTTAGCACCTAATTGCCGTGTGTGCCTCTGAAAATCTCCCCCTCGGTACGTTCAGAGCCACCATTGATCCAGTGACAGTTCTGCACGTGATAGCTTGTAGGATCATACCCATTACATGCCTTTCAAAGCATCAACTTCAAAAATTATATTACATCTAAGTTTACTCTGACAAACAGAAGAAGTTTATGGACAAAATTTTATTTTTTCCTCTTTTTTCCCCAGTTTACTTTGTTAACTTGGCAGCACATTCTATAAAGCCAGTTTCATTTTCCCTCAGTTTCTTCTTTGTTGTAAAGATCCTGATAAACATCAACAAAAGAGTTGAAAAATTCTTGTTTTATTTTAAAGGCACATTTAAAATATTGTCAGGACAGTCTATAACAGATGCTCTGTCAAAAACTAGATTTGTTTTTAAATCAGCCAGTTCCCCAAAATTTAAGTTCCCTTCAGCATGATGTCAGTACATAGAGTTTGCAAAGGATGAAGGGAAATGAAAGTTAGGAAAGATTAAGAAATACTAACCATTACACGGTTCATTAGTCAATACAGATTTTAAAAAACATTTCATGTACATATTTATGTCGGTCTGTCTGTAATGAGATAGCTAGATATACAAGCAATAGTCAGAAGGAAAAGAGTAAAGCCTTTAGCCATCAGAGCATGTGTGTAAATATCCTTATGATCCAATAATACAGCTGAGTGTGTGTGTGTATTTATAGTTTATTGATGTATATTCATGATATGCCAGAAATAATCACATGTTATATTACAAGAAGTGGAAACAAACGCAAGAACACGATGGATGAGAATAAATATCATGAATATTTTATATCTTGGATGGAAGGATTGCAGTTAGTTGACACTCAGATGTTGTGGTAATGGGGACCATATAAATAGACAGACAGACCAAATAAACTATGTTGACCTTCCATCATGGCATTCTTTTCACCAAAGCGCAATATTACTGTGGGGTATCTTGACAGATTCATAGTTTTGATTTTCTTTTAGTGGCTTCTTCAAGTGTTAATAAAAATATAAAAGTTTTTATGTCTGTTTCAGAATTATTTGAAGCACAGCCTTCTGTCATTCATGGTTCTGAGAATGTCAGATAGAACCTAAAGGGAAAGGTCACAGAGCCCAGTGCTCACAAATCAGATTCATGTGTCAAAGGGAATAAGGTTTTCCACCTGTGCAGAGAAATTTTACACTTAACTGCACCCATGGTTTTCTGCAAAGGAAATCAGTCAGGCTTTTGTGTACTCAGTGGATGGGGCGGGGGAGCTAGGTATTAATCACTGTGACAGACTTCACATCAGAGTCGCAGCTGTCAAACAGAATTGCCACTACTTTATGTCGGCCTTTGCAGATATTTAACAAAAATGGCTTTGTTTAAACTTTTATGGGCAGCAAAATAAAAAAAAGAGAGATAAAGAGGAGGTGACAACAAAACGCTAAGGAAAACTGATGAGCTGGAAAGCAAAATGGGCCAAATTCTGTCCTGAGCTGTGGGCCTGTGACTCCACTCAGCTTGGGTGGGAATCAAGCGTGTGCAGAATTTGGCACTAAGTTCTGAGAGATTCACTGGTTGCCAGCAAGGACTTTAAATAGTTTATTTCCCTTGCTGCCAATGTGATATTTTCCCCTTTCTTTCTCAAGAGTAAATAATTGAAAGAGTTAGTGCTCATCGGTATTGTGCTACCGCGCATCATGTCACATTCTATAAGCACTTTCCGATGAAATATGGAATTGTGTATTTCCAGAGACTGCTTCATTCACAAGCCCAGGATACAGACAAATGAAAAGTGTGGGGTGGACTCCTGCTCTCAGATGTGTGTGCTGTGACTCACTGGCTTCATTGAACTCTGTGCACCTCGGAGGGCGAAATTCAGCCCCACTATTCCACATGTATTAATTAAATAATGAACACAATAGTTTCCTTAAATATTTCTGGAGCATGTAATCCTTCATCATAAGTATTTGAGTCTAGACATTTAGCTAGCACACGTTGGTATAGCTCACTTGACTTCAGTTGAGCTGTTGCCCAAATTTTATCAACTGAGGATCTCTCCCTGGATCTTTTTATTTTATGTAATGAATTGATCCCTGTGCTGCTGTACAAGTTATACAATACTGGGCAGATCCTTAACTGGCGTCATTGCGCCATTGATGGAGCGATGGCACTTTACACCCGCTGAGGATCTGCCCATACAATTTTATTTTAGTACTGCCCAGTCACAAGAGAGCCTCAGAATTAGATGAGACTGTTAATGGATATGAGCAGTATGTAGACTGTTGTTTTGCATATTTTTAGGGGAGGAAAAATTGTCTTGTTAAAGGGACACAGACCTGGTTTACACTTAACATTTTGCCAGATTAGCTGTGTCAGTTAGTGGTGTGAAAAAATCATCCCTCTTGCCAACATAGCTATGCTGGCAGAATCTCTAGTGTAGACCTAAGTTCCCTGTAAGCTGTGCGGCTGGGTGGCCGCCCAGCAGGCTATCAAGCGCCACGCAGTTCAGGTGTTCCTCCCCCCCCACTGCCATGTGCTGCTCCTGCCCTCTGCCTTGGAGCTGCTCCCGGAAGCCTCCTGCTTGCTGTGCAGATGGGTGGGGGGAGAGGAGAGGGCTGCTGATGTCAGGGATGTCCCCCTCCCCCCATCCTTGTACCCCATCTCCACAGAGCGGGGTGGGGGGACACACACGACAGGGCTCAGGATGGAGGGAGCTTGCTGGCTGAACTTGCTGATCTACTTAAAAGGTCAGGGTACTTAAAGTGCAGTCAGCATACTTAAAGGGGCAATGCGTGTCTCTGTCACACACACACACTCTGCCTTTCACACCCACACTCACTTGTATTGTTGTTGTTGTTACTTCTTGATACTTCTTTCAAAGTGCTATTTTCATTTTTTGACTGGACTGTGCATTTCATAGTTTTTATTTCTCTCTTATGCTTAAATTTAATTCTTTGCGTAGTGAGTTCTACAATGCCTAACCTGTCCTGGCTGGAGTAATTATCCCTATGGTAACTTTTTAAAAATATATATTATATCTAGGTTTTTGGTTTCTACTGGTGGCGCACATCTGCACATTATCTCGATATGGTGCACATAACAGAATTCATTCCGCACATGGAGGGAAAAAATTAGAGTGAACACTGGCACTGTAGAGTGAACAAAAGGACTGTTGCCAATATAAGCTGTCTCTTCCCCAGGAGGATTTGCAGGTACAGCTATATCTGCAAACCTTTTCTAGTGTAGTCAAGGCCTCAGTCAACCTTTTAGATTTTATTTATTGATATTTTTGGATCATTTGTAATAAGACATTGTCTTGACATGTATGCGTACATATCTAAATACAGAATTAACAGTATCTAGCACCATATTGTGTATGGACCATCTATTGTTATATCATTAACATTTCCTTTTCCCCCAAAAATTATTTGAATATAACCTTAACATGGTGTTAGGTGTTGTTGTTTAAAACCATTCATACTAACTTCTTTAACTTTTGGGGGAGGGAAGATGTCCTCTGGTGTCTGGGGGTGGAAGAGTCTCAACAGGCTAGAAAGAAAGAAAAGCTAAGGGGAGAAAGGGATGTAACTCAATTATCCTTGCCACAGTCGACTTGAAAGTGACTCAGTTATAAAAAAAGTTACAAGTATATTCAAGCACTATACTACACTTCCCTTTAAACCTCACGCCATTTGTGTGCTTTTACAGTTACATTTTCCTATTTCTCTTCACATGTTGCTGTGTGAAAGACCCACTCCCGACCCCACCAAGCTGCTCATCAGAAGCAAGCTTCTCACAAACCAGAACACACCAACTCAAAGTGGCATCAGACTCTGCCAGGACAACAGATGCAACACCTGCAGACCTATCTCTACTGCTATAATGATACATACTCCCTCAACACACCTTTCAAGATTCCTGGGTCCCACACATACCTATCACAACATGTGGTATACCTCATCCAGTGCATCAAATGCCCCAGTAACAACTGGGTGGGTGAAATGAGACAAATCACTATGCTCTCAAATGAACTCTCAAAGAAAAATGATAAAAAACAAAAACACCATATCATGCAGGGGCCAATACTTTTCACAAAGTGATTACTCCATACATGATCTTTCAATACTTGTCCTCAAAGGAAAACCTGCACAACACCTTCAGAAGACAAGCTTAAATTCATAATGCTACTAGACCCTAAAAACCATGGACTTAACAGGAATACTGGTTTCATGACTTATTACACCAATCTGTAATACACACCTGCTAATGGCCTATTACAAACCCCTCTTGCGTAACAATCTAATCCTTGTTGCCCACTCTGTCTCAAGTGACGTCCTACAAAATGCGTTACCCCTTATGCTTAATTATCTGCCCCAACTTGTATTTAACTCAGACACTCTGATTTCTTTCCCCAGACCTGTGTAGTTCGAAAGCTTGTGCCTTCCACCAACAGAAGTTGGTTCAATAAAAGTAACAACTTAGTTGCTAAAATTAGTAACTAAAAAATAGAAGATTAAGGGTTGAATTTCTTGGAATGTATTGGATGGAGACAATTTTTTATTTCAGAAAGTGGAGAAAGCTACTAGGGGAGAGGCTGTTCTAGATTTGATGTTGACAAATAGGGATGAACTAAAACAACAAGGAGTCTGGTGGCACCTTAAAGACTAACAGATTTATTTGGGCATACTCACGAAAGCTTATGCCCAAATAAATCTGTTAGTCTTTAAGGTGCCACCAGACTCCTTGTTGTTTTTGTATATACAGACTAACACGGCTACCCCCTGATACTTGAGGGATGAACTAGTTGAGAATTTTCAAATGGAAGGCAGCTTGGGTGAAAGTGATCATGAAATGGTAGAGTTCCTGATTCCAAGGAATGGTAGAAGAGAAAACAGCACAGTAAAGATAATGGATTTCAAGAAGGCAGACTTCTTAAGACCAAAGCAGACTGTGAAGAACTTCAAAAAAATCTCATAAAACTAAGTGATTGGGCAACAAAATGGCAAATAAATTTAATGTGGATAAATGTAAAATAATGCACATTGGAAGAAATAACCCCAACTATACATGCAATATGATGGGGGCTAATTTAGCTACAACGAATCAGGAAAAATATCTTGTGGCACCTTAGAGACTAACAAATTTATTAGAGCATAAGCTTTCGTGGACTACAGCCCACTTCTTCGGATGAAGTGGGCTGTAGTCCACGAAAGCTTATGCTCTAATAAATTTGTTAGTCTCTAAGGTGCCACAAGTACTCCTGTTCTTTTTATGGATACAGACTAACACGGCTGCTACTCTGAAACCTGAAAAATATCTTGGCATCATCGTGGATAGTTCTCTAAAGATGTCCACACAGTGTGCAGAGGCAGTCAAAAAAGCAAACAGGATGTTAGGAATCATTAAAAAGGGGATAGAAAATAAGACGGAGAGTATTTTATTGCCCTTATATAAATCCATGGTATGCCCACATCTTGAATACTACGTACAGATGTGGTCTCCTCATAGAGTGACCAGACACAAAGTGTGAAAAATCGGGACGGGGGTGGGGGGTAATGGGAGCCTATATAAGAAAAAGACCCAAAAATCAGGACTGTCCCTATAAAATCGGGACATCTGGTCACCCTATCTCCTCATCTCAAAAAAGATATACTGGCATTAGAAAAGGTTCAGAGAACGGCAACTAAAATGATTAGGGGTTTGGAACGAGTCCCATATGAGGAGAGATTAAAGAGGCTAGGACTTTTCAGCTTGGAAAAGAGGAAACTAAGGGGGGATATGATAGAGGTATATAAAATCATGAGTGATGTAGAGAAAGTAAATAAGGAAAAGTTATTTACTTGTTCCCATAATAGAAGAACTAGGGGCCACCAAATGAAATTAATGGGCAGCAGGTTTAAAACAAATAAAAGGAAGTTCTTCTTCACACAGCACACAGTCAACTTGTGGAACTCCTTGCCTGAGGAGGTTGTGAAGGCTAGGACTATAACAGTGTTTAAAAGAGAACTGGATAAATTCATGGAGGTTAAGTCCATTAATGGATATTGTCAGGATATTAGCTTGGCCTCTGTTTGTCAGAGGGTGGAGATGGATGGCAGGAGAGGGATCACTTGATCATTGCCTGTTGGGTTCACTCCCCTTGGGGCACCTGGGATTGGCCACTGTTGGTAGACAGGATACTGGGCTAGATGGACCTTTGGTCTGACCCAGTATGGCCATTCTTATGTTCTTATGACTTACGCAAACTCAGGGAGTTGGTAGATAAGATCCCATGGGAACCAAGGTTAAGGGGAAAAACAGTTCAAGAGAGTTGGAAGTTTTTCAAAGAGACATTATTAAGGGCACAAGAGCAAACTATCCCACTGTGTAGGAAAGATAGAAAGTTTGGCAAGAGACCACCCTGACTTAACCAGGAGATCTTCAATGATCTGAAACTCAAAAAAAGAGTCATATAAAAAGTGAAAACTAAGTCAAAATAATATAAACAAATAAACAAAGGATTGTAAACAAATAACACAAGTATGGAGGGACAGAATTAGAAAGCCCAAGGCACAAAATGAGATTAAACTAGCTAGAGACATAAAGGGTAACAAGAAATCATTCTACAAATACATTAGAAGTAAGAGAAAGACCAACGACAGGATAGGCCCATTACTCAATGTGGGGGCGGGGGGACAAAAATGTGGAAATGCCTAATGCTAAATGACTTTTTTTTTTCAGTTTTAACCAAAACATTTAGTAGCAATTGGACATCTAACTAAATGCAGGTGAAAATGAGGTAGGATCAGAGGTTAAAATAGGGAAAGAACAAGTTAAAAATTACTTAGGCAAGTTATATGTTCAAATCACCAGGGCCAAATGAAATACCTCCTAGAATACTCAAGGAGCTAACTAAGGAGGTATCTGAGCAATTAGTGATTATCTTCAAATAATCATGGAAGACAGGATTGATTCCAGAGGACTGGAAAAGGGCAAATATAATGCCAATCTTTAAAAAGGGGAGTAAGGACAACCTGGAAAATTACAGACCAGTCAGCTTAACTTCAGTACCCAGCAAACACCTAGAATAAGGTGGTAAGTAACAGCATGGATTTGCCAAGAACAAATCATTTCAAACCAACCTAGTACCTTTTTTTGACAGGGTAGCAAGCCTTCTGGATACGGAGGAAGTGGTAGATGTGGTATATCTTGACTTTAGTAAGGCTTTTGATACTGTCTTGTATGACCTCATAAACAAACAAGGGAAGTACAAAGGTGGTGCATAAGCTTCCCGCAGCTCCCATTGGCTGGGAATGGTGAACCGCGGCCACTGGGAGCTGCAAGCGGCCATGCCTACGGACGGTCAAAGTAAACAATCTGTCTCGTGGCCCGCCAGCGGATTACCCTACATTTCTAGGACTCCATTATTACAGTCTGTAAATACCTACATGGGAAAAATATTTAATAATGTGGTCTTCTGTCTGGCAAAGAAAGATGTAACACTATCCAGGCCTAAAAAGTTGAAACTAGGCAAATTCAGACTGGAAATAAGTTGTAATTTTATAACAGTGAGAGTAATTAATCATTGGTGCAATTTACAAAAGGTCATGGTGGATTCTCCATCACTGACAATTTTTAAATCAAGATTGGATGTTTTCTAAAAGACCTGCTCTAGAAGTTATTTTGGAGAAGTTCTGTGGCCTGTGTCATGCAGGACATTAGACTAGATGATCAAAACGGTTCCTTCTGTCCTTAGAATCTATGGCATAATAATAAATAAGCCTCTGCCTTTTTTTAAAATGGCCTCTGTTGCACTTTTATTAACTTGTGTTATGAGCATCACTAGCTTGCAATCTGAATATCATTGGCTTCAGATAGCAAAGAGTCTTTAAGGACACAATTTGTACAGTATGTGACATAATCAGACACACTCACTCATGGGGGGAAAAATCATCCAAACTCCCTATGAATATGTTGAGAGCAGAAGCCCGACAGCACGACATTGAAAAAAATATTGATTGAAACCCAAAAAGTCAATATTTTTCTTTTGCAAAAGGCACTTTGCCACATAAGAGAACAGATTGTAACATACACATTTGAGCAGAGAAATACGTAGGGAAGATAGTTGGACTGAACTTGTCAGTGTGCAGAAACTGTTTTCTGTAGGCGCAAAAATTGCAGATTGTTCCTCACTGGAGCTAACTAAAAACTAAAGCTAGTTTTAAACTTGCACATAGAACACCAACATGGGCCTGATTCCAGTGTCACTAACGTGTATAAATCAGAATGATGTCCATTGAAGCCAATGAAATTACACCTATTTAGATTAGAACTGGCATGGGAACATTTCAGAATCAGGCTCTCTTAGTTTATAAAGCCCTGAGTTTGTTGTACCAGAGACTAGACTTGTCAATCAATGACATTATAGTGGTTCATTTTGTTTCTCTGTTTTAGTCATGTTGTCCACTGTATGTTTTTTAATCCATCCTCTCTTATTTGCTAGTGGTTGCCACCAGAATCTTCTGTCTGCAAGAAGAGAAAGTGGGAAACAATAATGATTTTGCAAATGGCATGCTGCTGGAGATCAGGTTTAGCCTTCAGTAGTCAGAAAGTTTGTTCCATCTATTGTCTGATTCTGGTATGTGTAGTTTTGCCAACAGTGTCCAAATTGACTGTAAATGCTGGTTGGCAGCATTCACGGGGGGACACTTGTAGGTAGTTTCATGCTGAAAATTTACTGTATTTGTTACATTTTAACAACTTCTCTGGCATTTGGTCTTCGAGGCAACAGCTGTTTGAAGATCCCATGACACAAACTTGGTCTCCAAGTTGCCTGTTTAGATGAACATGTGCACTGTACAAATCTAGTTCACCTTACATTACAAAAATAACAAACAAATACATAAAATAATGAATCATTAAATGCTTAATTTGTACCTGCTTTCAGACGCTTGGGGGTTTGAGGAAGGACAAATTGGTCATTTTATAAAAGGCTACATTTTATAATATTAGTGGGCACAGGAAGTTAATTTGTAGACGTTTATCCTACACAAAATGCCAGCGTGGTTTGTTGCATGTGTAAGCCCATAGTAAAACATGGTGAGTGAGACACAGGACTGAAAAGTGTTATTGGTAAAGATTCTGATCTGAAGCCCATTGAAGTTAAACTGGGGAATACTCCTAGAACTGGTAATATCTCTAAAAACAAAATGAATTTCTTAAGGGTGCACATTTGAAAATGTGGAGGATTTAACTACACATTCAGAGCAGTAGGTCTCCTTTAGCGACCTCCCTTGATGTGATGCTAGCTACTTACCATTTCATTATTTGATTTGTAAAACAAGAAAGTTGCTAACATTAAGGTATCCTCCCTTTGTTGATCCACTGCTTAACAGAGGCTTAAGTCAGTTCATCTGATTTCATCTATGACATTTCAGATGGGTGTTACTTGAATAACGCAAATGCTGTTAACACAAAATATGTATTTTATTACACTGTGTAAAATCATCTCTTGATTGGGGGAAAGAGTGTGCTTTTAGGTAACATTTGGTATATCTGGTTTTTAATGGGAGGTTTGGGCCCAAATCCTGAAAGGAAATCAATGGAAGTAATGAGCCTACATCCTTGAGAATCTGGGTCTTAGACTCTCAGAACTTTCGGGGACACTGAAGTTATATTACTGATTTGCAGTTCTCCAGTAACAATGAGGGAACCACAAAAGAACAACATTCATCACTGGCTAAATCTTTCCCCTTGAGCCAGGCCTGAGTGGCCAGGTTCTTTGTAGCTATCTAATCTACCTTTTTGTACGGTGCCCATCATCAGAGTAGCCGAGTGCCTCATTTGAGCAAAGATTGCTATAGGTCAGGGATTCTCAAACTTCATTGCACCACGACCCTCTTTGAAAACAAAAATTACTTCATGACCCCAGAAGGGGGGACTGAAGCCTGAACTCACCCAATCCCCACTGCCCCGGATGGGGGGGCCAAAGCCAAAGCCTCACCGCTCTGGGCAGGGGGGCCAAAGCTGAAGCTCAAGGGTTTCAGCCCCAGGCAGGGGGCCTCCAACCTGAGCCCGCCACCAGGGCTGAAGCCCTTGGGCTTTGTCTTCGGCCCCGGGCAGTGGCACTTGGGCTTCAGCCCCAGACCCCACCAAGTCTAACCAAGCTCTGGTGACCCCATGCAAAGGGAGTCCCGACCCACAGTTTGAGAACCGCCGCTATAGGTGGTTTCCTGTGGGGGAAGGAATCCTCCTCTGCCAGACGACAGAGTGGCAGTGGAGTAACAACTTGGACACTATATTAGTCCTGAGGCAAACCTGCTGGTGTGGCACTCCCCTCATGGATTCCAAATGTCACACATTCAGTTGGGCTTTGGGCAAGCAAGAGAGTTGGGCTGCAGTTCATCCTGGCTGCCGCCAGGGGCTGATGTGACACCCACTGGGCAGGCTGCCTCTTTGCCTCCCCCTCTGGCTCCAATCCACTCCCATTTTCTGGCTCTCAGCCAAGAGCAACCTGAGTCTTAGGTAAGCAGGTTAAATTTCACTTTTGCAGCCGCAGCTTCTGTGCTGCTGCCTGTGTGTCAGGGAAACTGCATCTAACCAGCCTCCCCCCCCCCCCCCCGGCAAAAATGTTACAATGATTATTTTATGATTATTTATATTACAGTAATGCCTAGGGGTTCCCATTAGGGATCAGGCCCCCAACGCTAGGCATTGCACACACATGTAATTAAATAAGATGGTTCCTGCCCCAAAGATCTCCCATCTTACCACATAGTGAAAGCCACCAGGGGGCTGCAGCAAATGAACAGGAGGGCAAGGGCCTGCTAACTGTGCAGTGGATGAAGGAGAAGAGCCGGGATTGGGAGTTGGTCAGGCAGAGCCTGCAATGCGAGAGAGGGACAAGAGAGGTGGAGTGTGAAGTGGACAGAGTCAGTGACTGAGATAGTGGAGGAGAGAGGAGAAAGGGTGAAAGCAGGGGACTTAGAGCAGAGGAGAAGTCATGGATGTTGATGGACTGGTAAGGAGCGTAAGAAGAGACTGGTGTAAGCAGTGTAGAAGTCAACAGGGAATCCAGCAACGGAGAGTGCAGGTTCAACAGGGAAGGGAGGATGATGAGACAGGAGGCTGGAGCTCCTGGGTTCTTCTTATTTGTCTTCTGATTTATGAGCCTTTGGGTTCATGTTTTCAGGCTTTTCTATGCAACCATTAGGGTAGAAACTTAACTTAAAAAAAAATGAAAGCTGAGATTTTCATCTGGTCACCTGACTCCTGGAGCTGGGACTGTAAGAAAAACACCAAATATCATAAGAATCATGAAACCATGAGAGTTGGCAATACTGAAATGTATCTGTATAAAGTTCTAAGTCATACAATTGCTTTCCTTCCTCCCCCCCGCCCCCACCGCAATACCTTTGATAGCACTGAAAAGTTTCATTTTTGCTTCCATGATTGGAAAGTTTCTATGCATCATTGGGGGCAGCCAGTGTCTCAGCTGGGACATATTACATACAGAGCAGCAGGGCACAAACCAAAAAAAGTCCTGCTTCTTGTTAGCAGGACAGTGATTCTACAAAGCCCAACAAATACAGATCCCTAGAAAATTCTGAAATGTACAATACAGTTAATTTTTTTTTGTTTCCCTTTGTGATTGGAGGATTTCTCTGTGTATCAATATAGTCATTGATGTGCAGGGCCGGCTCCAGGCACCAGCCTGGCAAGCAGGTGCTTGGGGCGGCCTCTCCGGAGAGGGGCGGCAGCTCCAGCTATTCGGCGGCAATTCGGCGGACGGTCCCTCACTCCCGCTTGGAGTGAAGGACCTCCCGCCGAATTGCCACCACAGAAGGCGATCGTGGCTTTTTTTTTTTTTTTTTTTGGCTGTTTGGGGCAGCCAAAACCCTGGAGCCGGCCCTGTCGATGTGTCACCAAATGTTTAATTGGAGGTATGTGACACCCCCATTGTTCCCTCATCTCTATACCCCTGACCTCCCACTCTTCTAGATGTGTTGGTTCGGCAGGCCAAACAGGAGAAAAATGGTGAAAACATTTTTGTCTCTCAAGTTTTTGAACACAATCACAAAGCCAATCTAAGGCGTCAGAAGATGCCATTTTAATATAGTCTCTTTTCAGAGTAGAACTGTATTATAAAATAGAGATTTTTTTTTAATACAAAAGGGACTTAGTTTCAAATCTGCTATTCAGATTCTCTCGTGTTAGCTCCTCCTTGGGTTTTTTATGGTACATATTTATTGGATCCCTCACGTACAGAGTTCTATCAAGTCTCTCTAAATTGTCTCACTCTACAAGCTCCATTAACTGAGTTATCGCTCTGCTCTGTTTTATCTGTGGTTACCAAGCCAGTGATAGTCAATGACATTTTAATGTTAAAAAAAATCTACAACAGCAACTTGATTTCTATTGGCATTTTTAGCAATCAGGTTTCTAATGTTTTATTACAATTAAATGCCATCATATTTCATGTATTACACACTTTAGAGATCCATTAGTGAAAATGAGGCTCACTGGGGACTTCATTAAGTCCCCAGCAGCTTAGATCTCCACACTGCCAGCCTGTCTTTTAGGAGTACTGAACTTTGTCATTCTGACTGGCACCCTGCATCTAAATGTATGAAAAGCATGTATGGTGAAACTATTGACAAATCTTTCTTGCCATCCCTTTAAGGCAGAAGCACTCCCAGGGCCTGCATTGCTGGAAGTTTGAGACATTGTTGGAAAGTTTGGGGGTTTATTTTAAGAATGATTTGTTTTATTCCCTGGTGCCATGTTTGCTTTGTCTGGAAAATCTGGTCCCTGTGAATGGCACAAGTATGATTTTCATCAGCATACTGACTGCACATAAAGAGCGGGATTGTCCTTTCTGCTGTTGAAAGCCACAAAATGGGGCAGTGTTTACTTGGAATTCTTCAGAGCTTCACTGAAATTGTCCCTGTGATGGGCTCAGTATTGGCCACCTTACACCTGCACGGGAAGGGTGCCCTCAAACCTGGTGGAGCCCTTGCAGTCCTTGAGAAGTTAGAATTATCCATGCAAAGGCTGTGAACCCCTGATATCCAGTGGCAGCACTTGGCTATATTGCTTGGGACAGCTTCGCCTGTCCCTGACTCTCTAGGGAGTAGGATCTGCAAAACAGTTAATACAGGCTTAAGCCTGTATTAATAAGTGTGCATGTAAATAGGATCCCAAATATTATATAAACATACACATACATGATCTATGAGAATCATTGCACCCAGGACTAAAGTCCTACTGCCGAGGGGGTGAAAGATGACAGCCGTTTAACACACAAGTAATATTACACAAGAGTTTAGGCAGGAAGTGAAGAATACCATGTTCATTTGAAAGGACAGTCACAATTTTAGGGTCTGTCTACACTAGAAATGCTACAGCAGCACAACTGCAGCACTTACTACAGTGATGAACAGGGTTCTTCTGTCACTGTAGTAAATCCACCTCTCTGAGAGGTGGTAGCTAGATTGATGGAAGAATTCTTCCGCTGACCTAGCAGTGTCTAAACAGGGGATTAAGTCAGCTTAATTACATCACAGGGTGATGTAGTTAAGCCAGCCTAACTTTGTAGTGTAGACCAGCCCTAGTTCCTTACATGGGAATTTGGTCAGGACTTTCCTACCCTAGCAAATGCATGGGATCTTTAATGACGACAGGTGGTCAGAACCTTGATTTTGTGTCTCATCCAAAAGTCTTGCTCACCTGTGGTGATTTTCATTACCAGGATTTCACAGCCTACGTTTTCGACAGATATCCTTTTTGATACCCTGAGAAGAAAAAAAAGGATTGTAAGGCAAGAGAAATAGGCTGTAATCCTAGTCAAGGTATATCAAGTTCAGTAATGCTCAGACATGACATAAGTGTTCAGAATTTGTATATGAATAAAATTAAGACTTTTCTGGGGGGAAAAGGTACCTGACTGTCAGAAAAAGGAACGTAAGCTATAAAATCCCGTGAAAAATCACACAGACAAGAGTTAGACAAATGTGCTGTCTTTACTTAGCAAAGAAATCACAGAGGGTATGCAAATACAGAACAAAAATGACACATTTTTACTTGGTTCAAAGGCATTATCCATAATAGCATCTGCGATGTGTCTGCAATAAAAGGGTGTAAATTGGAATTTACATAGCAGCTTTTTAGAAATAGGCTCTGACTCAGAGTCTTAAATTAATGTCTCCAATAGAAAGAGTCAGCCAATACTAGAGGAATGTTACAAAAGACACATTGTGCATACTGGGATTCATCTGTTTGCCTTCCTTTGCCTCCTGCACCTTTCCATAAATGTCAGCCATCATTTGTAATGAAAACTGGAATAACTGGATTTGGAATCCCTTGGTACGTTGACCTTTGTTTGGAAAGTTCTTCTGAAAGGTGCTAGATTGAGAGCACTAGAAACAGAAGTCCTCTATTTATGTTTCTCTCCCTCAGTCTGCAACTAATAGGCTGTTCCTTGTCACCTTCTATTCTTAAATAGCTGGATTCTCCTGCAGGTTGGATTTTTGGCTCTTAAGACTGCATCTGTTGGCGTGCACCTTGCCTACATGCCTGTCTTCCTTCTACCTCTCAGTAGATTGGACATGTGTTCTGCTGCTGCAGAAAAAAGGGTGGCTGCATCTTCTGAAGCGGAAGGAGAGAGAGAAACATTCCTAGGCTATGTCACTGGGTTGTCTAAATCAGAGACGCAGTTTTTCTGGTGCCCTTTACTGCCAACCTCATTCCCAGCACTGTAAACAAGTGGGATTCCCCAAGATCCACCAGGCTCACAGCATGCTCTGATGGTCCAGTCTGGATGGTACTACAGGACTTGAATCAGGCCTGGTTTGCATCTGTTCTTCAGTCCCTCCTTATTATATACCTGGATGGCAAACAAGCCAGGATCATGGACCTTCCCTTTTCTAGAAAAATTCTGCATGACAACCAGGCTGAAGATCTAGCTGTGGAGTTACCAGTTTGGGGTGAGTTTAAGGATAAGTCAGGTTCCCTTACACTCAGTTAAACTCCCCTAGACTGATTTATACCCACTCTACCCATGTGTAAGGAACACAAGTTGGCTTAACTTTTACAAACTGAGGATCTGGAAGAAAGTATAAGTTAAAATAGGGGCAACTACTTTAACTTACTCTTGCATCTGACTTATCCGTGTATATGTTAGGCCAGCTTAAACTCCTTGACACATTGATAGAGTTGTTTGTAATTAGTGGTAAGAATTGACCAAGGAGGATTTACAGAGTATAACTGACAAGGTAGACCGGGAAAGCTGAAAATTTGGATTGAAGATCAGCACAAAAAAGACAGAAATTATGGCAATTGGAAGACAAGAGAAAGAGATAAAGCTCAAACTCAAAGGCAAAGAAGTGGAAAAATGTGTGTGCTTTGAAGGACTAGCATAAAAAAATGGGAATTGTGAAGATGGCATAAAAAGAAGAATTGGACTAGCTGGTAGTGCATTCAAAAAAAACTCTGCAAGAGCTGGAATAATAAAGACATTTCAATTAAAACAAAAAGCATATATATGAAGAACAGGAGTACTTGTGGCACCTTAGAGACTAACAAATTAGTTAGTTGGCTTGTTAGTCTCTAAGGTGCCACAAGTACTCCTGTTCTTCTTTTTGCGGATACAGACTAACACGGCTGCTACTCTGAAACCTGTCATATATATGAGTAAGGCTCTGCTTAATTTGCAATATTGCAGAAATTGTGGAAACTGCAATATTAGGCTTCAACTGCAATTTTTATTTTAATTAGCTTACTTTGCACAGTCCACAATTTTGCATACATTCTGAGGTTTGCAACACACTTTTTCCCCCCATTAGTACAGTAGAACCTCATTTATCTCAGCTGACAGTGGCAGGCTCAGGCTGTCAGCCCCGGGGCAGTGGGGTGCCTGCTGTCAGCCCGCAGGCGAGCAGATCTCCAGCTGTCAGACCTGCGGGTGGCCGGGGCTCCGGCTCTCAGCCCCACGGGCGGCTGGGGCTCTGGCTCTCAGCCCTGTGGGCAGCCGGGGCTCCGGCTCTCAGCCCCGTACATTAATGACTGTAACATAGTTGCAGCAAAATGTCTGGTTATTAAAAAATTAGCAGTCATAACATAAAACTTGAGTGTTTATATTGTCCCAGTGCATTTTTCTTGAACAAATACATCTTCTCTGGCTTTTCCAAATTACCATAATTAATAAAGGTCCATTATTACTTTTCCATGATTTTCCATGTCTTATCCGCAACTCAGCCGAAATCATTTGTCAGTCATCTCCTGATTCAGCCAAGGCCTTATATATGAGACAGTTGTGTCCATACTGCTTCACGGGTTGGAATGCTAGAATATGAGGGAAATCAACGAATGAAAGCTTATCATTGCAGACATGAACTGGGCTTGGGGAATAGTGAAAGTTTCAAGACTGCAAAAAATAAAAAATGAAGAGATGAAAAAATGGTGTGGCCAAGAATTAAAGCTGTTAGAGACTATTCAAGAAAGATGACTGTGATGGTTTTGACAGATGTCAAGAATAGATCCCAAAAGGATACCATATATGGCAATACACACCAGCGTGCAAGGACATAGAAATAGAGGAGAACAAGGATGCATTGGATAGATACAGTGAAGAATGACATAGAACAAAAAAGTTTAAATATGAATGAAGCAGTGAGGCTTGATCAAGTTAGAAAGTGGTAGAAAAACTTCATTTGGCCCCATCATCAGCCTGGTGGATGGGAATGGAAGAAGAAGAAGAAGCAGTGATAAGGGATTCTGAGTTAGTGTAATGACGCCTTCAGAGATCTCACTCATCACTTTTGATACTCTTTTGAGTCTAAAGGCATCTAAATAAGTTTAAGGGGGTCAACTCAGAGAGACTGAAACAACGTTCATTGCTTCTGACCTAACATCAAGGTTTTCTTCCAGATTTCAGAGGTGCTTCTCAGAAAGAACATTTTTCAATGGAAGAGACTTAGATGAGCTGTCACCTTTGGCATAAGCCGCTGCTTTCTAATCACAGGTCCTGGTGCTTTTTGTAGCAGGCCATGGAGTTCTCCCAGTCCCTCTCTAGGAACCGCTTCATTCATTTGCCAGTCTTGCCAAATCTAGTGAAAATAAAGGACTCTGAATCGAACACAGGACTCATTCACAATTTTGTATCAACAGCTAATATACTTAAGAGCCCTCTTCAACACCAAGTTAGTGACAGTCCTTCTATCAGAGGAGCATATCTCTAAAACAGGACACCTGGCAAATAAAATTAGGTTATCTCACCAATCTACAGCACAAGAAGGTCTACATCTCCCAGGTTATCAGATCCTCCTTAATGTAACTGGTCCTTTGGGTCCATCGCCACTCCAGACAAATTATGTTGGCTTTACTATTCCACAGAACCCAAAGATTGGTGATCTTGGTGTAAGAATTTATCTGATGTGGAGAGTTTGATATACCTGTGTTTATCGGTGTTGCTCTTAATTAATCCCCAGTTTATGGCAATTACACTGGAAGCCAGCGGAAGAGACTGGGTTACGTTCTTTATATCCCAGTCAACTGAGGATACATGGTTCAGGACAGACTTCAAAGTGTTTTCAATGGCTTTGTGCAGAGCTTTTTTAGCATCCAAGAACCAGGTAATCAATTGCCTTTTGTGACTCCAAATGGAAAATGCAGCTTTTGTAGGTAGGGAGATATCCAGAGCTAGGGAGGTATCCACAACTGGAATTTGGAAGAAGTTGCAGAGAAGTTGCTATGTTGGGCAGAGCTGCACCTGCAAGCTAGTCATGCATTCCACCTAGCTGGACTCCTGAACCAGCAGACAGATTGGCTCAGCTACAGGGATCTCCCTTTCAGGGAGTGATATAACTCAATGAGATTTCTTCATTTTGATCTGTTCATTCCCTCTGAAGCACCTGGCATTGGCCACTGCCAGAAGACAGGGTGCTGGGCTAGATGGCTCATTGGTCTGACCCAGTATGGCCGTTCTTATTTTAAACATAGAACACAAAAAAGGTCCCTGCTGTAAAGAGCCTAGTGTCTGTTGCTGAGCAAGGGTTCTCCTCTTCATTGCCCTGCCATGGGCTTCAGTGGCAACCTAGAAGTACCATGCCCAAGTTTCCGTGGCTATTTAGTCCTTGACCTCTCTATTGAGACCATGAATTAATGGCATTTTTGGTATTTTTGCATGATATGGACACCAGGTTAGCAGGATCTGAGCTAAGATGAACATCTCATTTCTCATACAACTATGATATGTTGATGACTTGTTAACCTGTTGAAACCAGTGATGTAGAGGTTAAGCATTCTGTATCTCGTTACCAAGTACCCTGAGCTATCCATCTCCCACAAGATCCATTAGCAGTTTTTACTTTTTTCTTAATTTCCCAGGAAAGATGGGCAAAATAAATTATCCACAAGTTACTACAAAGCTGGCAATTACACCTGCAGTTGTGGATCAGAAATAATTTGATGATAGGAACAGACCTCTTGCAGTGTTCTAAGCCTGTTCTAAGTGGGGAGGGATAGCTCAGTGGTTTGAGCATTGGCCTGCTAAACCCAGGGTTGTGAGTTCAATCCTCGAGGGGGCCATTTAGGGAACTGGGGTAAAAATCTGTCTGGGGATTGGTCCTGCTTTGAGCAGGGGGTTGGACTAGATGACCTTCTGAGGTCCCTTCCAACCCTGATATTCTATGATTCTTTATAACATTCTTGTGTGTATAGAAGTATTGTATGTTTCATTAGAACTTATAGAACACGACTATGTTTGTCTTTTGAGTTTGATTTTGTGTCTGTGGTCTTTTACAGTATGTCTACAGTGGAATAAAAGACCCACGGCATGACTGCGGCTGGCCTGGGTCAGCTCACTTGGGCTCACGGAGCTCAGGCTGCGGGGCTGTGTAGACGTTCAGGCTTGGCAGGAGCCCGAGCTCTAAGATGCTGCGACCGGAGGGAGAGGGGCAGAGCTTGGGCTCCAGCCGAGGTCAGACATCTACACAGCAATTTACAGCCCCACCGCCAAAGCCCCGTGAGCCCAAGTCAGCTGACCCAGGCCAGGAAGTTATTTGTTTAATTCCTGGGTAGACGTATCCGTAGTCTTCATACTTCTTTGAACTGCTTGTGCGAAATGAACATTGGCTGGAGTCCTGAACCTTACAAATACTTATGTTTTAGATCATCCTCCGGGTCTTCAGAACCATTCAAGACTTCGAACTCCTCCACCTCCACTACCACATGCTCACACGCCAAATCAGCATCATGCGGCCTCCATCAACTCCCTAAACAGAGGGAACTTCACGCCACGTAGCAACCCCAGCCCTGCTCCTACTGATCACTCTCTTTCTGGAGAGCATCCTGCCAGCACCCAAGAGCCAGCCCATGCTCAGGACAACTGGTTACTCAACAGTAACATCCCACTGGAGACTAGGTAGGTTGTTTTTTTTTTTTAGTTATTTACAGTATTCTATATTCAGCTTAGTGTATGCCATAGAAAAATAGTAGGGAGACAAGCTGGGTGAGGTAATATCTTTTATTGGACCAATTTCTTTTGGTGAGAGAGACAAACGTTCATACTTACACAGAGCTCTTCTTCAGGTCTGTGTAAGTGCAAAAGCTTGTGTCTCTCACCAACAGAAGTAGGTCGAATAAAAGAGATTACTTCACCCAGTTTGTCTCTCTGATATCATCGGACCAACATGTCTACAACAACACAGTATACATGGAAAAATATGTCTGTTTAGCGAGCGGGTTAGCTTGTGAACTGATGTTCAATTTATGCCTTCCAAGTTGTATATATTATTCTTTGTGTCTTTTATTTGGATTAAGAGAACAGGAAATTGCTCTGCTTCCATAGACTGAAAATACCATTGGTATTAACAATCGCTTATCATTTTCCCCCATTTAAAATTAAAACCACAATCATAGATTTTAAATGTTTTTCTTAATGTATTTTCTTCCTATGTGGTGGGATAAGTCAATACCCTATTTATGAAACTGAACTCCGTCAATATATTGAAAAGAGTTAGCCTTCTAGCTGTGCCTTATCCAGCAGATATAATTGTAATATATAGTGCAGGGAAGGTTGATCTAGTTAGACCTAGTGGGAAAGGGGGGAATATATTGCTGCATTTTACTATCCTACAGTATTGCTTCAAGAAATATGGAACACTGAATAGTGGCACATGAGTCAATTAATATTGCTTCCATTAACTTCTCATGTTCTTTTCCACATGTCTCCTACCTTTCTGGTACTGGATAATTGTATGTCTCAGTATTGTCTTTATTTATCCTGAGGAACTTGCTCCGTTTAAAATGTGTTTTCCTCATAACATTGACTAAGATTTCAGCAAATATATCAAAGGTCTAAGAATGAAACTACCCAGTTTCATGGAAATGACGGCAGATGGTCTTATTTGGATTTACATGTAGACAGTATTAAAGTTTCATATTTATGAAGAAGTAAACTTTCTATAAATTAGAAATGGTTTGTAGATCTGTGTGATACCTGGTAACAGATGTGCTCCTACCTTGTCCTAACACAGTACACACAAATAATGGATAATGTGTAAAATTACCCACTGTTTGCTTGAAGAACAACAAACATAAACCTTTATGAATTCAGTTTAAGAAGTGCTTCTTCACAGAGTAACAAGAAGGCTAAAATGAGGGTCAGATCTATCTATAATGCATATAGACACTTACCATTGGACCCCCACATAGCCTTAGGTTGATCCATACCCTTTGACTCTCCGGGATTTTGCGGACATGCTGGATATGACTGAATTAATAATAGTATCCCCTGATGGTTGTGCATGCTCCCTGTCGTATTCCCCTGCAAGATATGCTACACACCTGTAACTACTTGGATAATGAAAAGGATGCTCGCTGGCATTATTTAATACGAGGCTGATTAGCCCTTCCTCTCACCCGCTCTTGATATTTTGCTGCTGCAGCTTCTGGATAAGAGATGAAGCTGCCAACTCTCTTGTCCCTTTCCCACTGCTTGTGTTCACAGTGGGAAGAGAGACACCGGTGAGAAAAAGTGAAAACACACACACCTGGACACACCCAATCTCTCTCGCACAGACACACCCACATAAAATAAATCCTGAATATGTGCATGCACTCACATTAAGGGCTTGTCTAGATAGTGAGTTAGTGTGTGGCAAGCTGGAGTATAAATCCACAGCATGCTAGCCTGCTGCGCACTAATTGGTTGTGTGGGCCCTGATAGCACACAATGAAAGTTCCGAAGTGTGCTTTGATCTACTTCTGTTTCAAAGCAGAGTAGATCAAAGTGCCATAGGGAACTTTTACTGTGCAGTAGCTGGGTCCACATGGCCAGTTACTGTGCTGTGTTTACACCTATTGCTGCATACTATCTCACCGTGTAGACATGCTCTAACACACACTATCTATCACAAACAAGCATGCACACAATTTTTCCAATTCACCAATTCTGTGTCCTCCCCATCAAATCTGTTGGCTTCTAAGCTGGGGCTCATTATAGTTCCTCAACCCCACTTCCTCACATCTGGGCCTGCTCAGCAGTTTTGACTCAAGACTTTCCCTGATGGCAAATGCCTCTACTCCTGTTCAGCTTGCAGAATTACCTCTTCATTCTCCAGAGATCGCGCTCTACCATTCCTTTTGCCCAAGGAGGAAGCCACTGGAGCCCTTCTTTGGTTCCAACCTTGATATCTGTTTCTCCCCCTCCCTAGGGCATATCAATTCACTTAACTGCCTCAGTTGGGATGAACAAAGCACCAGGATAGATTCCAGACAGAATATAACATTTACTAGATCCCAAAACCAAGCTAAGCGCCAAATTTGTCAGTCCATTGCATGCATGGACTCTCACTGAGCTCAATGGGAGCTCTGTGCATCCACTCTAGGGCAGAATCTGCTCAGTTGAGTCACCAAAGCTGCACTGCTGAGAACATTGTTTTTAAAAGCAGGTGTATGTTTTGATCTATCTGGGTAAGAGCCATGTTTGCAGGCGCCTCTGAACCTCCAAATTATGTCCCAATTTAACATTTTCATGGCATTTCAGGCTAATTGATTTCTCGGGGACTGGCTGATTAAGACCCAACTAAGAAGCTGGCCCCAAAAGATTAGGACAAAATTACATGTTAGTGCTATAAATGTGACTTGGCCACGGTTGCAGTAATTTTATTAGGGTACTAACTCTGGTGCATATATGCTCAGGCAGTGAACTTTACAGCTTGTTTCTCTACTAAGGAAATGTACATCATAGCTTATTCTGGGCCCAATTCTGCAGCCCTTCTATAAGTAGTCCATTTAATTTCAGTGAGATTACTCCAGGATAAGGCCCTTAGCTATCAGAGCTATGTAGGGGCCTAACCTATTTTTAAATATGCTCCTTCCATATTGTCTCGGGATTTGAGTACATAATATATAATGAACAGTATGAAAATAGTTAATATCAACTAAAGCCCTAACTCCTAGAAGAAACTGAGCCAAAAATGATAGCTAAATTGAATAGTAGTCAGGTCTAGCATAGAATCATAGAATATCAGGGTTGGAAGGGACCTCAGGAGGTCATCTAGTCCAATCCCTTGCTCAAAGCAAGACCAACCACAACCAGCCAAGACTTCAAGCCGGGCCTTAAAAACCTCTAAGGATGGAGATTCCACCACCTCTCTAGATAACCCATTCCAGTGCTTCACCACCCTCCTAGTGAAAAAGTTTTTTCTAATAGCCAACCTAAACCTCCCCCGCTGCAACTTGAGACCATTACTCCTTGTTCTGTCATCAGGTACCATTGAGAACAGTCTAGATCCATCCTCTTTGGAACCCCCTTTCAGGTAGTTGAAAGCAGCTATCAAATCCCCCCTCATTCTTCTCTTCTGCAGACTAAACAATCCCAGTTCCTCCTCATAAGTCATGTGCTCCAGCCCCCTAATCATTTTTGTTGCCCTCTGTTGGACTCTTTCCAATTTTTCCACATCCTTTTTGTAGTGTGGGGCCCAAAACTGGACACAGTACTCCAGATGAGGCCTCACCAATGTCGAATAGAAGGGAATGATCATGTCCCTTGATCTGCTGGCAATGCCCCTACTTATACAGCCCAAAATGCCGTTAGCCTTCTTGGCAACAAGGGCATACTGTTGACTCATATCCAGCTTCTCGTCCACTGTAACCCCTAGGTCCTTTTCTGCAGAACTGCTTCCTAGCCATTCGGTCCCTAGTCTGTAACAGTGAATGGGATTCTTCCATCCTAAGTGCAGGACTCTGCACTTGTCCTTGTTGAACTTCGACAGATTTCTTTTGGCCCAATCCTCTAATTTGTCTAGGTCCCTCTGTATCGTATTCCTACCCTCCAGCGTATCTACCACTCCTCCCAGTTTAGTGTCATCTGCAAACTTGCTGAGAGTGCAGTCCACGCCATCCTCCAGATCATTAATGAAGAAATTGAACAAAACGGGCCCCAGGACCAACTCTTGGGGCAGGTCTTCACTAAAGGGGGGGGGGGGTCGATTTAAGATACGCAAATTCAGCTACGCGAATAGCGTAGCTGAATTCGACGTATCGCAGCCGACTTACCCAGCTGTAGGGACGGCGGCAAAATCGACCTCTGTGGCTTCCCGTTGACGGCACTTACTCCCACCTCTGCTGGTGGAGTAAGAGCGTCGATTCGGGGATCGATTGTCGCGTCCCAACGAGACGCGATAAATCGATCCTTGAGAGGTCGATTTCTACCCGCCGTTTCAGGCGGGTAGTGTAGACCTACCCTTGGGGCACTCTGCTTGAAACTGGCTGCCAACTAGACACGGAGCCATTGATCACTACCCATTGAACCCGACGATCTAGCCAGCTTTCTATCCACGTTATAGTCCATTCATCCATCCCATACTACTTTAACTTGCTGGCAAGAATACTGTGGGAGACTGTACTCATTTTAAAAAAAGAAAAAGGTGGGGAAAAACACCTCTCAGTTGATTCACAGCAGTCAAATTACGCAATTGTTAGCCTATGTAACCATGTTATTATAATGGTTTTACTCTGCCCCTTCCCTCTTGCTATTTGTTACACTCCCTTGTTGCATCTTGTCTTAATTTAGATTGTAAGGCCTTTGGAGGAGAGGTCTTGTCTTCTTTTGTGGACGTACAGTGCCTAGCACAATGGGGTCACCAAATCTACTTGGGGTCTCAGGGCACCTGCTGCCATACCCAAAATAAATAATAACCTGGCTTTGTGGGATCAGTGGTGTAACCTCAGAGTTAAAGGCCCTCCCCTGAAAACATCACACGCCTAGATGTCCAAACCCATGGACCATGAGGGAGAGCGAGCGAGCATCAGAAATCTTAACAATTACACTGATGCATGGAGAGAAAGAGAGGTGGTCTATCAGGTATCTAGAGCCAAGACTATGTCCCTTGTTAAACTGAAAACTCTGACACATCCTTAATTATAGCATCACTACTGTTCCACCATAATAGGTCTGGTGAATGTCTCTCCAAGCCTGAAGCAGTGTGTTTTATTTGCATATTACTTAACTGTCATAGACATATTGGGGAATTCGTGTTATTGCTCTTAACCAGACTGGTCATCTAGAATTTACTGACAAGAAGAAGTCTTTGTATTTAGTTTAAGGCTTTCACTTGCTTCACAAACTACTGTCATGGTTACTTGATCCTGGCTGGACATTGTATAGAAAACAGATTATTTGGTGCGCAGTTATGTAGCTTCTGACACGTCAGCTGGAAGGGCATTATATTGCCTTTATGTTTGTTATGACCAGTATCACCTGAGAGTTTTCCAGATAAAGAACAGGTAAAAGATTCTACGTGCTGACTAGTAATTCAGTTGGACAGCATCAAGATACTATTGTTCCCCCACTAAACAAACTATTTGGATAATAAGATATGTTGTAGAGATAGTGGCAACATAATAAAGAGAGACTGCATCGCATGGAGGATTAGTAATGTGTGGCGGTGTGGCTCATCTCCGACATCCACAAATCTTACCTTTACTTCTGAGAGAGTTCTCAGAGACCAGACACCGTTGTTCAGGTTTGTCCTTCAGACTTGAAAGCAGAATTCTTCCTGCTACATACAGTAACTGTGTAGATTCTTCCCACTGCAAAAATCTAGCTACTTAGGGATCAAAAAGATCAGCAACTAGTGGAATAATAAATAAGTAAACCACAAAAAGTTCAACGTTTAAAAAATAAATTCCATCCCAGAGAAATTAATCCAAGAATTAAGACCTTTGAAGTATAGAAATGTGGTATTGTGATAATCTCATGTCAAAAATGGAACTGTATTTCTGTTGAATATCCATTTTTGTAATTCCACATTAGCCAGCACAGAAAGAAAACATAAAGAGAAAGCTATATCTTTTAAACAGAGACCAGCACAAGCTAGAAAATGTGTATACAACACTGGATTGCAAACCTCTCCCATCCCAAATTTGACGGTGTCTGGTTTTGATTTTTAATAACATTGGGACTATTAGCAGAATTCAGATCTGGGTTCAGCTTTTGAATGACCTAGGGCTGTTCAGAGTGGAGGGTTAGGTGGGGATAGGTTGAGTTTAATGCAAAAGCTATCATAAATGCAAAGTATAGGTGCTTAAATCTTACAAATACTATGCCCATAAGAATTTCATATGTTGCTGGAAGAAGAGCCCCTCCTCACATCTCCTCCTTCCCTCCTTTTCTTCATTTCTTTTTCCTCACTCCTCTCCCCTTTTCCTCTAGTTCTCTTTCTGCCTCTCTTTTCTCCACTTCTTCTTCCTTTGCTGCTTTAAAAGCAATGTATTGTATGAAAACATCTTTGCTCAGCAGTGAGATCTTACAGGTGAGTCATTTCTCCCCACGCTTTCTCTGCTCTTTATTCCTCCCTTTTTTCTCTGACCTCTCCTTTCTGTTCTGGTAAATGTGACCTTGCAGTGAGCAAATAAATGCCAGCTGAGAGAGCCATTTGTTTGGCACAGCTGTAGCTTCAGGACAACGCTAATCCCAGAGAATTTCAGGCTGTAAGCACCGAGGACCAGATTATACCTCCCTGACTCATGTTGAGTCAGGATTTTACTCCAGAATTAGCAAGTCTACCCAGAGTAAACCCCTACTCAGATTAAGTAAAGGGTTAGAATCTGGCCCATAGTAAATGAAGAGTGCAGTTGTATAATAATTGCCAATGTAGCTCAGTGTGTGACTGCTGTGTTCCTGACATGCATCAGAAGCTCACGTAACCCAGTGTTATCTCCCATTTTATTGACAATTCACAATTGAAATACATGGAATCACCAGTTTTACACAAATTTTAACTGTTCATGAACCTTTACTGATTACTGTGGTGTTAGGTGCTTTGCCTTTTATCCATTAAAGACTCTGTGTGCGAGTGTGTAGCTTCTTTATTACATTGAATAACATCCAACTTTTCCTGCATTCTTGGGGAACGAGTGGAAGCAGTAAATACTTTGAGATGGGTTGATATTTCCAGTGCTATGTCTCAGCTCAAGCATGTTGATCCACTGTACTTGAAAGCTATGAATATGAATCACATTCCTGTCACTGGGATCAACTGCAGATCTGTGCTGTCAGTGCAGCCCATAGCCAACAAAGGCGGGGGCTTGAACTAAAGGAGTACTGGCATTAGCGAGAAGGAGAGATGAAAACTAAGGTTAAGGACACTTCATAGAGGGAGGTTTGCATAATGCGGCAGTACTGAAGTTTCCCTTAGTATAGCCTGCTACCTGAATACAGCTTCTGTGACAGAGTTCACCACATGCCTCTCATATCTTGTAAGCCCTTAATCCTGCATAAGTGATCAAGTGTCACAAGGCTGATGTGTTTCTCTTCTTTAGTCTTGGCTTGGGAATTTACTGACGGTTCAAGATGCAGACTCAGATTTACTTTTGTTGTTTGAAAATAGAGAATGGCAAAATCAGGGATGGATTTGATTTTGCAGAAGATGAGACGGATGTTCTTGTGTCTGGTCTTGTGGCACAGGACTGCAGGCCAGGAGGTCTCGGTTCTGGTTCCCAGCTCTGCCTCTGACCGATTGTGGGACCTTGGGCACGTTCCCCTGTCTGTGCCTCATTTTCTGTAAACTGAGACTTAAGTGTTTGTAAGGAGCTTTGAGATCCTTGATGGTGCTATAGAAGTTCCAAATGTAATTATAAAACATTTGAAGTTGAGTGGTTGGCTCTGGGTCACTCCCAATCCCCCCAACCAAAAGTATTAAGGAGTTTAGGCTATATGACTCTGGATTTGGCTCATCTCCATATATGTACAAACAAAACTGGGAAGGGGCAAGACTTTTCAAAACCCAAACCAGGGTATTTCAGACCGAGGTGCCGTTTGTTTAAGTTATCCACCACCAGCAATCCATTATGAGAATTACAGATAATTTATTCCGGTTTTTGCCGCTCAGTAATTGAGAGAATGTTTATTTAAAATGTGCACATGGAGCAAAAGCCAAATATCTCCACTTCTATATTTCTCAGACTAACATTGTCTCAGTAAAAGAAGATTAGATTAATTCAGTTGTTAATTACCCAATTCAAAGTGCAAAGTAAGGATTTAAACAAAACAGAGAATCCATCTGGTTACGTGCTTGGCTGGAGATATGTGATGACTAAGGATTTCCAGAGACCTCCCTGACAATCTCTGCTTCAGCCTCTGGGGCTGTAGGACTCTGGAGCTGGCAGCCAGTGGGGCCCTGGCAGGGTTCCAGAGACAGGCGACGGGGCCCCCTGCAAAGTTCCAGTGACAGGTGACAGACTCCTGAGGGGGCCCTTCTCAGGGTTCCAGCGACGGGCGATAGCCTCGCACGGGGGAAGGGGACGCCTCGGGCGAGCGGCTGGGGGTGTCCCATTTTCTCTTTGGGAAATATGGTCACCCAGCAGTTCCAAACCACTGTGGGCGGAGGGGCAACCCCACAGCTCCCAGCCACCACGGTGGTGGGGGAAACCATGGAATCGCAACAGCAAGTCACAGACAGGTCACAGCTTCCGTGAATTTTTGTTTATTGCCTGTGACCTGTCCATGACTTTTACTAAAAATAACCATGACAAAATCTTAGCCTTAGTGATGACACAAGATGGAACCACGGTATTGACGGTATTTGGGTAGTGTATTCAGTCTTTGCACAGAAACAGACACTGATGCACACTCATTATTGGGGTACAGCTTTGTTAAATTAAGATTTGGTCTTTTGAATCCAGCAGATCAAAAAGTTTCATACATATTTTTTCTGCACTGTCAGCAAAATAATAATGTACATAGACATAAAAACCCGAACTTTATATATATGCACACAGGGATGTGTGTGCGCTCATATATATGTGTGTATACGCATACTTAGAAGTGAACATTCTTAAATGCTGTATATGTATATGTGTAATATCTTATACATATAAATATATGGTCCATCATTCTAATTCCATGCACAACTGCACTATAACCATTGTGGTTTATACGATCACACTTCATAGATGCATGACTCACTGGCTTCATTCATGTTTCCATATGTATGTAGAAACATAGCAAAGCAGACATTCCTAGAGACATTGCAGGACAACCTCATTGAGATGGACATTCTCACCTCCTCCCGACATGACGGTGCTTACAATGATGGGT
Source organism: Chrysemys picta bellii (assembly GCF_011386835.1). NCBI lineage: Eukaryota > Metazoa > Chordata > Testudines > Emydidae > Chrysemys > Chrysemys picta. The sequence goes on from NC_088791.1 coordinate 337,592,371, forward strand.
ATGTGACACTTATGTGGTCTTTCTGTTTACTGTACAGTCATTATGATCTTTGCATGAAAGCATTTGTCACTTCAATGATGTTTTAAGGGCAATGCCATTTTTTGCCTCTTCTAAGATGGCTTTAAAAAATGAGGTTCCGGAGCTTGGAGCACAGCATCCTGTACATATTAATGGGACTCTCATTAATATGCTGATGATCCATAGCATCTCATTGGCTTTCTTTGCCATTTTGAAAATCATTTCACTAATAAGCTGTATCTGTAGCAATTTACAGTCCTTTACAAACTAAGGTTACTTGCATTTCAGTGAAGACTTTAAACTACTATGAGGCTGGCTGAACAATACTGCAAATGTTAAACTGATATTTTCCAGGTTCATTGCCTTACAAAGGAACAGAAGTATCATTTTGACACTGATAGCAGTGATGATAGGGCATTTCTTTAAACCCAGGCCTTTGGTGTTGATTTAACATCCCATTTTGATGGTAACCATCACTTTTTTAAATTTAACTTTTGATCATATAACTTTTTAAGTTATAAATGGCTTCTAAGAAGATTACACATTACACCGAACTTGTATGACATGCTGTGTGTTAGTGGTTTCCTAATTAAATAATAATTATCAACTGCAATACTGCTTGTTATATTTGTACACTGCAGATGCTTCTTCAATGGGGACCAAATAAATCTGTAGCTAAATAAAGCAAAGAAATAAATTAATAGTGGAGACACTGCTGCAAGAATTAAAGTTTTAACCTAGACGAATAGTGGAAATAATGAGTCATGTTCTAGCAACCATTATTTTGTACAGTTAATGAACGGGTTTGCCAGAAGTAGTATAAACATTGTTCTGAAAGAAAATCCACATCACTTTATACTGCAGAAATTGTTCCATGACTTTTCTTCACAGCAATGTTTCTGCATGTGAGAGTTCGTCCCTATTATTACATGTGTGTCTTTGAGATGGAAACCTTGGGCCACATGCTGAACTGGCATAAACCAGCATAACCCCATTGACTTCAGTGGGGCGGTACTGATTTATCACTGCTCAGGATCTAGCCCATAAAATCATGACTAAAAATACTAGCTGCATTGGGCCTGATTCTGATCCCACAGTAGTGGAGTTACTCCTGATTTACACTGGCGTAGAGAGAGGAGCATCAGGCCTACCACCCAGGCTACCACTGTTTCTCCTTCCTGTCCCTTCACTCCTGAAGAAAATCCAGGAATAGAGGGATTCAGGTGCCTTAAAGTTCTCAAGAGCTTTTCCTGAAAATTGGAATTTTCATTTACAGTTTGACCCAACTCCCATAGAAGTCAATGGGATTCTTTCCTCTGATTTTAGTGAGACTTGCTCAATGTCCTTACATTACTGTCTTCCATAAAACAACTAGGCTAAAATATCGCTGCTGTCAAAATGTAGGGATGGAAAACTGGGGACACTGTGGCAATTTCGACACCGTGAAAGGACTCCCTTTTCCCCATCTCCACACAGCAAAAAACAAACAAACAAAACAAAGCTCTCTTGCAGCAATCAGTGTGTTTGGATAAATGTTCATGCTCTCCCCCACCTCCAACTTGCTCCCATTAAAATTCAATTGAAAGTTTCACTGGAAGCAGGATCAGGCCCTCAGTCCTGCTTGCGTGAACTGATCTGTCCTAGCTATCCTTGGGATTTCTCATTTCACTGTAATGTGAGCTTTCCTGTGGAGACATCTCTTTCTGTCGAAGTGTTCTCTGCAATATTGTTGGCACTGTGACGTTTTTCCTTTACTCTGTGTGACTTGTCTGTTTTTTATTCTTCTCTTCTGTGCATGGCATCCATGTATTTACAAAACATTGTGTGAAGCTGCTTTCTTCACTCCGGAAGCAGCCACCATCCCTAAGTTTTGAATTCTGCCTCTGCTTTTATTTTCGTGAAGAGTTACCTACTCTTTGTCTTTCTTCCCTCAGGCACTTCCTGTTCAAACCCGGAGGCACCTCTCCCCTCTTTTGTACAACATCACCGGGATATCCCCTGACGTCCAGCACTGTGTACTCACCTCCCCCTAGACCCCTTCCCAGAAGTACCTTCTCTAGGCCTGCCTTTAATCTGAAGAAACCCTATAAGTACTGTAACTGGAAATGTGCTGCTCTGAGTGCCATTATCATCTCAGTCACGCTGGTGATCCTGCTTGCTTATTTTATCGGTAAGCATATTCCACTTTTCAGCCTTTTTATTCTCTACCCTCAACGCCAGTGTTGCTAACATTTGGGAACTGCAAGACCAAGTTGGTTACACCCATAGTAACTAACAAGTAAGGCCTCTTGGGGCTTGCCTAGATGGAGAGTTAGTGTGTGGCAAGCTGAGGTGTAAATCTACAACACACTAGTCTGCCGTGTGCTAACTGGCTGCATGGACCATGCAACTGCGCACTAAAAGTTCTCTAGTGTGCTTTGACATATTCCAGTCTCAAAAAGCAGCAAGTCAGTGTGCACTAGGGAACTTTTAATGTGCAGGTACTGGGTCCACATGGATCTTTAGTGCGCAGCAGGCTGGTGCACTGTGGATTTACACGCCAGCTCGCTGTGCACTAACTCTCTCTCTGACAAGCCCTGAAACCTGTGTAAGCCCATTGAATTTGGTGGGTGTTGCAATGTGGGGCTCACTTCATTTAATAGTACCACCAAGGTTTAATAGAACCTGTTCCATATGCTGTATGTAAAGAGTTTGAATTGTTCCTTTTCTGCTCGAGAAAGAGTTGGAATCAGCTAGAATGAGACAAGCCCTCCTACAATAAACCATAGTAGCGAGACTGGGGTCCCGACTGTGCTCCCATCAAAGTCAGTGGGAGCCAAGTCAGACTCCAAATCCTGAAATGTTGGCTCTGTTCTTATTCTGGCAAAATCTCCACTTGGCTTGGAGCTAAGGGCACGTCTTCACTACCCGCCGGATCGGCGGGTAGCAATCGATCTATTGGGGATCGACTTATCGCGATAAAATCAATCCCTGATCGCTCTGCCGTCGACTCCGGAAATCCACCGCAGCAAGAGGCGGCAGCGGAGTCGACGGCGGCGCGGCAGCGATCGACTTGCCGCCGTCCTCACAGCCAGGTAAGTCGACCTCAAATACGCAACTTCAGCTACGCTATTCACGTAGCTGAAGTTGCGTATCTTAGGTCGACCCCCCCCGCTGTAGTGTAGACCTAGCCTAAATGTTGCTTGTCTTACACGAGTAATTTTATTGAAATTAATGGAACTACTTGCATGAATAAGGGGAACAGTCTAGGAGTTTTCGTAGACTGAGGAAGTAGTTCAGGGGCTTTCGCTCAACATTTTGAGGGTTAGTGGAATAAATTAACTTTGAAATACAGAAGATCTGGAAAATTTGCTGTCCTGTTGCAGCTGTGCAACGACATTTTTGTTTGAGTTTTGTCTGCAATTGGTTTCCTGGATTTCTAAGGTTTCCAGTGCTTATTGCAAGGAGCAACTGAACTAGTAAGGTGAGAATAGTATTCCTCAACTTCTAAGGTCTAGGTATTACCTTTCATTTCTCTTCCTTCTTTGCTGATAAACCTGGTATTAGTTTATATAGGTTCTCTGCTAGACTCCTCTTTTAAAATGGCAATGATGCAAACTGTTGTGTAGCCACAGGTGAAAGAGCCTGTTCTGTGTGGCATAAACAAGCTGTTTCTTTGATTTCACTGTAACTTCCTGTAGGCTAAAGATCTGTAAAATGTTGCGATAAAAACTAGGAAATCGTTACCTGGATTGCAAGTTTTTTCGCTTTCATTTCATATGTGTATAATTATTCCTACAGTTACCACCAATGATCAGTTTCACCATGTTCCCTTTATGTGTGCTGCTCTAATGACTGAATCTTTTCCACTGCTGACTCATATTATACTTCGGTCACTTTTGTGCTTGCTCTAATAGGAGCAGAAATGATTAATTAACCAGCATTAAATCAGTAACAGTTTGATGGAATGTACAGTCAGTTTTATCATTTGCTACTTACGTTTGAGCCTGTCTGTCTCATTTATCTAGCATTTTCCTTATGCACTGAACAGGGTTCCATTGGACATTGTCTCTCTGTGTCAGAGGTATCTCTTCATAGCTCACTTAAAACGTTGGTGTCCATTAATTATGACTGTGGATGTATATACACTTTGCTGTGTTACAGACAGGTCTGGAAGGCTGACTTGCCCCTTAATGGTCTCCTGTTCAGAAACCTTTTCCAGCAGTTTTGAAGTCCTGATTTAATTCATAGTTAATATGGTTAAAAATTATGTCCATGGGTTATGCTTAGGTCCTTTTTTCCCCATTTGAATGAATCCTGTGGCATCTGCCAAGCACTGTGTGTTGCTGGCAAGGTGCCAGGAATGCTGATCAGGTTGAACTGTTGTAATTATGGGTCGTTATTGCTAATTTCTAAAGGAACTATCAATTATTAAAAATAAAATTCATCGGTTCAGTACAGCATAAACATATTTAACAAAGAGTATCACTGCCAAGCCCAATGATTTAATCAGCAGGCAAAAAAGCAGTTATTTAATTAGATTTTGATGAAAAATTGTGTTTAATTTCAAGTATAATCAATTATTAATTACTGTAATGAGAGACTCTGACTGGGTTTACTAATTAACTCATTTAAAAATTATGAATAACCTTTTCATTTGTAATTATTTTTTACATCCTGTCAAGTTGCAGATAAGAATTGTATCACCTCCCCCAAAAAATTTACTTTGATCAACTTCTGACAAGATGGGTTGTATCCTGATCAAAATTATGACGTTTTTAATAACAATGCATTTTTTAATTTTCTGGTCTGTTTACAAAATAAGTGCTTATTTATTGTTAGATCACTGATATTTATGTACTTCTGTATTTGTTTGTCAGAGAATCCAGATATCCTTACTCATGTTGAGTAGTATGTCACTCGTATTGATTTCCCTGAGACTGTTTGAATTGTTAAGGTATTGTTGAACATGAGTAAGAGTGGCAAAATATAGCCCTGATTATGTCTAGTGAATGTTGATAACTTGGCGAGTTGCCACTGGCTCTTGCTAGTTAAAGTAATTATGGAAATTCTCTTTTATTACCATTGGCCCAATCCAAAAGAAGTTGAAGTCAATGGAAAGACTCCCATTAAAGTGAGCTAGCTTTGGATCAGGGCCCCTGGCAGTGATTTGGAGTTTAATTCTCTTTCATCCAACCATACTAATGCTCCAGTCCACTGGGGAAGGTAGTGCACCAGAATGCCATTCACAGCGCAGCCCTCCATTCAAATGAAAACAAAAACAAAAAAACTACCTCAAGCAGAGTTTTCTTAACCTGAAACGAGCCAGAGACTTCATGAACTCCACTGGGGACTTGGCTATTGCCAATATGTTTTATGTGACGGGTGCTCAGATACAAAACAGACACACACAGAGATATTAGAGAGATGAGGTGGGTGAGATAATATCTTTAATTGGCCCACCTTTTGTTGGTGAAAGAGACAAGCTTTCAGGCTTACACAGAGCTCTTGCTTAGGTCTGGGATGGATGGACGGATACATCGATCAGCATGAAAACAAAGGCCTGGTCCCCACTAAGTCCCCAAATCGGACTAAGGTACGCAAATTCAGCTACGTTAATAACGTAGCTGAATTCGAAGTACCTTAGTCCGAACTTACCGCGGTCCAGACGCGGCAGGAAGTCTCCCCCCGTCGATGCCGCGTACTCCTCTCGGCGAGCTGGAGTACCGGCGCCGACTGTGAGCACTTCCGGGATCGATCCCAGAACA